>NW_004567106.1:12335361-12346428 GCF_000260355.1 Condylura cristata | reverse complement strand
CCCCCATGTTTATTGCTGCTTTATTTACAATTGGAAAAACATGGAAGCAGCCCAAATGCCCAAAAGTAGATGACTGGATTAAAAAGATATGGTGCATATATACAATGGAATATTACTCAGCAACCAAAAAAGAGAAACACATGTCTTTTGCGGGGGTGGAGTGGGGAATGGGATCAAAAACGGGGGGGTGGAGAGGGAAGTGCACGGGATTATGGTGATGGCACACGGGTGACTTAGTGATGGGAAACCCACGGGAATTACAATTGAGATGAAAAAAATGTACAAAATGATGCAAAAATAAACTATTATTTTAAAAAAAAAGCAGTAATGCATTAAAACTACGGTGTAAGGGGGGTCCAGTCCAACTGCAAGATTTGCAAAATTGTGTAGTGCCCAACAGCTAAACATATCCCATAAATAATTTGCTGTAGTTACTTAGGAAGGAAACAATTATTTTTCCTTCACTTTATGTGTTCTTTTCTCAAATGGAACTAAATTGTTAAGACATAAATACTTAAAAAATATATAATAATATTACTATGGAGAGTCTCCCTGGTGGCACAAGGGAAAATCTCAGTGCTATCAAGATATTGCCAACCACTGAGGCTTAAGTTCAATTCCAAGCCAAGGAGCTGATGACACATAAGGCGCAGCAGACCTCTCCTGTCTTGCCCGCTGCTCCCCTCAGCTGTATATTTCACTCCATCTGCCTCTCTCTCTCTCTCTCTCACACACACACACACACACACACACACATATCCAGCACCTCTGGCCTATGTCCCAGTTTTTGTATGCATAAGTAAATAAAAACAAATCTTAAAAAAAAAACTGCTATGTCACAAAACATATAACTGCCACTAGATCAATTATGAGGTATATGTGAAATCCCAAGAGTTATGACTTTATTCAATTCAGGTAAAATCTGTGTGCTTCTCATTTGGTTGCTCCCTTTTACAGGTGGGAGGAGTAAGATTTGGCAAAATAATATTAGTCAAAGTTAGACAAACTGGATTCTGACACATCTACAGGCTCCTCGGCAGATGCTGCTCCCTTTCATTGCTGAATCATTGCAGAGAGCATCCAAAGAAAATAACAATCCTTGTGATTCTGGAATATTGCCATATTCTAGCCATGTAAACCTAGCAGAAGAAAAGCCAAGAGTGAAGAAATGTCCCTTGAGGAGTCCCGCTCCCAAGAAACCAAAGTTTCTGCCCCAGTTCCCAGGCCAGTGAAGGTCTCTCAAGTTAGAGTAATTGTTCCTCCTCACTGAATGTCTACTATGGCCAAAACCTTAGCAAAGAGAGTATCTCTCCATCTCATTTCACTCTTATGATAATCTTTACAGTAAGTATTTTCATACAACTAATGTATTTCATGACGTTTAATTTTAAAATCCAGGCAAACTATGGGATTTAAGGAAAGGCAACTCTGCTATGCCAGATAACACAAAATCTCTCAAGTCTAGGACGTCATCACCAAGCCATTTGTTTGGGACATAGTATAGAAAAGACGTAGAAGAATATTGAGGTCTTCAATAATCAAGATTTCCATGGTTTTAAAGCCAGATGTATATTATTTTGACCATGGTTTTCTGATTAGTGATTAAAATTGTCATTTTCTCATACCAAATCAGTAAAATTTTCAAGATGGAGTATTTAGTAATTCCACGTCTACAAGCACTCACAAAACTAGAACAATTGGCATGTTAATCGTGAAAATGGAAAAAAACAAATGGAATTCCTAAATGAGGTAGAATTTTCTGACATTTGACCTTTCAAGACAGTGATTTGTTACTATAGTTCTTTACATGCAACTTTCTTAGGTTTAAAAGCATCAAAGAAGTTACGAAAAGTTCAGCCACTGTCTGGTCCTGTAATATAGTCTCCCCCATTTCCTTTCAATGATTTTACTTGGTAAAAAAATGAATAGTATGTTTCACCATATCTCAGGAGTATTGGGCAGGCTAATTAATAGCTATAAAATGCTTTCAAATGCAGAATGCTATATCTGTATGTGTTAACTTTTTTTCAGTAATCATGTTAATACCCTATTCATTTCACTGGTAATTGTATAGCGCCATCACTGTAATATAATGATGTGCGCTGTGCAAAAGTCAGGTGAGATGATCTAATGATGTCAAGATGAAATGCTGTCAATGTTAGTCTATAAAGATAGTATAACACTGTCAAAAATGAAAGGAAATTATGGCATTGTAAGTTCTACTACCATTAAAAGATGTTACAAGGAAAGGGTTCCACAATCTGGGGCAATGTCTGTTATGACAGATGTGCTCAAGCAACTTCAAAGACAAACTGGCATTCCTCATTTAATTTTCTTTATCCAAAGAGTTTTCATTAAAATTCTGTTAATTTCTTACATGAACGTCTTCAAGCCCAGAATAGGACTATGATTCTCAAAAGCAATTTGTATTTGAAACATTCATTGTTCTTCGGGTCTACAGTCCAACATTAATTGCACCAGACAGTCATTTCTTTTGCAAGGGCAGGGAGTACATGGAAAAAGTTTTGTGAAAGGTAATCGTCCTCAAAGTTCTACTCTCTGAAAAATCTTGGCAGTAAGAGAGTTATCTCTGTTATACATGGCATACCTCACAGAAGAAAAGAAATGCAGCCCTTAAATGCATGGCCAGTTTAAGTCCAAGCATTTAACCTTTCCATGGACCAGGTTGTGAAAGCTTTAGGAAGGTTCAAGCTGAAGAAAACAGATGTTTTCAGTACACTTTTGTGCCTTTAGGATCCTCAAATTTCAGTTCTCCTAAGTTCTCTATTTTGTGGGAGATACACATAAAAGGATTTTTAAATATAGAGGTATAAGTTCTGGCAAGATAATTAAAGTTATAATAAGAGCCCTCCCTGGTGGTGCAACAGTTAAAGAGATGTACTATGAAGCTCTCCACAGGCACTGCGGCAGGGGTTCAATCCATGGCATGGCAGACCTCACCTGACCTGCCCCACTGCTCCCCTCAGCTGTGTATTTTGGTCACTCTGCCTGTTCTGCTCCCTGCTCTGTCTGGTGAATCCTCTCACAGCCATCACCACCCCCACCCCAGCCTGTACCACAGTTATTGTATGCATAAATAAATAAATCTTTAAAGAAATAAAATAAAATTATAATAATCAAAATGAAATAAGGGATATAGAGCCAACACTTAGAAAAAGTGACACAAAGGACTGAATTTGTTATACTCAGACATTTTACCACTCTAAGTAGTACTGTTGTACAAGTTAGAAACAGTTGGAGGTTGGACCCTCCCTGGTGGCACAACAGTTAAAGCAAAGCATTCTGAAGCTCTCCACAGCCACTGCAGCAGGGGTTCACTTCAAGGCCAGGGAGGTGACCCACTTGACTTGGCCTCTCCTGACCTGCCCTCTGCTCCCCTCAGTAGTATACTTTGTCAATCTCCTGTTCTGCCCCCTACTCTGTCTCTAGTGAATCCTCTCATCACCATTCCTGTTCCTCTGGCCTGTACCTCAGTTCATGTAATCATAAATAATCTTTAAAAAGAAAGAAACAGTTGGGCCCTCCTTGGTGGTGCAGCAGGTTAAAGCACAGCACTAAGAAGCTAAAGCCACTTCCGCATGAGTGCGATCTCCGCCTGCCCCGGAGGTGACCACATGGTGTGGCAGACCTCTCCTGACCAGCCCGCTGCTCCCCTCAGCAGTGTACTTCATTGATCTGCCTGTTCTGCTCCCTTCTCTGTCTCTGGTGAATCCTCTCACCTGTACCCCAGTTCCATATGAATAAATAAATAAATCTTAAAAAAAATAAAGAAAAGAAAAGAAAGAAAGAAACAGTGGAGGTTTCTTGCAGTCAATGTAGGCCCTCTCTCTCCAGGGCACAGGGCTGGGCAATATAGTCAGGGCTAGCCATCAGCTCCCATTTCACCTCACCCACATGTACTAACTGTGCACCCAAACGTGGTGATCATGATCAAACATATAGCTCTGGGACCAGAACAAGTAGCTCAACTCCAAAACACTCAGAAAACCTTTGATTTGCCTAATGTGGAAACTCCCACATAGCCAGGCTAGTAGACAGAACTCCCCAGGGAGGCTCCTGAAAGGCTTTAAGGAGTGTTAGAACACAAAATCAAGGTTTGGCCAGGGCCATTCCCAATGTACTCCTTTTGTTAAGAGTAATTATTGCCATAACCTTTTTACAGCCCAAAGTGTCACAGTTTGAATGATAATATATATGATCACCTTATACAAAACTTCAGTAAGAAATAAAAAATTTGGCATGAATGGTCTATAGAGAGATGTGTGAGATAAATATGTGAATGTGAAGAGGGGAGAGGGGAAAGGGAAGAATGGAAGCTGAACACGGAATAGAATCTCCAACTCAGTTTTACATCAGTTTTCATGTCATTAATTAGTTCTAAGGACCACTGATCGATCACTGGCATTTGTCAGTTGTGAAATTAAGTTTTCCAGTAGAGCAATTTCACCAAATTTTCATGTTCTAATGCTAAAGATCTCTCCAAACACAGAAATGTATCATATCTCAATTCCATTTCCTAAGTTATGGGTACTAAAAGAAAAGGAGATACATGAGATTGATATATATATATATATATATATAAAAGATTTATTTATTTGTTCGTACAGAACTGGGGTACAAGCCAGAGGCTCAGGAGTGGTGAGAGGATTCACCAGAGACAGAATGGGAAGCAGAACAGGCAGATCTACGGAGTACACTGCTGAAGGGAGCAGCGGGCGGGCCAGGAGAGATCTGCCACGCCATGTGGTCACCTCCCGGGCAGGCGGGAATCGAACTCATGTGGAAGTGGCTTTAGTTTCTCAGTGCTGTGCTTTAACCCGCTGCGCCACCAGGGAGGGCCAATATATCTTTTAATTTTAATTTGATAGGAAGTTACTGAACCATTTTTTTAATTATAAAGATTCATTACAGCAAGGAAATTATAATGTAAACAAACCATTACAACTAAAAGATTTATTGGATGTGTCTTTAGACCTAAGAATATAAAGTAAAAGATAGGAGCAGCAGAAAAATTATTCTCATAGTCCTAAAGTCAAAATTCTCTGCTTTTATGTTCAATAGGGTATAGTGTTGCCCCAAGCAATAAACTTCCCATCCACAGGAGCATATTTAAGATTCTTAACCTTTCTGTCTTTCATTCCTCAATATAAATGGAGTAACAATGGCATCTCATTACATGGCATTATACAGATAAAATTAAAAGTATAACTAAGCAATTGCACACAGTAAATGCCTTGTGAATATTAGTTTTTTGTTGTTGGTTTTTTTTTTTAAGATTTCTTTATTTATGCTTACAGAACTGGGGTACAGGCCAAAGGTGTGACGGGTGAGAGAATTCACCAAAGAGAGAGCGGTTTAACAGAACAGGCAGATCTACTGAAATACACTGCTGAGGGGAGCAACAGGCAGGTCAGGAGAGGTCTGCCACGACATATGAGTCAACTCCCTGGCTGGGGATCGAACTCATGCTCAGTGGTTTAGGAGTGCTTCATAATGCATTGCTTTAACCCTCTGCACCACTGGGAGAGCCTCATGAATATTGGTTTTTATATTAAGAAACTATCAAATTTGTTTCAGTCTATGACCAACAGGTTGTGTGTGTGTGTGTGTGTGTGTGTACACAAATAGTATGTTTTGAAAAGATTAATTTATGCCTACAAGAGCTGGTGTTCGAAAAGGTGTTCGAAAGGTGAAAGGATTCACCAGAGACAGAGTAGGGAGCAAAACAGGCAGATCTAATGAAATACACTGCTGAGGGGAGAAGCAGGCAAGACAGGAAAGGTCTGCTGCATCATGTGTGTCAATTCCTGGCCAGGGATCGAACTCATGCTGCAGTAACTGGTGATAACTTCATAGTGCTGAGACTTAACTGCTTGTACTCCCAGGGAGGCTCCCATAAACACCAGTTTAACTATGGAAATTTTTTTACTAACCTTAAGGAACAGTGCAGCATTCCTTAATGGAGGAAGGATGCTATGTATTCATATTCCTCCCCATCCTGTTTACATCTCAAAAATATTATTAGGGTAAATATTAAATTAGATGAGGGCCCCTGAAATATTTTTTTAAGTCTAGGCAATCAAGCCATTATTATTAATATTAAAGTAGACTCATTGAGCCTTAGTTTACTAATCTATCAAACTGTACTTAAGGAGTACCTTTTTTTTAAGATTTATTTATTTATGGATAGAGAACTGGGGTACAGGCCAGAGGCTCAGGGGTGGTGAAAGGCTTCACCAGAGACAGAGCCGGGAGCAGACAGGTAGATCAACGAAGTACACTGCTGAGGGGAGCAGCGGGCAGGTCAGGAGAGGTCTGCCATGTCATGTGGATCTCCTCCAGGGCAGGTGGGAATCAAACTCATGTGGAAGCGGCTTTAGCTTCTTAGTGCAGTGCTTCACCCGCTGTGCCACCAGGCAGGGCTCTAAGGGGTACCTTTTATTCAGAATGAATATATATGAAAATGGCTATTCATTTCTAGTAACCTAAACAAATATAAAATAATATAAAATCCTTAGTCAAGTTCCTGTCAGTGCTACCTCACTCTGGCCCAATTACATGAAAGGCAGAAGCGATAATGGCAGCCTGTCTCCTGTGAGCCTGGCAGAGCTGAGCCAGGCACATCTCCCAACTCTCTGATGCCCAGAGGGACTAGGGAAGAAGGTTAGGCAGGTCGAATGCTTAGTTGCCTGTGCCCAAGGAGAGAGAAGGGATTATAAGAAGAGGGCAAGAGGGAAAGAGATTAGACAGGAAGAATGGAAGCCCCATAGGAGCCAGCAATTCCAGGTCTGGATATTCGAGGGCATCATGTTGCATGCAGGGGATACAGCCAACACCATTCCTCAAAGACCAGCTTAATCCAACCAGTAGTGACTGGCAGGCAATACCACCACAGCATGGCTCAAACTTACCAATAAAGGAAGAAGGGGGAATGCCAGTATGGAACATAAGCAAGTTCAAGTTAAATGAAAGGCAAATATATAAAAACTGAAGACCACCCATAACACCCTGACATAGCTACTTCTCAAGGCTACTGTGAAAGCAGAAGTGATTTACATGTGAAATTCCTTTGGAAAAATCATTTAAAGGTCTATAAAATTTTCAAAAGACCAGCTAAATGTCTACCATGAGTTTGTGAAGAGGAATGGAGCCCAATAACATATTCGAAAGTTGGAGAACATTTTTCTAAACCATGACATTTAGGGTCACATTGGATTTTAATGACACTAGTAAAAGAAAGTCACAAAGAAAAAATCAGTCATCAGCACCTGCTACCCATTCATTCCAACTTCCTAGAGACAATCTTCGGGTGGAAAGTGCCTTTTCCTAACTGCCACCCAATGATCATTCTAATTCAGGGAGAACACGGTGATTATTATGCCTGGCTCAATTTCCAGCTTCTGACCTTTCAATTTTCTGCCTGTTTGTCTTCGTCTTTTCCATTGTTCTTGCAAGTTAGGAAAAATTGCCAGATGATTTTAACTATTGGATATCTTCTCCCTAGTTTTAGACTCAATTTGTTAACTTGAGGAATAAATCTATTTTAAATATTATCACTAGAGCAAAGATGATCTCTTTGATTCATCTCCTTTTCTCAATACTAGAAAATTTCCCCTATCATCTCCAAATGTATGGTATAGGTCACTATCCATAACCTAGCACAGTTAATCGATATGTGACCCTGCAATTGTCAAGAGTTCAATTGCAATTGAACTCTTAAGTAGCAAGTGTGAAAAAGTTGTAAACAGTACATGCCTAAAGCAGTGAAAGATTCAAATAACACGGAAGGCAGTGAGAAACAGAAAGGAGGGGATGGTGCACCCCACAGTGTATTCTGAGTCTGTCCTTATTGAATATAGCTGCTTTGGCCTGTACCTGCTAGTTGTTTATTTAATTTGTTGATTTCCACCTTCACTTTTCCAAGAGAGGATTTAATGCAATACCTGTATTATATATTCTCTGGCTAGAAAATCCAGCACTTCATAAAAAAGAAGTATCTTTTCCCTTTATAATTCCAAGGATTCCTGGAACTTGTAAGAAAAATACCAGGTTTCCCTAAAACCCATTTTACATTAATAGACACATAGTGTGTTGCCTGCAAAGCAAGGTCTGTTGAAAAGTTGCAGAGAAAGCAAAATATACCCTGATTTCCTATGCAACCAAATGAAAGGCACACATTAACTGGGCACTAGGGGACTCAAACCATTGAGTACATTCCATAGCCATTAAGTACACTGATTATAAACTAAATCAATGTATATGTTTACAATACTTTGCTAACTGCACCATCCTAGAGCCTGCCGCTATGTTGAGACAGGGAAATAAAATTGAAGACTTAATGTTGCAAAGGTAAAATTTGGCTTTACTGCCTTGGGCTCTATCAATTGAGTATTACTAAGATATAGGGTGCAGATAGAGTAATGTATCTTTTCTGCTCACAATTTAAAAAAGTGACTCCATTGCCATGTCAGCTACACTTCGCTTGGAAAGCTATTGACTTTTCCTTTCTGTTGCCTTAATTTCCTTCTGCAGGAGCACAGAGGGGTGCAAGTCCAGGTGGGCACCGTGTCTTCGACTGATTATGCTGTATAACACAGCGGGGCAACCTCTTATCTCAGGCTGGGGCTGCCTGTTTAAGAATCTTTTTCTATATAAAAGGTATAAGGTAGTAAACACAGCTGTAGAAAAAGGTTTTGTATTTTCTTGCTGTTTGTTTTAATCTATTACAATGATATAATTAAGGCAGAGTGCAAAAATGTCTATAAAATTATATTGTCTGCCCATGTGCATATATGTTGTGGGCCAAGTTTCAGCTGGTTCCCAGTGTTTGAATAATCTGAATGGCTTCGACTTTAGAAGTGGTATTTTACACCTTTGCATACAGTGTTGTCAGATCCTAAAAATACAGTGGCTTAGGATCAATGAACTTTAAAATTCTAAATTGATCTTGGAATTAGGATGTTATTAAAGATGACTTAAGTTTCACTCTTGCTATTTCCTTGCCAGAGCTGGATCACTGCTTTGAATTCCTGTCTACCAATTACTTTTCTTTTAACTCCACAAAGGGTATTTTTTAAAAATTGGAATATTTACATACCTTTCAGAAGAATAAAGGTTTTGTAAATAGTATCACAGCCAAACCTTCCTTTTAAGAAAATGAAATCTGAGTTTAGGTTGAAGAATATGCCTCAATTTCAGTTTGCAAAGACATATAATAATATAATCCCATGTACTTCCTACTTAGATGAACTTGAAGTGTTTTCAGCTGTGGTATATTAAATTCATCTCATAGAGAATGGATTTGAGTGGATACTTAAGGTCTTTTCCTAGCCAGTTATGTTTAAGTTAAATGAATAAACACATTTTAATGTCTTAATTATAAAAACAAAACGTGCAGAAATCTCTGATCTGCACTATCATTTGGAAATAAAATGATAAATCCTATTGGATTGGAATTAAGTGGAAAATAGTTTCCCCCTCTGGGGATTTTTTATTTAGTCTTAATATTTATATAATTGCCTGCTAGTGAATCTTTTGAGATTACATTGTTGGAGACACTGCTTAACTCCAAACACATTTTTCCTGGGGTAAGGGAGCAACACAATTAATTTTAATATGAGAGGAAACTTTTCTTTCTACTTATGCTTTCAATCACCTCCCCACACTACTCTTCCTCACATCCAACTTTGGGTGAACCCACTGTCAATTATATGGGCTCCAAAGAATTTTGGTTTTGGCCTAGTTAGTTCAGCCTCACAAGTACATGAAATAGATGGGAAATTAAGCAGTTTTGCAAATTTTGATGATGAACCACCTCTGAATGTGGACTTGGTCCTTTGTTGATAGACACAAAGCCAATAACCAACAAGTTGTGATTTTTTTTAATTCTTCACCTCATTAGTGATCATCACTCCTGTCTTTCATCTCTTTCCAATTCATGGAGATATGTTTCTTCTAGACAGCTATCCAACTGAATGTTTCAGGATTGTTTAAGTTATCAAGTATTCAAAAGAAAATGAAGCTCCCTTGTAAATAAAAATATTACCCACATCTAGCACCACAAATGTGTCACATAGCCAGCTTTGTATGTGTTTGAGATATCTGGGATGCAAGGTGCCCTAAATGGATGTGATCAATAAAGATGTAATAATGGTCATTAGCTCTGAGGGCTTTTTTCACTGGACAGGTAAAAGTAATGGATAAAACTTAGCAAATGAAAGGAAAAATAAACCCAATCTCAAAGCAGGGCTTTTAAAAATACAGGTAGACAGTATGTTGATAAAAAATTCTAAATTAGGGCCCTCCCTGGTGGCACAGCAGGTTAAAGCACAGCACTGAGAAGCCAAAGCCACTTCCCCATGAGTTCGATTCCCGCTTGCCCGGGAGGAGACCACATGGCGTGGCAGACCTCTCCTGACCCGCCCTCTACTCCCCTCAGCAGTGTACTTCATAGGTCTGCCTGTTCTGCTCCCCACTCTGTCTCTGGTGAAGCCTCTCGCCGCCCCTGCACCTCTGGCCTGTACCCCAGTTCTGTATGCATAAATAAATAAATATTTTTTTAAAAAAATTCTAAATTAAAGGCTCTTCCGGTGGTGCTATGGGTTAAAGCACAGCACTACCAAGCTAGCTGCAGCAGCTTCAGCATGAGTTGGATCCCGGCCAGGGAGGGGACCCACATGACACAGCAGACTTCTCCTGATTTTCCTGCTACTTCTCTCAGCAGTATACTTCATCAATTTGTCTGTTCTGCTCCCCACTCTGTCTCTGGTGAATCCTCTCATTGCTCCTGCCCCTCTGGCCTGTACCCCAGTTCTGTATATGCATAAATAAGTAAATCTTTAAAAAAAAACTTCTAAATTAAAAGGCATTGTTTATATCAAGTTTGCAGCTGTAATGCTAATATTATATTGTAGGGTCCTTTATCTCAGAATTATGCACAGTGAAAGATATATACAATGTGTTCTAAAAAAACCAGTAATTTCCATATTAAAAAGATTTTAAATTCATAAATTAAATATTTTCAAGTTCTCTGATTTGTCTGAACTT
>NW_004567106.1:12293747-12334921 GCF_000260355.1 Condylura cristata | reverse complement strand
GAATGTGCAAGGCATTAAGGAAAGGAACGAAAGGACGTAAGAATGGGAAGAAAAAGTTACTGGAAGCAGAGAGAAGGAAAGTCACGTGGTAGTAGATTCAAACTTGAAGGACCAGCCTACATTGTCAGCCCGGTGACAGAGTTTAAAGAACTCTCGCTATTTGAGTGCTGTTCCTTGCGGACACTGGGTGGCGCTCATGGTAAAGACTTGCACTTCTGTTAGGGTCCGTTCCCCACTCCCCCTCTCGTCCCTAGCAAATTTCGGCACCTAAGAGATGAACTCACCCATATTCTTCCTACGTCTCTCAGTGGGGAGCGCCCGTCTGGATATATTTGGTGCTGTGGGGCCTGTGGGTGAGTTCTGAAAGAGCGTGTTTCCTTCTGGTCTTAAGATAAAGTTCGGGACTTCGGTGTTAAGACTATCCTAAGTGTCAGCAAAAGTGGCTACCTTGAGTGCTGGGCTACTCAGTGCGCATTTAAGCAGAGGGTGGGTCCCACGTCCTCACCAGGTCCCTTGGAGAGACTGTGCATAGAGCCAGTAGAGCCACAAAGACTAAAATGTGAAATGAAATGGGATTGCACTGTCAAAAGATTCAGGCTCCTTTCCACTTAGCATTCCCTTTCCCTCCTGCTGTTTTTAAGAGTAGGAGAAAGTTGTGTCAACCTAGAAACAAAGCAAAACAAAGTCAAGAAAATAGAAGGTCTGGATCTTCAGAGACACACCCCAATTTGGGGGGGGGGGTCTCACCCCAAAGTCACCCCATACAAGTGACTGGAGCCTGGAGGGCGGACCAATATTTTAGGAATTGAAACAAAGAAATTAAATTCATCTCTCCCCCTCCTCCTCTTTTTTAATGGAGGGGGAAATTAAATCTAGCAAGGTCCAGAAGCTATATTTCTAAATTTGCCCCGATGCAGCAGCTTCAAATCCATCCTGGTTGAAATCTGCCTTCCCGGCAAGGGCTTATGGACATTGCTAAGAAAACCCTACTCGGCATAACCATATTGACCTTATTTCCTTCCACATGGTAACTTTTAAATCTATAATAAATAAAAAGCGCTGGGAGTGAGAGCACCAGTAGAATGCCATCGCAGTGCCACTAGCCTTTGCCCACAGGTGCTCTGAACCATCCCCTAACATTGATTTGGGGAAGTGACTCGTGTAATTAAGTTGCTGGACGTCTGTAAAGTGACTCAATGGGCGCCAAGAAAGTCTTCAGAGCAGAGGCCAGGACCGCAAGCCCTAGGGGTGGAAAGCATTCCCATGGCTAACTTTAATAGATGAGCAGCTATGCCAAAAAAATTGACAGCATGGCATGAGGAAGGGTGGGTAGCCATGATTCTAAACACCAGAGCACCTAGCTCAGAAATGATCAGAGCAGAGCAGGTCACACAGCAGCAGAATGAGGGAGGGGGTGTGGTGTGCAGCCCTGTGGCACACATCATCCCTTCTGTAAGGGCATCAGCACTGAAGTTGCCCCCAAAGAGCAGTGCAACAATAGCTGTGTCCTCTGCTTGCTTTGGAGTTCTGGGGCTAGGTTGTCATCCTGCTCGGGGTTCCAGACACCTCACTGCTCTTCCTGTCAGCCTGCTTTAGGACTTGTGAATATTCACAGGCGAAATAAGGCTAACCTCACGTTAGACACAACTATTGCACACACTTTGTTCTTCAGTTGGGGGAGGGAGGAGATGGAGCGTCAGATTCCTACTCTTCCACTACCAGGAGAAAAATGCTTACAGGGCCCAAATCAGGATTCAACTCTAGAATTGCCTGTCTGAGAGTAGGGGAAATGGACAGTGGTAAGATGACTTATTTTACATTTCTAAGGTACTCCTAGATGGCACATAACTAAAGGGTCACTTCATAAAAAGCAAACTCTGGAACACAAATATTAAATATTGATTCCTGACCTCCTTCCCCCTTCCCATGTGAGCTAAAAATCTTAGAGCAGGGAATAAAGATATGGAAGGTACAGGAGCCTAGACCTGGGGAATGGAAAGGCAGAATGCCCAGTGCCATATCCATAAGCTGGGAGAGGGAAATCTATAGGCTTTGCTCAGCTTACTAGAAAGGGAAGGGCGCTCACATCCACATATACTTCTCATTCCTGGGGTTTCCACTTGGTCCATGAGGAATAAGTCACAAGTGGATTATCCTTTTTTGCAAGTCTTTGACCAGTGTATACAGTTACACACTCTCTAGTCCATGCCATCCAAATAGACAATGTTAATGAACCAAATATGGGGCTGCCTACCATTCTTGGAAACCAACAACAAGAATTGGGGCATCATAAGTCATTTGTGCTCAAGACAAAGATGTTTAAAAATGTTATTGTAGGAATTTAAGGTTTAGGAAATCTCTCTGCTATTAATTCTTAAGTGAAAAGAATGCATTCTTGATTCTCCCTATCCAGCCCTTGCCTGAGAAATACTCTTATGGTGAAATGGACTTGCTTACTAAATGTGTTTCAGTCTTCCCCCCAAAAGTAAATTTTCAACAGACACAAGCTACAAATTGTTCCCAGCATCCCACTAAAAATAGTGTTCTTGGTCGCGGCTCACTTTCCCCTGACATTCCCTGCTCTTCCCTTTGAGTCCCCAGTTCTTTATCAGTGCTCAATTCCACACTGGCCCCTGGTGCAGTCCACAGGAAAGACCATTTCAGACCTCGTTCCCAAAACACGTGCATTTTCTGAAGCTGCTTGCTGATTGGAACACTTTTGTCTCCAGACATTACAGAGCTAAATGTTAGGGCTTCTGCGCTGTCTTTGATATTCACTGAAAACAGATTGACTGAGACCCCCCCCCCATCCTCCAACAAGCAACAACACATACACACCAGCGAGCGCGCGCGCGCACACACACACACACACACACACACACACTCTCTCGGCCGCCCCCCCCCTCCATTTTTTTTCTCCCTCTTTTTTTTTTTAAGCAATGCTTTGTTGTGCTAAAACTAGTTGGACGAGTTAGGGTGTTGCTGCTGCTCCGGAGGCCCTGGCCAATGGAACCCGATCCACCCCGCTGTGCGTAAGCGCGCAATTAAGGATTTAACCACGGCTGTGCTGCGCCTCAGCCAGCAGTCAGCCTGCCGGAGACAGAGCCTCCACGACTCCCAGCTTCCTCCTCGCCGCCGCCGCCTTTTCTCCTCCTCCTCCTCTTCCTCCTCCTCCCTCGCTCCCACAGCCATGTCTGCTTAGACCAGAGCCGCCCCGCAGCCAACTCCGGCAGCAGCCACCGCCACAACAGCCGGGACAGCCGCCGCCGCCAGTGAGCGATGACAGGAGTGTTTGACAGAAGGGTACCCAGCATCCGATCCGGCGACTTTCAAGCTCCGTTCCAGACGTCCGCAGCCATGCATCATCCGTCTCAGGAATCGCCAACTTTGCCCGAGTCGTCGGCCACGGATTCCGACTACTACAGCCCCACGGGGGGAGCCCCGCACGGCTACTGCTCTCCTACCTCGGCTTCCTACGGCAAAGCGCTCAACCCCTACCAGTACCAGTACCACGGCGTGAACGGCTCCGCCGGGAGCTACCCTGCCAAATCTTACACCGACTACAGCTACCCCAGCCCCTACCACCAGTACGGCGGCGCCTACAACCGCGTCCCGAGCGCCACCAGCCAGCCAGGTACGACGCAGGGGGAGCCAGGATTTGGGAGGGCGAGGTGAGGTGGGAGGTTCGGGGTCACGCTGTCCGCTGCAATGGGAGCGCCCCTGGCAGAAGGAAGTTGGTGTCCGAACTCTGCAACCAAGAGAGGTCTCAGGGCCATTATTTTAGGATTCCTAAGAGAAGACTGGGGTGGGGGTGGGGGATCGGAACGGAGTCTCCCTCCTCCGGGACCATCAGGGAGGCCCCCAGTCGCGGATTCCCAGCTTGACTGGTCAGAAAGCCAACTAAGCTGGAAAGGGGGTAGGGTTGGAAAGAAGAAAGACTCAAGGAGCCCAAGTGGCCTTTGCGTAATAAAGGGGAGGTTAGTTGCAAACATTTTTAGTAAGCGTGCTCTGCTGGCGTTAGTGGAAGACGACCTCAAAGGCTCTGGCGGGATTAGTGTGAGCAGCCACCAGCCAGCGCAGTGTCCGCACCGGGAGCGCGACTGGGGGTGGGAAGCTGGAGAGCTGTAGCCAGCCCCAAGAAGAGCGCGCCCAGAGCCTTGTGGTTTATTCAAGGCATTTCCAAAAACAAAAAGCCATTTAAAGGTAGAAGAGGGTTGCTCAAGGGTCACATTATTGGAGTGATTTTTTTCCCCTTTCCATAGCTATCTAAAATTTATCTACCCCCCCACACACACACACCTCCTTCCCCCTCCCCCCTGTTTGAAACTTAATTGGAGAGTTTAAGAGGGTGAGTGTGTTTAGGCAGTAAAAGTGAGACATGAGGTCTCCTAGGAGAGGTTTTACTACTGGTCAAGTTTGACCTATTCCTAACAGCACATTAAAAATCCTTCTAATATTAGCACCCCCCTACTCTGGCAGAGTGAAGACCACAGTCCTCATTCTCTACCCTTCCTCCCCCAAGAATCTCTCTCTCTCTCTCTCTCTCTCTCTCTCTCTCTATCTCTCAGGAGCAGAGATGGACACTTCTGATAAGGTGGTAATTTGGAGAAGGGGACTTACAGCCCCAGGGCATGTTTGTAAAACATGATCTGGGAAAGTCTTCCATCCCTTCCTTACACGCACATCTTTTAGAAATTCCTCCTGACCTGCTCCCCTTTCCTACGAAACACTCCATCATCAATTCCTTGTCAATTTGTCGTTCTTGGTGAACTTTAAAAGAAAGCGGTGTGCAGTGCCTTCCTTCCTTTCACTGTCCCTCTATTTCGTGCATAAGTGAAAGATTTTTTTCCTTTTGGCTAAGAACTTATTAAGTCTATTTGTAAAAGAAACCAGACACATCTGTGCCCTCGCCGATCTGCAGGGAGATTATGGGGGCTGCATAATCGGCCCTCTGTCTCCAGCGGCCCCGACTGCTTGCTGCTGAATTGAAGGAGCATAGTTTGCTTGTGGGTCTTTGAACTTTGGAGACCTCGGTTAGCGTCTTCCTTGCCCAAGCGTCTGGCCTCTGCGGGCGCCCGAACAGACGCTGACAGAAGGGGGGGGGGTCACCGCCCGGGGCCTCCCCCGTTAAGTCCTGGGGAGGGGCTGGTTCTGCTCACCCCAGAAACGCGAGTAAGCACAGGGTAGCCTTAAAAATAAGTCCGGCGGGATGGGCGACCGCTGCAAAAGCTAAACCCTGGACTCCAAGAAGGGAACCGTGCTGTTAACAAGCTAGTTTCCAAGCCCCAGAGAACCTGAATGAAAAGCAGGGCATCATCAGAGACTACCTGGCTTTTCCATTATTTGAGGAGGAGGAGCATCTTTCTCTGGTTTTGTGAAGTGGTTGTGCTATGGGGTCTAGAGTGAAGGCTACATGGTAAGAAATTCAAGGACTGTGAGGGTTCTGCAGAGGGGCCATTGTCTGCTGACAAGCTGTAATCTTGTCTATTTTGATTATTTAGAGAAAGAAGTGGCCGAGCCCGAGGTGAGGATGGTGAACGGCAAACCAAAGAAAGTTCGTAAACCCAGGACTATTTATTCCAGCTTTCAGCTGGCAGCGTTGCAGCGAAGGTTTCAGAAGACTCAGTACCTTGCCCTGCCCGAACGCGCCGAGCTGGCCGCCTCGCTGGGACTGACGCAAACACAGGTAAACCCTGCCGCTGCGGCCACAGCCCCGCCTCGGCTGCCCGCCTGGCCACATCGCACGGGTGGGTCCCGTCGGGCTGCGGCCCATTCGATAGCACTCGCGAGAAACTCTCAGGAAAAAAAAAAAAAGAAAAACACCTACCCCGTGCCCTTCCCTCTGAGAGTTAGGCCGGGCGTTGCCTCCAGGCGACGGTGAGGCCGGGATGGAGGCGTCGTCGGTCCCACGATGTCTCCCACTTCGAGCTTCCGGGGCGAAGGACCAATTTCCTAGACTGAAAACGAGGAAGGTCGCCACTCCCCCTTCACACTCCCCCCCAGAACGCTCTTGCTGCCTGGAGAAACTGTCTGATTCTCTGCACAATGCAAAGTCTCTCTGGGTGAGCCGGGCCCGGCGGCCTCACGCCTCGAGGAGGCCTAGAAGGTCGCCTTGGGTCTGAAAAGCGGAAGGGTCACGCTCAGCTCCAGCGGAGCTTTAGGCCTCAGCACCCTAGGGTCTTGAGGTAGGGTGTGGGGGGGCGCTGTTGTACGGGGAAATCTTCCCGAGCCGTCCCATCCCCTTCACTCCCACTTGGACCAGGCTGGGGTAGGAGAAGAAAGTACATTCGACTCCCGCCCACAGATGCAAGCGGATTCTGGCCTCTGGGAGCTGAGGAGGGGGGTGCAGGGAGGTCGGGAGACCGTTTCTTTTCCTTAACACTCTTGAGTAGCCGACCCCAGGCCCCTGCCGCGCCGCGCCACGCCGCGCCGCAGCCATTGTTTTGGAGGCCTTAGCTGGGCCGCGTTGCGTGCGCCTGGCACAGGCCTCCCCGCGCGCGCGCCGCGCGGACACTCACGCCCCCCCTCCCCGCGCAGACAAAAGACTAAAGCCTTGGGGTCGTGCCCTCGCGGCGGCCCGCGCGCTGCTAGCCCTCCAGGGCGCCCTCTGGGGTCAGCGATCTAGGCTTGGCCTCTGGTCCAGCCCCCTGATAGTAGCCGGTGAGCTGCGGAGAGACGCCTGGGCCTGGCCTCTGGGAGGCGGAAGATGCCTCCTGTCGCAGCCCCGGGAAGGTGTGGGAGGCCTCAGAGTGTCCCGGTAACGTGTGCCTTTGTTCCCCCACCCAGGTGAAAATCTGGTTTCAGAACAAAAGATCCAAGATCAAGAAGATTATGAAAAACGGGGAGATGCCCCCAGAGCACAGCCCCAGCTCCAGCGACCCTATGGCGTGTAACTCGCCGCAGTCTCCCGCGGTGTGGGAGCCTCAGGGCTCCTCCCGCTCGCTCAGCCACCACCCTCATGCCCACCCTCCGACCTCCAACCAGTCCCCCGCGTCCAGCTACCTGGAGAACTCGGCTTCCTGGTACCCAAGCGCTGCCAGCTCTATCAATTCCCACCTGCCGCCACCGGGCTCCTTACAGCACCCGCTGGCGTTGGCCTCCGGGACACTCTATTAGAACGGCCACTTTCTCTTGCTCTCTTTTTTGGGACTACTGTGTTTTGCTGTTTTAGAAAAATCATAAAGAAAGGAATTCATATGGGGAAGTTTGGAAAACGGAAACAAAAAAGATTCATGTGTAAAGCTTTTTTTTTTTTGCATGTAAGTTATTGCATTTCAAAGGATTCCCATACCCCCTTTTTTAACAGACCGAACTTTTTTTGCGCAACTGTGGACACTATCGATGGTGCCTTGAAATTTATGACCTCAACTTTTCAAAGGACTTTTTTCAATGTTATTTTAACCTTGTAAATACGTGTAGATAGAGGAATTAAACTGTATATTCTGGATAAATAAAATTATTTCGACCATGAAAGCAAAATGGTTTTAAAAAATACTCCCCTTGTCCTCTTATAATGAGGCTAGTGAGTTTTATGCAGACAATTAAAGGAAGACACTTTCTGCTGAGGTCCAACAAGGCACAAAAGAAAACAAATTGGGGGCCGCATGGATGCAGAACTCGACATGTTTATTTGTTAGATGCTGTACTTTGTATGTCTATATCCATAGGTGGGCTGTTTATAGTACTACCATATAATATATATTTAGGTGGGTGTTTGTTTTTTTTTTGGAGGGGGGTTGCCTAACCATAATTTTTTAATATATAATTTTGGCCTTAACCTCAAATTGTTTCAGGTAGAAAGTAATGCTAGAATCTAAAAACATCCTCTCCACCCTGTGTGTATGAAAGCAGTAGAAATCCCTCAATAACCCCTCTGAGTTCTAAGCTCAAAGCAATTATCTGGGAAAACTGCTCTCCCCACCCCCCATCAGCCTCTGTGTATTGCCAGAGCAATTAGACAAATTACAGTCCCTTCAAAGGAAGCTTCCCTAGATGAGAAATGAAAAAAAGACATTTTCCCTCATTCCTAATATATATGTATGTATGTATGTATGTATTTTTACTCTGAGATGCTTGTCACATGACAAATGGTAGAGCAATGGAATCCTGGGTGTATGATCATAAATTTATCTGAGTCTTTTTGGAGAAAGGAAAGTATCACAGCATTTGAGAACAATGATGGACCAAAATCAGTTGCTCAGTAGAGCAACAGGGGGAAGGGAGTCAGAAGGGAACATCCCTTCCCCTACCAAGGAAGGGAAAGAATGGAAGCATTATGGCTCCATGTTGATTCCATGTTATTTTCATTTCATGTGAGGTAACATTCTTAATATAATGCTTTTCTCTATTCTTTTCACCCCTCTGGTTTTTTTCAGTAAGGAGTATAGTTTGCTTTGCCTTTACATAAAACTGTGGCAAAGCAGTTTCTAAAATATGGGAAATTGAATCTGTTTTCAGAGATTTCTCCTTTGCAAAGTCTTCCTTGGACCAGCGAGGGAAGGAAAGACTTGCAACAATCCTGGCCTAAGGTAGGCTATTCTTCCAACATCTGTATATAGACATCAACAGAGTGCCCAAAGCTACCTGGATCTAGATCTGAGATCCAGGCCTAAGCTGTAGGCATTTCTTCAGACTGTTACTTAGTTCCCCCAAAATCTGCTTTTTGGGGGATAACATGAAGAATCATATGTTGGAAATTACAAGATGTATGAGAAATATTTTACAGCTAGGAAGTCTGCAGCAATAAATGTGACAAAAGAGCTGGGGGGGGTGGATTAGAACATAAAAAATTACATCCTGTCATCTGAGGATTTCTGAAACTAGACCTGAAAAGGCACGCTGTGTGCCCTGAGGGGCATTTACCTGTGTGTGTTCCCTCTCCTTTCTTCTCTCTATCTCCTTTATTTCTTCTTTCTCTACCCCTTTTCTTTCAAGTCTACCAGTTTGGAACCGTTTGGGACTGAGGGGGATTCAGTGGTTTGGGGGTCTCTAAGGCGCACCTCTCCTGGTCCTGGGGTAGCATTTTGACTGCTATCTGGGCTGTGTACTCTCCTCCTCACTACCCCCAAAGACTTCTGCCGGAGCCCTGCGATCTGCGAAGAAGTTCCCGGAGGCAAGTGCTGGGGGTGGGGTGGGGTGGGGTGAGACTTAGAAAGTCCCACTTGGTTTTCTGCACTGGCAGAAAATTGGAGGATGGGGAAAGAGGTAGCGGGATCTATTTCCTACTTTTCCTTCTTTGCTAGTAAGGATTTCGGGAGTTTCCATTACACCTAGAGCCAGCTCTTTCTTTCATGCAAAGCCGGCCTGGGGAAACCTGCGCCTGCGGTTTCCAGAGAGAGGGCGCCTCTCCCTGATCCCGGTACGCGCGTTTGGGGAATATTAGGGGACGCACCCACAGTAGAACTCTAACTTTTCCCACCCAGTGGCTGCTTGAGAGTGGTAAGAATGTGCTTAGTACATGCTTTCTCTTTCTGCACATACAGAGGCCAAGTATTTTCCCAGCCACACGGTCATTTCCCCACCTCCATTCCTGGCATGGAAAAGAGATCGTTTCACTACTACCCCGATTAGCTGGCAAGCAGCAGGAAGGCTGGATTCAGACATTATCCGGAAAGAGGAGAGAAGTTCTTCACCCTTTTATCTCCAGCGTTGACACTTCTTATTCAGAACACCCCAGCCTTCTTGCAATGCCGGCATGGCTAACGTCGGGTGGATGGACTTGCTTTCAGTATTCCTTCCCTTAGGTTAACCTCACTTCTTCCACTCGCAATGCTTTCTTCTCTTGCGCGTTTTTTTTTTTTTTAACTTGGTCTGGGAGTCGTGGACAAAAATATTCTGACAAATCAGTCTGCAGCGGGTTTTCCCTGGCACCATGGGGATTCTCCCGGGGGAATTTAACTCCCTGCAGTCCTGAGGACAAGGATGTAAAAATAATAGATCCTCTGCTAAGTCTAAAAATATCTATGTGATGTTTCTATCCTTTGCACTCCCTCTTAGCCTTCCTCTTTGCCACCATTGTTTATTCCTATGTCTAATACTAACCTGTACCATTCCTCAATGTTTTTATGTCTGCCAGACTTCACTCTCTTTGACCTCACTGGTGGTCTTCTCTGCCTGCCCCTTACAGTCTCCACTTGCCTACTTTTCAGACTAATGCTCCCAAGATGAATCAGTCCCACCATAAGACTTAATTTTCTTCTCCATGGATCTCTTCAAACACACACTCCTAAGCTCCCACTCCTATCTCAGACCTCCTCACAAACCCCGGGAGACCCAGGACTGCTGGCAGAACCGGTGTGATTCTTTGGTGCCGGGTTGCCTCCAGGGCCCTCCTGTAAGAGATCAGATAAATTGGCCTTTGTTTAAGAATTGCTGCCCTACCCCCCCCCTTTTTTTTTTTTCCTGGCGGCCACCTCCTTGTGGAATAGGGGGCGGCCTAGGGAGCCGAGAGAAATCGCATTCCTGTGGGTGCCAGGCGGCTCCAGCGCTGAGCCACAGGGCCTGAGACACACACACGGAGGAACCCGCAGACCTCGCTGCCCTTGATCTCACTCTCTCTCCCTCCCGTTGGGGCACCCACCCGGGAGCCTGTCCACCCACACACGGATCCACCCAAGCCTCCGCTGGGACAGAAGCGTGTTGACCCGCACACTAACACACGCACACACACCCTCGTGGTGACACAGGTCAAGCCAGGATCTCTCCGCCAACACCAAACTCTCTCTTATCCACAATCCTTGCAATCCCAGATTCTCTCGCTGGCTGGCCTCCTTCAGCTTCTTTGATCCCAACGGACGCCCCCCGCTCGAGGCGTCCGGGCCGCGCAGTCTTGGGAGTCTCCCACCGTGCGCCCAGGCCAAGTAGTGGTAGCCTCCTTCCGGCGTGCCTTACAGTTTACACCGGCCTTGACACTCCGGGGGATGCCTCCGGGAACACTGGTCAGTGCCCCCTCTTTCCCGCTCCACCCCCTCCCAAGTCCTCCGGCGCTTCCTTTTTATTCGAGGAGAGGGATCTTTAGGGCTATTCAACCACCACTCTCCTCCCCTACCAAGCCCGCAAACCCTTGGATGGCGCGCCTCCCACTGGCCACTGGGATTTCGCCAGCCGGGAGCTCTCCAGCTCTCCCGCGAGGCACGCCCTGAGGGTAGACACCCTCAGGCACCTCTGGGAAGCGCGCCACGCCGGCGGATCCGCCTGCGGTCACCCCTCCTCTCCACCCTTAAGCACCCCCCCCCCACACACACACACATACACACACTAGCGGCAGTAAGGGGAGACTCCCGCCTCCCTGGAGGTTGGGGAGAGGGCGCTGCGACTTGCTCCCGCCCTTAGCTCGCGACTCCAGGTTGCCCGCGGTCCTTGCATACAGTGCTTGATTTTTTTTCAGTCACAGTGAACTCTGGGCCTCGAAAACAGCCCAAATAGCGGTAGCACATGTGTGATTGGCTAAATATTTCTACGCAGCCCTGTAACCGCACCCCCCACCACCACCATCCGCATTTTCTTTTGCATTTGACAAATTTTGAGTTCCTCAGTGGTACCGTACAGAAAGTATACATTGTATCTACTGCGAGGGGGTGGCAGGGAGACAACCATCCTTTTCAATCCTCCAGTATTGCCGACTGTAATGTAATAATGTTTTATAGGTCGAGTTCTCACCGTGAAGATAGGAACCGGGAGAATTAACTTGAGTCTCTCTTTAAAGGAGATGAGAGTTCTGTTAGGTTGCAATTAAATGTTTCTACTCCTTTGTTCGCTGGAACTTCTGATTTATGGGGATCTGAAGGCGTTTCTTTGCCAAAACTACATGTATTATTGAGTCTGTTCCACATCCTAAACCAAGATTTATATAAAACCGTGAAATACCACACATTACGACCTTTCCCCACAAGAAGGAAAAAAAAAAAAAGGCTTCATAACATCAATGCGCGGGCGCGCGCGCACACACACCCCGCTTGCAAATTTCATAACAATTCTCTGTCGAATCTCTGTCCAATACAGTCTGTGTATTTTTTAAGAAGTGGGTGGGGGTGAAGGGCGGTAAACAGTTCCCAAGCTATGATTTATTTTAAAGTACTTTTTTCTTGCAAAGGTGAGAAGACAGATTTCTGCAACTGGATGCAAGGTGGGAGAAGAGGAGGGGAGGGGAGAGGCAGGATATGGATTCAACTTTCATCTACAAACAGGGGTCACTAAACAGGGGACATTTCATTACTGCCCTTAAATTCACAAGAGTTAGGAAGCCTGCTTGCCACCCTGCAGGGTGGCCCTGACTGGGCAGCTCCCCAGTCCGTGAGGTGGTGGGAGGAGGGAGAATCTTCACACACTGTCTAGAAACTGGAAAGGATGCTCAGGAAATTTTCTGTGCTCATGGTGGGAAAATTGAACCCCTGGGGATATAAAGGCTTTAGATATCTCTGACCAGGAACCAGAACTAGACTCCAGAAGCCTCAGCCAAAGCTGGGTTCATTCTCCCAGTAGCACCAACTAGGACTTCTGTTTGACTCTCAGACTGAGCCCATCACAGTGTCTTTTCTCCAGACCCTCTTGTTCTCTCTGAATCCTTCTCTCTTTGGTCCTTCCACATTTCAAGGAGACTGGTCTTGCTCTTTTACAATAATACCATGAAATAGCCCAGTCCATTATTAAAAATTATGCAAAACTGGACTTTCAGTAATCCATCCAAAAAACATATAGGAGACTTGTAGTAAGAGAAATAACTAGACTAGTTTATATGGGGGTTAATTAATAAAAGTTAATAAGATAAAAGCATTTTTTGAGCCAGCCAAGCCAAGTAAAGGAGAATAGCTTCCCAGTAGGCTTTATTTAATTAGCAATTAATACATTTTCTGCTAATATCCTTTAGGACTCTCCATGAGTTGTTCTCAATGAAAGAGAATGGAGATGGAGTGTAGGAACACTTACAAGCACCCAGGGCGTTTTGCTCTGATAAGAGAGGTTGCAAATTCATTTAAGAAAATGTTCATAAACAAGTGACAAGCTCACTCTAGGCTGCCTTCAGGGAAACAATGGTGAAACTGACAAATGTTCTTTGCTTGGGGGAGGGGCTTTTTTTTTTTTTTAAATATAAAGCAAGAAAACACTTTAAGAGAATGGGGGGAGGGGAGAGACAGGAGGTTAGAAGAAAAGAATGATTTCAGACTCCAGGCAGCAGCAGATGCAGCAGCCCTTGCAAACACATCATCCCTAGGCATCTTGAAGATTTGGACACGTCGTAATGCTTCAGACCACTGATTTGCTATTTTCTTAATTCCTGCTCTTCTTTTTCCATATGAATCAAACAGTCTTTTGTCCTTCAGGGTTTGATTTGATCGCTACTGTTCACATTTCACTTTTGTATTTTCCTCTTCCTATACCATTACTCATTGAGTGCCCTGTGAAATTACAATCGTACATTTTCAACTCAGCAACCCATTTGCAGTGCAAAAATAGGGTCTAAATAATGGCTGAATTAGCCCTACTGGACAGTTTCAGATGTAACACTCTGTAATAATTATATTGCAGGCTGGATTAGGATGCTATTATCATAATCTGGACGTTTACAATTATCTGTAATTTGCAAAGATGCGCCAGGTCTTGATTACAGCAGTTTTTTTTTTTTTTGTATCACGCTAACCATCACTAAACAGTGACAGTAATAACAGCTAATTTTGCTGGCAATATAAGAGGTGCTGGGGTGTGCAAACAATTTCACACCTGGATGTGCTCACTCAACCAAGAATATAGAGAAAGAGCTTCTGCCCTGAGACTCAGAAAAATATTCTCCTCTGCTTCTGTTCAGTATAGATTTCTAGACCCTGATCATTGCTTAAGAGATATTCACTGGGGGTAAGTTTTTATTTCTTGCATACTTCAAGGCACAGTTCATATTTCTCTTCTCCCACTATCCAACCTGTATGTATTGCTGTTGTAATTTATTATGAACTACAACTTAGATTTATAGATTTTTCAATTCTGACCTTTATTTCCCTTTAACAGTCAAAGAAAGGTTGTCATTCTGGGGGAGTAAAAGGATTGGGGTGAGAAAGAGATCCTTAGAAACTTGATTTGTCTTTCTTGTTTTCTGTGCTGTTGATGTATTTGGTGGAGCTTGTGGCTAGAGACTGTGTAAGGACTAAGTTTCTGAGGGTGTAAAGGGAACTGGCTGGAAAGGTCAAGTTAAAATCTATTTCAAAATTGTTACTCAAAGCTAGTCCTAGGCGAATTCATTGATGTCGTACCACTGCCGATGATTTTAAGTTTGGGGGTATGGAGGGAACAGGCGGGGTTCAAGACAGAGCTGCTTTACTATCACAAGTCTGCGGACATTTATGAAAACAGGTGTAATCACAATTTCTCAGCCGTGTAGCCCCTTGTACATCTTCCTCCACTTGGGAGAAAGTTTCCGGAATAACTGGCTCCTGAGACCCTTGGAGCTTTGTGGCGGGGCCTTTAGCCGAAGGGGGAAGAAGGGGAGGGGCAGGATGCCGATCTTAAAGCTATTGCCCGCGGGGCCCAAACCCTGTTACCTTTGGGTCGGAAGGGCAAGGTAGGATAAGACACTTAACTGAGCTGCAAAGCCAAGGAACTGTGTGATTTAGGAAAGCGCCAAGGAAGACTCTCGCAAGAAGCAGTGCTATTCTATCTATAGATGACGCTGTTTCCTGAGCCTGTGGATGCTGGAAGCAGCTAGAGATGTTAAGTGCTGGAGCCTGAGAAATCTTTGGCTCCCTCACCCCAGTGTAGGAAGACCTTTCTCTAGTGGCAGGAACCTTTGCATTAAGATAATGAGATGCTTATTGGCACGTAAGAGAAATCTTCCCCTTAAACCTCCTCCAGCAGTTATTGTATTGTTTTCTCTCTCTCTCTCCCCCCTCCCTTTTTTCTTCTCTCCCTCCCTCTTCTTTTCCCTCTCTCTATGTAGAAAATATGGACAGAAAGAAGCACTACATTTCGAACTCTGAGAAAGTTCGAACATGGGGAGGCGTGGTAGGCACTGAGACTGGGCGCTGCCTTTCACCCAAGCCCCTCCTACCAATTCCTCTTGCAGGAATCAGTTTACTGTGGGGTCAATACATTCGAAAGAGAGAAAATAATTAACCCTTGAAGTTCAGCAGCCTTAGAGGAAACCCATTTCCAAGGACAGTTCTGGGGGACCCCTTGGCAGAATTTCTTGTTTCAACTGCTGTTAGGAGGTAGATGATACAGCGCATCGTGATACCACCTCCGATGTGTGTTAACTTGCATTTGCTGGGTTTCAGAATTCCATGCACTCGCAGTGGTTTGGCATGTGTCTGGTGGATTTTTTTAAAAGAAAAATTAGTGTTGGTTTCGATGTATGGTAGCTTTCTTTCTAACGTAATTTGAATAATTCAGCAAAGCCCCACTACCAGCTGTATTTCTGCAGCCTCTTCCATTCTTTTCAGCATTATAATTTTGGTTAATTTTCAATTTTAGGTCCTACGTCTCTGCAATTTGTGTATGAATAACAGAATAATTTCCCTCTTTTGTTTCGCCTTTCCTGTTCCTGAATCTAAATAAAGATGGCTTTTTAGTATTAAAAGTGGAAGAAAATTACAGGTAATTATCTTTGACGGTAAAAACGCTGTAATCAGCGGGCTACATGAAAAATTACTCTAATTATGGCTGCATTTAAGAGAATGGAAAAAAACCTTCTTGTGGATAAAAACCTTAAATTGTCCCCAATGTCTGCTTCAAATTGGATGGCACTGCAGCTGGAGGCTTTGTTCAGAATTGATCCTGGGGAGCTACGAACCCAAAGTTTCACAGTAGGAAGGGGGAAAAAAGAAAAGAAAACATTTTTCCTAATGTAACAATGCGAATGCTAGAAAATGACAAGACTGATCGGTTTTAAACCATTCTGAAGACTGACTGAGCGTGGAAGTTGCTCAACAAAAAAAGGAACGGGTATATTGGTAAGTAGTCTTTGCTTTGTGTCTAATTATAGTGACTGTCCTTTTGCACGACTGTATGTCGCTGTCATTATATGGAGCACTCTGAGTATCTCTATTGACTTCTGATAAATGGCTCAGTGGTTTCAAGGTTCATAATTTGAAGGATGCCCAGGTCTCTAGCCATTAATTCTCACAGTATGGGGCTTCCTGCTTGTGTGACGAAAGGACTTTTCATTTTCATTATTTCTGTGCTTTCCACAAGATCGGAAGGATGTATTTCATCCAGGATGGTGCATTTTCCTACCTAGCTAGATTGCAAAGAGTTTTAAACATAAGTAGTCAGAACTGTGCATTTGCTTTGTTTTTCTTTTATACTTTCTTCATTTGTTAAAAAAAATATTCCAAAGATAAATACAGCTGCATTATTTTGGCAAAGGAAAAGGATAGGAGAACACTCAGTTTCAGCACTGTAAACTATTGGATGTCTAGAGGTGAATGGGTCATTCAAATGTTTAAAATAGTTGAATTGCGGAAATAGATAAAGCTGTAAATTCATAATAAAATATATGTAAAGGAAGCTGAGAAAACACGCATGGTTAATGTTAAAGTAATTAAGACAAAGACTCTGCTGCAAACTGGCATATTTGATGTTTATGTATAGGGCTTCCCCATATTAGGAAATAGAAATTCTTTTAGGAGTGGTAGAAAATATACTGGGAGGGAGGGGGAGGTTTGAGATGAAGAACACAGAGAGAAATATACAGGACACTCCCAGCATTTTGTGGCTTTTACTCCATATATGAAAGAAGACAAAAACATACAAAGTATATGTACAACTAAAATTCAACAATATATACAGAAATGTTTCTCAATATAAACGTCCCTATTAGCTTAGTGAATGCCACCAGTTCACCCAGTAAAGGTATCAAAGCAATAGAAAGGTGATTTTGGTTTCCTCTGTCTTTCCTGATTCCAGTTCAGGGTGCAGGGGTGGGGTAGGGTGGGGGGAATGGTTTTGTTTTGTTTTTGTTTGTAAATCATCATTCCTGCTCATTGCATTTTGATAAAACATGCAGCGTTCATTTTGTGGCAATGTTCTACTCTTACAGCTGATTTTCCCTTTTTCTTTAGAGAAGGGCTGTTATATGAGGGTTCTCTCTCTCTCTCTTTTTGTCAGTAAATAAAAATGCAGGAGTCCAAAATGCTTCTCTTTCATCATGTAATGTCTTAAGCTCATTAAACAAGTAAAAACGCTGCCATGTTTGCGCAGATTCTTCTGGTGGGGAAAATGTGTCTGTTTTTAAAAAGTCATTTTGATGGATACTCCCAAGGAGAAGAGGAGGCTCAGAGCCTGGATCCCAAGGGTAAGGGGAAATATCCTTACAGTGAGGGGTTTCAGGAGCACTGGCATAGAAACCAGTCTCTTTCTCTCTCTCTTTCTCTTTCTATCACTCTTTCTCTCTCCCTCTCTCGCTCAGATGCAAGATTAATTACCGAGGCTGCTCAAGGAAAAAGGCAGATGAGCAAAAGAAAGAAAAAAAGAAAAAGGAGAAAGGTGGGAAGGAAGTATAAGAAGGGTGGGGAAAAAAAAGGGAAGAGAGAGGCAGACGGAGAGAGAGCCAGCGAGCAAGCACCCAGTCTCCTCACACGAGAGTTCTCCCGAGCCTGCTCCCTCGGCTCTGTTTGGCAGATGCAAGCAGGTCCCAGATCCTCCTTGCCTTGTTCAGACGTTTCCCTAGGGTATCGATTTCCCTTGGACAACTCACATCATCTGTGGTCTCTGCATGGTGTCCTGGTGTGGAGAGGAGTACCAATGCGAATAGCCGGGCATGTAGCTGTTGGGGGGCATACTGACGCCCTTGGCCGAGGCAGAAACGTCCCACACCGGAGGTAGAGCCGGCGAGCGCGGCGACAGGGCCGCTGAGCCGGGGAGAGGGTCGCTCTCATGTGGGTTACTGCCCTGCTTCAGCAGTTTCTTAAACTTAGAGCGTTTGTTCTGAAACCATATCTTCACCTGGAAAAAACGCAACATCGATCTTTAGGCCCCCCAAACACAGAAACTGTGCCTCTGGTCCAATAACTGCCCACTTAGCCCCCTCTCCCCAAAACCCCAAATCCCCAAGCTCTCAAGTCTCCTCCTACAGCCACCTTTCCTGCTTCTCCCCACCCCTCCCCCATCCACCATTTACTAGGTATCTTGTCTGGAGACAAAATCACTGTAATTTTTCAGTTTGATGCAAACTCTGATTGAAACAACAGCATGAATAAGAACATAAAAAAAATTAAGGTGAATGAAAAGGCCAGGTTCAAAGTCTAAAGGAGAATTTTTAAATGGAGAACTTTTCTGATCCAAGCCAATTGAATGTGAGTCCTTTGATAGTCTTTTTAAAATCCAATCCTCAAATTTGGCAGTGATTCATGTGCAGAGAGCAAATCCACGTGCAGTGAGCAAATGACTAGGAACAGATTAAAGCCTTTACATTTATAACCAAATGCCTTGAACATATCTATGCATCTTGCACATGCCATAGATATGCATGGAGCATCTTTCTCCTGACATAAATATATCCTCATAATCCTGCAGGGATTAGGGATTGTGCCTGCTTCATTCCCTACTTTGCATGTTGCTCAGTCAAATTGTGGTCAGCAATCATCACATGACTGTTGCAGTCATTAAAAGTCAAAGAGCTCCCCAAAATTAAATGTGAATCAGGAATCTGGGCAGGGGGCAGATCTAGTCTAACATCTTAGACCTACTTTATTTGTAGAAGGAAATTCTATGGTGTGGCTTCCTTTACACTTAAAATTCCTCAGCCATAGTAATCTGCTTTTCCAAGAGGACTACAAGTTATGTGAATAGCAGAAATCCTTTCATATCAAACCCCAAATATTTCCAGTAGCAATATGGCAAAAGAAAGCAGGCTGAATCAAAAGGAAGAGCTTACAGAGCATCTGTTCTAAGGCACCACACAATTATTCCTCAGCAAGTGTCTCATAAAACCTAAAGTCCCCTTGCTCAAGATCACCCACCTGAGATGAGGCCTACTACCCCATGCAGCTAAGTTAATAGACAAGGACAAAAACCACAGGTGATTGCAGCCTGGCTTTATGACCAGGGTCCTAATATTCCTGCCTAAGCCCCTTCCTGTGAAGTCTGAAATGCCTATATGTCTTTCAAATTAGTAGGACAGGAGAACTTCAGCAACTGTACTTAACTGAGGCTTCACCTGCTGTAATTTGGGGGAGCATTCCTCTTTGATCTCCAACTCTGCCACTGCTCCAAGTCCTGTGCTCCAGGGAAGCACTTCAACCTGTACCAGCCAGTCACCCAGGATGCTTTAACCATTGAGTGTAGGACAATTTTCTGAGAAACCCACCTCACCTATGCTCCACTGAATAGTTTGCACTTTGTCTCCTTTACTAAATCCTATTGGAGACCATACCTACCCAACTCTCCCCCGCCTTTTTTCACTTCATAATTCTTTCTAGGCAAGTTGAAATCTTTATGAAGTCCCAGAGCTCACAAAAAGGGTTCTTTAAAAACACGGGCCGCATTCTGCTTCCTGGTCAGAACATTATTTTCTCTTTCTCTCACATGTTTGCTCTCTTTCATGTTGTTCTGCTCTGGAATAAGACTCAGTTAAATTATAAATTTAGCCACTAAAAAACATTAGGCTGGGGTGGGGTCGTAGAGGGTTGGGGGGATGTGTAAATCCAATCCAGTATTCAATACCAGCTTATTTATTCCAAATTGTGTTGTCCCGGGAAAGTGTGTAACTGGAGCAAAGGCATTTGTCATTAAGCTCCTTCCATCCTTGGTTGACTAGGCCAAGAATTCCTCCTGATGTGCTCCCGGCCCGATCTGAAATCGGGGTCAGCATTTCAGGGATACTTGGGCTTCTCGGGAATTACCTGTGTTTGTGTCAGTCCTAAGGAAGCTGCCAGTTCAGCTCTCTCGGGAAGGGCCAGGTACTGAGTCTGCTGAAAGCGATGGTTTAAAGCCTGGAGCTGCAGGCTGGAATAAATGGTCCGAGGCTTCCGAATCTTTTTCCCTTTTCCATTGAACCTGATTTCCCCGTTTTCGATCACTGTGGTTTTTTGTTGATCTGCAAGCAAAGGATACAGAGGAGCGGTCACCTGTGAGGCTACTGCTGCAGTCTCCCTGAGCGCGGCCTGGCCTGCACCAGACCTCCCCTAAGCCCAGTAAGAATTTCCACGAGGCGTCCCGAGCCACCCAGACCTCATTGAGTTCTTGGGGCCGGGTACTGCCAACGATTGCGAAAGCTTCTCCCAAACCCTGCCTCTGACCCTAATAAAGCGCGGCGGCTGGACCCAAGGCAGCTCCCTCGGCCCTCGGGCAAGCAGCCTCTCACTGCCTCAGCGGAGGCGGCGCCGACCGCGCGCTGGGGCGCGCGGCGCCGCGGGGCTGCTGCTGCTCGGCGAAGTGGACCCCTTGGCCAGTCTCTGCAATGCCTTAAACAGTGCTTGAGTCACTCTGTCGTCTCTGTAGCCAGCTGACTTGATGTCACCAGCTCCACGCCTGGTGCATCAAGACCCCTCGGCGAGTTCGAAATGGTTCTGCTGAAAGGGACCAAACCCCCAAACAAAAAACACAAGCCGCTGTTCAGCCCAGATCCCCAGCAGGCTGCTCCTCGCATGGCAAGTTTGTTCCCCTCGGTGCTGAGAACCAGTCGCCCGAGGCCCTCGGTTTCACCTCCGTGAACAAAGAAGCTGCCAACCTCGTAGCGAAAACCCAGAGGGAGGGGACCCGGCCAGGGGCGTGGGGGGGGTCACCTCAAAGCCCGCGGGAAAAAGCCCAGTTGTCACCAGTTTAACCAGAGCCTGAGGCCACGCCAGCTTCCCTCCGGGTCACCAAAGCGCACCGGATGCCCCACGCAAAGTAGGCCAGTAGCTACCCAGCGTGGGCTGGGGGCTAAAACACGCTCCCCAGCTCCGGCCCAGAAATGTCCCCAGTCCTGCTGAACGCGGGGCACAGCCTGGACGGGAGGCGGAAGGCAAAGAGCGCACCGACCCAGTGGGCTGGAGAGCGCAGTGCAGGCAACTCTTGAGCCCAGCCTGCGCGAGCCGGAGGCGCCGCCCCAGCGGCTGGCTGCAGAGGAGGGAGCCAGGCGGGCCGCACAGCCGGCGAGGTGAGGGTCCGAGGCGGCGGTAAAGGGCCAGGCTGGGCGAGGCCGGCAGTCAGGCGCCAAGCGAGCGGGCGCGCACGAGGCCTGGCCGGGGGCGCGCCGGGCCGCCTGGGGGAGGGGGCCCGCGGAGGCCCGGGCGTTGAGGAAGTGAGCGGGGCGGGAGGGGTGGGGGGCAGCCCGGAGGCGGGAGAAGCGAGCTGCCCAGGCGGCCTCTCACCTGTGTCGTCCCCTCGCGTCTGAGCGGCCGCGCTGCTGTTGTGGTAGGACTGGAGGTAAGGGCTGTGCTGCGAGTGGCTCATGTAGGGGTAGGCGGCGAGCGAGCGGTGGTTGTAGGAGTTGCCGCCGCCCGACGCGTAGGGCGAGCCGTGGTGGTGGTGCTGGTGATGGTGGTGGTGCGAGCCGGCCGCCGCCGCCGCCGCCGCTGCCGAGTGCAAGCAGTGCAGAGGGTAGTGCGCGCCTGCCATGGCCGGGGAGCTCTGCTGCGAGTGCGGCTGCGGCGGCGGCGGCGGCGGCTGCTGTTGCTGTTGCTGCTGCTGCTGCTGCTGCTGCTGTTGCTGCTGCTGTTGTTGCCCGAACTCCATGAAGGCGGATTTGGACGAGTCCTGGCCTTCCAAGCCGTCAGCCATCGTAGTCATGGTCATCATCAAAACTTTGGGGGCTGGAGAAAGCCTTCTCCCGGGTTTCCTCCACCCTCCCCCCACTTGGCTCGCGCCGTTCTCCCCTCTGCAGCCACCTTAGCTCTTGGGATTCTTGCAAAAAATTTTTAAAAATTAAAAAAAAAGAGGGGGGCGGAGGTGGTTCTCCCTCTCCCTCGCTCTTCTCTAATATATATATTTTTAATATAAAGAGATATAGTGAGCGGGGCCTTGTTAACTCAAAGGGAGGAGGAAGGGGGAGGGATGGGAGAGGAGGGGGGAGGGGGGAATCTGCTCTCCCCCCCTTCTTTTCCCCCCTTGGATTTTTTGGGGGCTGGTGCAGTTTAAGGCAGAGATTTTAAGGTGGATTCTGCGAAAGTTGCGCGTCTGCTTTCAGACTTGATGCAGACGCCACGAGTCGAATGGTTTGTCTCCAAAGGGCAGCGCCTCCCCATTGGTCAGTCGCCCCCTGACGTCACAGGCGCACGGCTTCTACTGGTGTGTGTGCGCGGCTCGCCGAGTTTTTCGCCTACCTTTGGCAACTCCAATCTCTACCCGGAGCTGCAGCCTGGGGGCCGCGCGGCGCGGCACACAGGACCTCGGGGAGAGGGATTTGTCCCCGGCCGGCCGCTGACGCCTCACGCCTCAGTTCGCGCCCGCAAATCCAGAGCCTGAGTTCCCATTACTGCAATTCTGGAACAGTGTGACCCTGGGCTGCTCTCTCTGTACCCCTGCACCGGAGCAGGCTGTCTTGCTCAGAAGCAATGCCCCCTGAATTTAAAGCGGGGCCCCCACCCTCCCTTGACCTCCCCCCAAACGCCCATCCCACCACAATCCCGTGGGAGCGCCCTGTCACCGTGGATTTTTCTAGACGTGCTTTATTGAAACCACAGAGGGAAAGAAGAACCCCCACACCTGGGCTCCACCCCATGATGGGGGGGTGGTAGAGAAGAAGAAAGATCAGACCCTGTTGTGGCGAGATTCCTGCAGTTTCAGGCCATATTTCCTTTATATTGAACAAAAAAGGGAGAAGAAGCCTTCTTCCCCCTCCCTCCCTAGAACGCAACAGCCCGTTCTGAAAGCGAATCGTTGGAGGACTGACAGTAATGCATTTTTTCCTATTGAAAACAGAAGCTACTGTAATGCTTTCAAATATATGCAAATGATACATGCGGTTAGTGGTTTGGCAAATCTTGATTACAATATAAACTACCCAAGTAAAAGTGCCTTCGTCCTAAATTTGTCTCTCGATTACAATTCCAATTGATTTTATTTTATTGTCAACATTGTTAATGATAAAAATAGAGTCGTTTTACAGTTATTTTTACTTTCTGGAAGGAGGCAATTAGAGTTCTAATCAGGAATACACAAAAATCTCCCATGATTAACTGCAGTACTTTGTTCAAATTGCTGCTATAAAATTCAGAACAATTTGCCTGTAATGATTATGGACTGGGTTTATTTTGGGAGGTGGAATAAAAGTGGATATAGCATAAATTATCCTCTAATTATACACCAGTGTCGCCTCAATTATCCTCTTATCAAAATGGTTGTCTAACTGCCGCATTTAGTTTCAATTCTCTCCTTTTTTTCTATAAAAAGAACTTCATACCTTGTTATTATTAATCCATTTATTATTTGCAAGGGGATTTATATCCGCACATCCAGGTGGTAGAACCACTTCTCTTTCAAAGATGGACTGGGGAAAGACATTAAGTTCGGAGCAGCCCGGGGCTTCGGATCTAGCCTCTCTCTCTCTAGTTTCCAGACCCATTCAGGTCAAGGCAACCGAGCAGAGGCAGCGGAGCCACATCAAGCAGCCCAGGGCCGGCACCAGGTAGGTAGGAGAGTCGGGCTGGGGATCTGGCGCGGAGGGCAGGCCGGGCCCGCGCGGCCGGGGCCAGGGCCAGGTCCTGGCACCGTGGGAAGCGCCAGGATTCCTCACTGCTAGTGGATCGAAATTGGGTGGGCAAGACATGCAGACCCTTGAGGGTTTGGCGCCAGCTTTCGATCTGCGAATAGACCCAAGCCGAGTCTTTGGCCACGCAGAGAAATGCATCATCTAGAAAATCCCAGTCAACGTGCCTAGAAGATTTCGGAGACCGGTCTGGGTCGCCCTTTGGGAAACACGATTGGGAGCTTCTTTACACCTTTTTCGCTTGGATTCTGTACTTTTTGCGACCCAAGGAAGTAAAGAAATGGACATTTTAGTGGAGCCGCTCATTCCTATAACTCCAGAAAAGGTGACTTTAGACTTAGCAGCTCGGACTCTATTTACATATTGCGCGAAGCTTTGCGGCAGCCGCTTATGCTAATTGATTTTCGCAGCTCCTTCTCCGGGGTCTCCCAGGCATCGCCTGGCTAGTTTGCCTTTTTTCCCCCTTTCCGTCCTTCAACCAATTTTATCAGATGACCTGAAGCTTGCTGCCCGAGGGTTTTCTCCAGGGTTCCCAGAGCAATAGCGTTCACTGTCCTCTCCCCCTCCCCTTTCCCAGCTCGCCGCGCTTAACTTCTTGAGGCTCGGGAGCCGGTTCAGTAACTCTGAATTCATTTTTAAGTGGCTTGCCTTGTTCCCTTCCTTTTAACAAGAGGTGCACTTTAACACGCGAACCAGTAACCCGATCCACGCGTTTACAAGTCGACAGTGAATTAAAACAACAACAAAAACCAAAATAAGCTTCAAGGAAAATGAAGGATGGGCTGGGTACGGGCGTGTTCTGTGTTTGGTGTGTGTGGGGGCTGGGGACAGAAGGGAAGGTTAGAAAGAGAGAAGGTGCCCCCCCCCTTTCCTAGAGTACTCTCGGTGCACCCGGGCTGTGCGCCGAGCTTGTTTGTAGTATCCTCAAAGCCAGCAGGTAGACGTGGCAGTTTTATTGCTTTATACCCTGCAGCTTACTGTTAACACGGTGAAGGCGTTCCCCCCACCCCCACCCCCCGTGCAAGTCTCTGTTTCTCTTTTTATGCTCGCAGGTGCACTACTTTCCTCACTGGCTTCCCCCTAACTCTGGCCGCAACCCGAGCGGGCGGGTCACGGAGAGGCTGGGAAGGTCCCCGCGCTGAGTTCCAAATCCTGGGCGCTGCAGCCTCTGTTTGCAAAGGATTTTTTTTTTTTTCTTGCTTGCTGAATATCTGTGGAAGCCCAGAGGGCTGGAATTGTCCGGGTTGTAGCTCCCATCCCTCTCCCATTAGATAGGGGACAAAATCCTAGCACTGTTCCTGAGGAGCAAGTGTGCTATGCTGCACTACGATAGCAATTGTTCTTATGGCAAAGGTTCTACTGCAACTTGCTGAGCGACCCAGCTCAGGCTTAGGCAGTATGGGGCTGGGGACCTGAACGAGGGAGGGGTTGTCCTGGCTTACTAGAGGTGTCTGCGCGCGCCCACGGGAAGAAATCCAACGGTTCGCTTGAGTGTCGGGCTTTCATGACAATCTTGGGAATAACTAGGCGGAAAACTAGTCTGGCCCCAAACAGCTCGCTGTGTTGGCCCATGGTGACTGGCTGCATGGTGTGGCCTTTGCCACCAACCTCGGTTTCCACAGTTGGGCGCGCACAGACAGGCTGGCAGGAGCTGCTTCCCTCTCGATTGAACGGGCATCCAGGCTTCTCATTCCTTTCCCCAGGGTCATGGGCGTCGGTAATGAGCGGAAGGGAGGCGACTGCAGCCATCCTTGGTTTGTTCCAGTCCAGTCCTCGGCAGAGAAAAAAATTTTCTCAATTTTTCAAGACCTCGCTCTGCTCCAAAGGCACACACCCCAGCGGGGTTCCAGGTCCCTGGCCCCAACTCTCCACTGGTTCAGCCGAGGCTCCTACTTCTTTGTTCGCTCACCGGAGAACCTGGGCCAGCCCTCTTAGGTGGGAGGAGGAAGCTGACTAGGCCCTCGAGGTCTTTATCATTCAAAATAGAAGTCAAGCTGGCAATCTGGATGAGTTGGAGGCTCCTTTAGGGCCTGTTGTAGCTAAGGGTCACATTCACTAAGAAGTTTTAAGAGAGAGGATTTAATGCCTAAACTGCATTTTAAGGTGTTGAAGTGTTGGGACTTGTATCCCAACTGTCAGTGTTATTTAGGGAGAAATACTTAGGTGTTGCCAACACCAGACCCACCTCATGGTCAGCATGCTCAAGGCTGAGGTGAGAGGAATGGACTCTTTGGGTGGGAAAATCCTCTTCTGTTTTAGTTATGAAGGGGTTTATCCTGGAGTAGGCCATGGAATGCACTGAGCGCCACAGAAAGGCTTGCAGTTCAGACTGTAGAAATATATTCAAACCGGCCAGGGCTAGGCTGGGTTTGGTTGCTAAGTTGGGCTCAGTTATCACGTTAATTCTAAAGAAATTAGACCTGGATAAATAGCCTTTGAATTCAAAGAAATTGCTTGGTATTGATTTACATAGCCATGCTAAGAAACCCCTTCTCAACTGGAGACATTGGTGGAAAAACATTCCTGTTAGTCTTTTCCCCATTCAATGTAAAATACTGTTTGTGTATGTGTGTGTAGGGAAATGGGTGCTTGATAGCCTGGAAACCCAGGCACCCTTCTCCCCTCCCCCTTCACACACACCTGGGAAAGCTTGGAGGGGAACATGAGAGCTCCCTCTTCCCTTTCTTCACCAGGGCAGTGATGGTATCCTCAGGAGTAGCCAGAAGTATCAGACTGAGTAAGAAAGTACTGAAATTATTTTCTCTAGTGATAAAACTACAAAGATAAGACTACTATATTTACTCCACACCCTGAAAGAACCTTACAGGGAAAGAACTCCACACCCTGAAGGAGCCTTACATGTCGGGTGTCAACATCCCTTCATCCATCTCTCCTTATCCAGGATCCCAAGAACAGTTGTATAGGAACACTCAATGTCATGTATGACATTGGTCCTTCAGGGCCGATGACACCTTCTAGGGGCTTCACAGACTTTTCCTAAACTGTCCAATTTGGATAATATTAACTAAACATGTCTCAGCTTAGAGACTCCTGCTATGAAAATGAAGCCAACCTTATCTTCAAATATAGTACCTTTTACCTCTCCCGGTCTCTATTCCCAGGCTGTGGGCTTCCAAATGTTTTTTTAACAGGGAGTCAATACACTGACCCTAGAATAGAATCAACCAAGAACCAGGTCTTTTCCCATCCTGGTTTGGGGATTGTATGTAGAAATTCTCTCTCTCAGCAAGAATAGGATCCCACTCTCCAGTCTACATTTTTCTCTCTTTTAGGCCAGGAAAAATATAAGAACAATGTTAAATAACTCGATTAAAAACTAGATACAAGACAATGTTTGTCTTTTTAATCTATTGAATAAGCCAAGACTGAATTCCTCCTATTTTCCCCAATGAAGGGTATAGCAGAGCCATGGGAGAAGGAAAAGGTGCTAGCAGTCAGTGTTAATATAGCCCAACTTTGGAAACTAGGGCCCCTAGACCATTGTAGAGTAAATTCATCTGTAGAGTGACAGGGAACAAGCATCAACAGGAAACAGCAAACTATTTTTAGGTATAATAAGGGGTTAATATAGCTGGCCCATCTCCCTAAATGCCTGGAAGCATCTCTTCATCCCTTCATCAGCAGTAACAATAACAAAGTCACAGCAAAGGCCTCACGTTAAGGGAGAACTAGTCTGGGAGAGCTCTTCAGGAAAACCTGGGATGAAAAACATCCTCTTGTTATCATGTGAATTCTTAGGTGGTTCTCTTGTTACAACAGAAAAAGAAATGAAAACCATTTTTCATTAGAGAGTTGATCTGTGTCTGGCTACCCATCTGTTGTAAATATTTGTATGATTTTCATATTCATATTTGTTCATAGGCACTACTTGTCCCTCTTATTCTGTAACATCTCCCAAAGGTAGTTGGTTAGCCTTTTAAAGCAAAATTTTTCCTAGAGGGGAACAGATTTGAGAACCTTCCCAACTGAGGTTTGTGTAAAAACCTTTTTCTTTTCCTTTGTTCAGAACAAAATCCCTTTTTACACAAATGTAGGTGAAAGAAAGCTCCCTCATCTTCTCCAGAGGAAAGAAATGGTAATTTTCTATAGGTTTTGACTACTTTTGCCCACAGAGAAAATATGTCCCCTCTCTCTCTGCAAAACTCAACATCTTTGCTGCTTTACACAGAAAGAGGTTGTGTCCACTTGGACACATATTTTGGGTTCATATTTGGATTCACTTTCTTCCCACATGTCGAGAAAAGAAGAGAGAGTGCAAAAACAGCGGTGACACAGAAAGAAAGGAAAATGCAAGTAAGAGAGTGAACAAAAGAGGGGATGAGTGTAAATCTGCTTCATTTTGAGGATACCTCTCCAAATTTTCTTCTCTATCTTGTTGGTGAACAACCACTGTCCTAGGATGTTAGTTAGCTGCACAACAAATAGATCTCAGACTGATAAAAGCAACCCTGTTTGCCAGCAGCCCTGCCCCACATGAGCTTATTCTGGAACCTGGGAGACAGAATGGTCAGACCCAAATATCTAGAGGACCACCAATAGACGTCTTTCTCTCCTTTTCTTTCCTATCTGAAAACCTGCTTTCTTCCAGCACCCAGGACATCCTGAAGCAGGAAGACCCTTCAAGAAAAAAAAAAAATCACCGTAGGGGTGACCCAGAGAAATGAACCATTGTAAAAAATGAGGCCCAAAGGCCTTGGGCTCAAGAGTTTAAAAGTGGGCAGAATAGCGGTTTCAGTGCAACAGTCCCAGACAGGCAGGAAGGAGTCCAGGGCTTTCCTTGAGGCTGAAGTGAAAAAAGGGACAAGGGAAGGCGGCAGAAGTGGAGGGCGACAAGAATGCCCCTTCCCGCAGCTGGCTCCCACGCGCCACTGTCTGCGGGGAATGTGGGGCCAGATAATGGAATTCAGCAGGCAGAGATCCTCCAAGAGCCAGCCACTGTCTTGTACAGATTTGTAAAGAAACCCTCACTGTAATTAAAACCGTACAGTCAGATTAATTCAATGTGTTGCTCGGCAGCCTTTTTAATAGTAAAAATCCGCTTTAAAATTGAATTAGGGTCGAAGAAAATTTCTGCGAGACTTGCTGGATTTGCCAGCTTTCATTGAAGCCATTCCCTAACCACTGGACCTGGGCAGTGGCTGCAGGGTGTTGTCCCCCCCCCCCTTGGGTGGCCCTAGACGGGGTGGGGGGATGAGGGGTGTGGGTTGGGGTCTGATCAATACGAGGTGTTAGTTTGGGTGTGACGTTGGACTCCAGAGCCAGGCCCACCAGGAGCGCCCAGCGGGAGTTATCTTTCTGATCTCCTGTCTAGGGGTTATGTGAGTGTTTGACAGCCAGGACTTCCCGTTTCTACACTTTCCTTGAAATTCATGGCTCAGGTAGGGTTTGCAGAGAGTCCTGTATCTTGAAGCACTTTCCCCTGTGTGTTTCCGAGTGTGGCTGAGGTTGGAGCCCTCTGTTTGGCCACTGGAGTGATAGACAGGAAAGAGTGTAGTTCTCTCCACCCACCACCGCCCCCACCCTCCTTCTCTTCATGAAGGTCTTCCCAAAAATTAAGAGTAATATTTCAAGTGCGCTGTCAAAATGTCTCCCAAACTCTGATTTAGCTAGCTACCCCCTTTTCCCTCCCTCTCCAACATTTATCCTTTAGGTTTCCACTGATTATGAAAAAACATTAGTAAGTCTTTCCTCCTTAAGTACGGACACCTTGGAGTTGAAAACTTGCTCCAAAGATCCTGGAAGAGATGATGGTTGAATGTTGAGTGGCTCTCTCTTGAGGTTGTCTGGGACTGGGGGTGGGGAAGGGGCGGTAAGGGTTGGATTTCACTCTTTGCCGAAGTCCACCAGGGTTTTAGGGACCAGAATTGGTCCCAGACTGCAATTTTCTTCAGGGAACCAAGCATTGGCAAAGGACTCCTTCCTTGGTTGTTGGGTGTGCGTGCGTACGCGTGTACACACACACACACACACACACACACACAAACACACACACACACAACCTGGAACGAAAATTCCCTAACGAGTTAGTCACATCGTCAGGCCTGGGAAAACAAAAACCGCTGTGGGTCCCTTCTCCTCCGGCAACATGCGCAGACGCTTTAATTGCCGCAAATTGTCACTCTGTCCCCTTTTCATTTTCTCGCTCCTTCGTTTATTTTTAGTACACTTCAAATGCCTACACACTTCCCTAGTAAGGAGAGCGGAGCAATTATTGCCTTTGCCTTCAGGGCCTGCTTTGCCAATCACTGAATGGGGCTGGAGTAAACAGGGGAAAAGCAAGGCGCGTTATTGGTCTTGCTTATTTCAGGTGGAGGGCGGTAAATAACTCTCCTTATCGCACCACCCCCTCCTCCTTTCTTGGGTTCCAATTATCTGGAGGAAAGGAGATGCACCTCCTCCCTCTTCTTTCCCATCACATCCCACCCCTTGTGCGGTGTGCCGGGTTTTACTCGAATCCTGCAAATCCTGCCAGAATTGGCGGGTTCCTCAGAGAGTAGTTAGGAAAAGAGAATTCCACTGGGACCCAGCTCTTAATTCTGTATTGAATAGAAAGACTCAACGTGCACAAGCACCATCCCCTCCCCCACACAGGGAAATAGGGTTCTTTTTCTCTAAGGGCTACATGGGTGATAGAAACATCACCTAGCAAGTGACAGAGAGCCCTCAAGGGGTAGGGGTCCCTTCTCCATCAAGGGAAGTGCTGAGATTGGTTTGGGGCAGTTTTGGACAGTCTGTTAGGTAAGCTAATATAGATCAACGTCGCAGTTGTTCTGAATACTGGCCAGGAATTTTTTAAGAGACCTTTAAATATTGAGATAAAATAGAGTCTTGAATGTTGTGAAACGCCTTTCTGCACCTCCCTCTGTTCACTGTCTTCCGTGGGAAAGCAGAGTGGCCAGGGTAGGGAGGGAGGCAGGTGTCTGGCGTCCTGCAGATGGATCCGAAACAAATCGGTGCGGGATTAACTTGTCTGTCTGCTGAATTGCCTCCAACTGCAAAGCAGCGCGGGCTGCGCCTGCCAGGGCGGATTCGGGTTACTTGCGCGTCCTGGGCGCACGGTCTCTTTCCTGTCCAGGCTAGGGCTAGAGAACCGGTCCCGGACCTGTCGGGCGCCGGGTCTGGCTGGCAGGACGCTTTAAAAGCATGCAGCTAGTATGAACTGCTCCATTCTCTCACACACACCCTTCCTATTTCTTTTTTATGAAAACATTTACAAGAAACCTAATTTCAGATCGTGGAAGTAAATTTCATGGTAGGATATATTTTACAAAACATGTAATCTTTCGGGGCCGGAAGACGTTTAATTAAAACCATACTTTGACAAGTTGAGTTTCAAAGCGAAGTCACACCAGTGGAAGGCTAATTCATATTCAAGATGCAGCCTGTAATAGGCATTGTTTGAAAATGCCTGGGCAAAGCAGTGCTGCCCTACACTGCCTGCCCAAGGGTTCCTAAGGCCAAAGAATTCTGAGCTTGGTCCCAGAGACCCCAGCTCAGCTGCTGTCCAGCAGACTGGCTTGGGTTGGCTAACTAGTCTTAAGGAGAGACGTAAGCTTCTTCTAATACTTTGAGAGTCATTAGAATAATTTCAGTAGGGGTGGTCTGGAGGGCCCCTGGGTATGCCAGACAAACCATGAAACAGCCCTCAAGAAGACTCTGTGGGACTGAGAACCCCACCACGCTAGTCTCTTTGCTATCAAGGGAACAGCATAAGAGAAAATGACCCCTTGCTGCTCCATTCCTCCTGACCCAAAATTTTGAGGGAAGAAGTTTGTCTCTTCCAGCCCTCAATAGTCCTAATGGAAGAGGCAATGTTGGTACCCAGAAGCCTCTGCAGTATCAGTTGCATTTTTTTCTAGTGGTATGCAGTAACCCCCCTCCTTTCCCTCCTTTGTCATTCCCCTAAAAAAAAAAAAAAAAGTGACCACCCCAATCTAATTCTTAGGGGGTCAGCCCAACACAGGAAGGACATTCTTCCAGCTCAGCTAATTTACCAATTAGCCTTGCTGGTACAGGTTGCTAATAGCCAGTCATGCCTACAGGGATGGGCAGGAACCAGTAGGTGCCCTACTGAGGGCAGTCTGGGTCAGAGCTCAGGATGCTTATAAAATAGCAGCTCCAAAGGCTGAGGCTGGGTGTTCAGATCACCCTCCTGAGGTCCCATTTCACGGTTCCCCTCTTGATTAGCCCTCCCCATCCAAATCTTCTGGTCTCTGCTTTCTCAGAGATGACAGTAGTCATCAAGGAATGATCTGAAATCTTCCTCAAGGAAAAGGCTAAGACATGAATTTGAAGTTCGTGTTGGTTCAGTTTTATCCAAAAGCTCAAAAGGAAAAAAAAGTTCTTCACTTATCTCAACCACTCCCAAGATAGAGATGGAAGATTTTGCTTCAATTGGGGACAGTGGAAACTCTTGGTTAGCACATGAACTTTTAATATAAGGTTGCTTTCTCTCAAATATACTATTATTTCCCTTAAAACACAAAAATAGGTTAATTATAAGAAAAGGGCTAAAATCTAGTGCTTCAGAAAATTTCAAAAATCATCATCTTGTTCTGTAGTCCCTCTATTGGGTCACTTTAGGAGAAAGTTTACCTTTCCACAGACAATCCCACAATTGTAATAGTTTATTGTTGCTGTTTGCTTCTGATGTTTCAGTGGATATCTCTTTCACAAAGAGACATCGATGTTGACAGGAAAATCTGTAATAGTATGAAAATTATTTACTGGTCAAGTAATATTGACCTTAGATAAGCAGGTAGACCTTGATGCATTTTGGAGAGATGGTTCTGAGACTGGTTCTCTCTCTCTATCTCAAAAATGCCATGTTATAATTGTTGGCCTGGAGGATGAGAAAAACCACATACAGACAACTCTGGGGTAGTTTTATGCATCACCTTGTTTGAGCTGAACACTAAAAATATGTACCTGATCAAATGCATTTAAAGCCTAATCCTACATTGGAGACTTGTGAATTACACAGAAGGGGAGAGGAACTGCAAATAATCCCCACCTGTTTTATTTCAGTGCCATGAAAGAGCAATGTTCCTGTCATAGACAGGCACTGGAGGCCCACTTGTGGGCAATAATTCTGGCAGGGGTACATGGTGGGAAGAGTACAGGGAGGTTGGTAACTGTCAGGGCAGTGCTGTTGTGAGGGCAAGCAATAGTGCTGGTGTGCAGAAGGAGCAGGATGGGTAATATTTCCCAGCTGGCCCACCCCCTCTGCAGCCCCAGAGAATCAACCTCATGGTTTCCAGCCTCAGGGCTTGGATAGATGAGGTGGGAGATGCATAGTAAGACTGGATCTCCATCTATTTCTCTACCTTTCTAGTTCCTTCTGCCCTTTTGTAATTAGTCTCATTTCAAGATGTGGGAGCTAGCATTTGCCCCTCACCACATAGACCTCTTTGGAGTTTGGAAAATCGAAAGGGATAAAACACAGGTGTTTTAGCTTTCTATCTTCTGGACAATAAGCAAGGCTGGGGTGGGAAGTGTGGGAAGAGCAGGGACTGTTTTTCCAAGAGGTAATGCTTCTGCTTCTGAAACTTATTTGTTCAATGAGGTAGGTGTGATTTTTCCAGTGGCAGGTAGGGCAGGAGAGGTTGAATATTGGTACAAGCCCCAGGCTATTAAAGGCAGCCATTCCAGGATTCCTTGGCTCACCCCTTTGAACAAACTCCTTTCACCTGCTTTCTAACTTTTTCTTAAATTTTGAATACTTTAACCCTTGCTAGTTGTAAATGTTATTTGTAGTTGTAAAGTGTCTATTTTCCATAGAAATCTAACATACCAAGGTGAGAATCGCTACTAAAACATTTTTTATTTTTAAAGTGGGTTTTAAAGGCCTATTGTGGGGGAAACCAAGGTGTCAATATGACTGCTGCAGTGAGAGCCAGATTCTATTGGTCGCCACAGCCTGGGTCGGGGCATCACCAAGGATGGCTCACGTGTGTTTCTTATCATGCAAATCTGACAGTGCAGACATGCGCATTGTATGGGGTGGGGGTACCTGTTTTCTTCTTGTGTTTGGGACCACGATTTCCAGATGGGCAATATTAGGTTTCTTCATTACACAAAGAATTCCTCATCATTCCCTTCCTCCCACCGTTGTCATAACCCAACTTGATTACAGTTCTCTTCCCTTTCCCCGCCCACTCAATCTCAGCTGTCCGCACTTCGGGACAGGGCTTACAACTTAAGGTCCTTTACGTACCTCTCCGTAATTCCTTTTATTTTCTTATGACCTGCTGTAAGGAACATTAAGATCTTATTCTTTCTTCATTTTAGGTCCTCTTCTTCATCTCTCCCTCTCAACGAGATTAAAAAAAAAAAAAATTCCCTACTGGTGAGTCCGAGGGAAGCAAACATCTAAAAGTCACTCCCCGTTCCACAGGGTTCCAAGAGCCCATCCCCAACCTGGGCCAAGTGGGTTTCTGTCCAAGGCGCAGGAACGTGGATGGCCCAAGAATCCTCGTCAGTCAAGCCTGACCTCCCAGCCCCAGACACCGGCCCCTGCCGCTAAGAAGCCCAAGGTCAGCACCAGCGAGCCCTTGTGGATGTGTGGGGTGCTGCTCTTGGCTTCAGATCCCCCACCTCGCGGGAGTTGCGTATGCTCAGAGAACTCTGCCAGCCAGGTGTCCTCTAAACCTTTCCAGGACTCCCTGCGCGGGCACTGGGACCTTAGGGGTCCATCTCTGAGCAGAAAGGCCTTTTCCAGAAAGGGATCTCAGTAGGCGAGAAATAGTCACCATTATGTCCAGAACCTCCCGCGGGAAGCCTCGGGGGCTCTGCTCTGCCCGACCCGCGTGCGGCGTCTCGGCGAGGACCGCGCCCACACGCGCACTCGGAATCTTGAGTCAGTTCATTCTCCACGGTAGAAACAGGCGTCGCTCCTCTGCCTTTCAATTACTCCCAGCTTACCTGCAGGGTGAACGGATTTGTATTTTTCCACCAAAAAGCCTCCTGCCCTGGATTCCCCCGGTTTCCCCCTTCCCCCCTCTTCCGACCTTAACCAGGAGAAGGGCGAGATAGAGTTTTGATTCTCTGATATGACACGAATAATTGTTGCATCATGTAACTTCCTACATTTTGGTTTTAATTTGCAGTGAACCAAACAAAGATATTTGCAATTTTAAAATAAGCACTCGCTTTAATAAATGAGAACATTGTGCAGGGAAGACTATGTCTCTCCCTCCCCCCCCCACACCCCCCAAACCCCTTCAGAAGACGTTATTAGCTCTGACAGCATGCCGCTCAGGTTTGCGGAGAGGATTTTGTAAAGGGATGACAGACAGGAAGGCCAGCAATCATGGGCTCCTTGGGCTGAGGCTTTTTTTTTCTTTCTTTCTTTCTTTTTTTTTTTTTATCAGAATGTTCTGTTCGATGCCATTTATCCTTGATGATAGAAAATTGCGCTGTTGCCAGGACGCTGCTGCTGCCGCTGAAATAGAGGGCAGGAGCCACATTTCCATTTGCCGGCTTGAAAGCTATTCAAATGAATTTGCAGAGAGGGGGGAACGTCTAGCTATAAACAAATGAGAATAAATCGAGTTCTCCTTTCCATTCTTTCTTTTAAATGGGTAGCTCTTCATTTCCGATATAAAGATTTTTGTTCATCAGTGTTTGGGAATACCTGGGAGATAGTGTAAGCCAACGTACAATTTATTTTGATGTTCTTAAAGTGACTAACCACAAACATTTTAAAAGAACGTATGTCTAAATATATATAATGTATAAGAATTATATATACATAGATCCCATACATACCATCACACAGATTCAAACTGCAGTGGAAGATAAACTCTTTCAGTTGAGTTTCAATTGACTATAATTTGTCAGTTGGCTGTTTGTGGTTATGTACTTCTTACTAGTTGTGTATATGTGTTATTTAATAATTAAATGGGATCATTTTAACCCCCATGTTATATATTTCAGGATGCTATACAATTTAATTACCTTTGACTGATTTAACCACCCTCCCCTAAAGAAAGTAGTAAAAGTTACTCTGCTATATATTTCTTTCACATTTTCCAAATTTACCTCTAAAGTTTTGTTTTTAAGTTAGCAAAGACAAGTCAAAAACTGTTGGTACTTCCCTCCTCTAAAGGGCATGAAACAGAGACTGAAACCTGCCCATTCCCTTCTTAAAATTTAGATTCTGGGCTAGCTAGCTTAAAAAGATCATGCCCAAAATATGACATTTAGAAAATGAGAATTAAAAAAATACAACATATATAAAAGTAAATATCTGTATGCATAAACACGAGTCCTGTCTTGGTGGCACCTATGAAACTTGTAGTGCTCCAATACTTTTAAATAATTAAATAACTTATTGAATCCTCACTTTAATGTTTTGTTTCAAAGTCAGATGCCAGAGGTTAGAAAATTTCAGTAACATAAAGCCTTAAAATACAGCGACTAATATGTGTATTTGAGGTTTTACTGATACAAAAAAGAAAAAAAGAAAAAGAAAAGACCATCCGACAATATTTTAAAACTTAACATTTAAAAAATGAGTTTCTGGGCTCTACATACTATGTTTTTAGCTACATGATTGTTTCAGAATGATAGGCCACCGCTGGGCAAAGCAGAACCTCCGAGAGAATAATAGTGTAAAATCAGAAAGAAAGCCGAGTATGAGTTGATATTGAGGTTGTGAACTTTTCCAACAGAATTTGCGGGCGACTCCCTCCAGTCAGCCAGGATTCCGAATACTGCACAATCCTGGTGCTAAACATTTCCTTGTCCATACATTAGCATGGTAATGAGAAAACAGTGATTAACATTGCCAAATAAAGCTAAATAAAGCAAAGCATAAATGGCCTAAGAAAGCCCAATTTGCTTGTATCGGTAGTAGCTACAACAATTGGAAGTGGAGTGCTATACTCTGAAAGATTTCTCCTCCCTTATGCTGGGCCCACAGAATAGTGTTCGGGACAGAAAGCTTCAGCAGCCGGCTGCTTTTCCAGTTGAGGCAATTCACCAGGTTCCGCGGGTAAATTCCCCTCCAGCTACGACAGTGGCTGCAGCGGGAGTCCCGCGCCACCTGTACCCAGAACGCAAAGCAGTGGGCGCGTTCCTTGCTTTGGCAACAGCCGGACTCTACAAACTCCCTACGCCTCCGCAGCGAGCCCGCTTAGTGGACAAACCTCCTCGGGTGTCCCGCGCGGGGCACTTGGGGCGGAGGACTCCTAGTCGTGTGGAGACCTCTCTCCTGGGTCCTTCCACCAGTGTCTTGTCTGTAGCCACTTTCTGGGCTATGGCCTTGGAGCGCTGATCGGGTTGGACTGTGGCCTCCACAGAGGCAGGAGGGGAGAGAAGGAGAAGGTAGTGAAAGAGATGGTCTTCGAGTGCTAACCTAAGAGCAAACGCGACGAAGTTGCCCTCAAGAAAAAGCAGGACTCAACTGCTGGGAGTCCTTTGGTTGACTGTGTGACTGAGTGTGCAAAGTTGCAGAAAAGTTGAGTTTTGGGTGGACTTGTATAAATCCGAAGTGGAGGCTATGGGGTAACTCCGAGGGCTGAGAGAACTTCACGCCTCTGCTGTGGCAACCCGGTTCTCCATGGGAGTAGAGTCTGCATAAAACTGCACATTGAGCTGTTCTCTGGCGCGCCCTCTTCTAGGTAATGCAGCTAAAATCACAGTCAAGTTTGGAAGAGGGAGTTTTTCCTCTCCCTTCAAGAGGTGTATACACCAAGCATTAAAAATGAAAGCAATTTTTCCCCTTCACTTTCTGAGATCTCAGGAATATGGGACTTGCCTTTTTCCTCAACAAAAGAACAAGCACTTTCGAAAGGCTGCAGAAACACTCACTCTTTAGGGGGTTCCAGCATCCAGGAATGTCACATGCTGTGGAAACACAAAAGCTCAACATTTTGATATTTTAAAAGATTTCCCCCCTCTTTTAAATCCTCCGTGTAAATGCCTGGTTGTAATGTGAAAGTCCTTTAGTGTGAAAACATGCGGCAAGGTTCCCTTCCCTTTTCAAGTGTCCTAGCAGCTGCAAAACACCCCACATAAGTCAAGGTCATTGTGGTGACTTATGAACATGACATTCAGTGCTGGTCTCATCAACTGGCCAAAAGCCTTGCCTCATAAAATAAGAAAAGAGAAAGCAAATGTGCTTAGAAGTCCAGAGTACCCTACATTCTGTATTGCCTCCCAAATCCCAAGTAACTTTTCATAGTTAGCCCTTGAGCTATTAACCCACCCATTCAAATTCTGCTTCCCCTGTGTTCCAGGGAAGCATTTGTACTTATTTATTGTCTCCAGAGCTCCGATGTGCAAAAGCAAGTAGCAAAAAATCACATTAATCCTGCTTTGATCTCCAAAGAGAGATCATTGCAGAAATCAGGTCACCACACCGATAGGCACTGCTGTGAAAATGAGTCCCCTCTTTTTCTTTCCTTTTCTTCTTTCTTTCTTTCCTTCTTTTTTGTATCTTCAAGAAGATATCTCCCTAGGCTTTGGCATATACATTGCCAGTTGGCAAAGTGGAAAGCAGTGATATGAAATCTAAGTTTTTAAATGCTGGACAATGAATCTTCTTAGATGGAACCAATTTCTTTCTTTTTTTGGTCTTCTAGATTTAGTTCCTGGAATTAGTATGCTCATCTTGTCTACCAGGTTGTTTACATAAATACACTGGACCATATTCCAAATGCATGCTCCAAACGCAACCTCCACAGGAACTTAATTGCATGAAAAAAAGTTTTATTTCCGCTGCTTTCTTTACCCCCTGACTCCTGTAGGCATCAAATAATAGTAGTTAATCTACTTAGATAATTTAAGATTTAAAGATTAGGAGGCCTATATTGACAATTTCAAAATTCAAGTCTGAGTGCTTTGGCTAAGCAAAGCTTAGGAGATGACAGATGTGATAAAAGAACTGCCAAAAATGAGACTTTATTAAAACTAAAAAGTGTGATGTTTTTGCGGCTTTGAAAGAAATGATTGTTATAACACTCACTCAATCCAAATGTGTCCCTAAACAAACAACTACAGGAGTATTTTATTTTATGCTACCTGATATTTATACACACAATACAGTATTTCACTCTGCATATACACACAGAGATAAATTTTATAGTGCTTTTCAAACTACCTCCCATATATATATATAAATATAGTTAATCAGGTAGTATAGTTAGTACAGCTGTGCCACATACTCACACAAGTGATGTGTACATAATCATAAACATTTGTGCTAAATACACAGCCTTCCCTTCATTTCTCAATTGTCTGTCATAGCATCAACCTTATGTTGCAAGAAGCTGCTTAAGAAGCTATGGCCGCCACCCAGCTCTCTTAGAACTTGTTGAACGGGAGCAACACATACAGATATCTGAATTTGTTAAAGATGCTATTCTGGTTCAAATCAACCTAGTACAGTTGATTTTTATTTAATCTCTATGGGCCAGCCTCCATAACAGCCCAAATCACGCTGACATGAGCTACCCAAACGCTTTTATATGCAGAACAAAGTCTATCACATTGCTTTCCATCAAATAAGTACTTTTAAAGTGAATTTAGATGACTGCTTTGGGAGCACAGTTGGAAGGAGGACTAAAATGGACAGCTTTCAGAAAGGAAGAGGCCAAAGAGAGAAAGGTAAAGGAAAAAGAACCATACCTGTGATTGTTTAGGCCAACATGTGGTGGCCATAGATTGTGACCACAGAATTGTTGGGGTCATTCTTAGACACAGTGTTTGCTTTCACCTTAGTGGCTTCCATTTTCTTTGATCCTTTCTTCTAAACACTGCAATTAAAATCAGCTTTTAGAGAAGTCGTACTGGAAGCTACTAAAATATTTCTTTATAGAATGTTGGGGATATTTTATTGGATACACATAAATAAGGCATTGCATTAAAAATTCAGGAATACACATTTTGGTGATTTTAGCTGGAAAATGAATATTGGTTAATATGAGCTGATTTGTACATTGTCTTACTTGTGAACCCGACAGTTCACTTTATGAGCTAATTTTATATATATTTTAAAGTAAAAAAATATGCTCTACCTAAAAAGGCAACAAATAGTGGTTGCTTTGTTAGTCATTAACATCAGAAATAAGCATGAAGTCTTAATTATATTTAGAGTTTTGCTGAAAGTTCTAACTTAAATCTGTTTTTTTTAGCCAGTTTTCTTAAGAGTCTAGGCTGTCACATGTGTGTATCAAGAGAGAATAGTCCTTCTTGTCTTTTTAATTAAAGTTTATGCAGTTTGCAGAAAGTAGTAATTTTCTAGAAAATTAGATCATTTTAGATCCCTGAATTTCCACTCTCCTATCTTTAACATGATTCTAAGCAAATCTTGCCCTTTAGAAACCATCAATTAGAAGGCAAAGATTGAAGAAGTATTCTGAACTTAAAGTATTCAGATTTAGCAATCTCACCACCTTCATGAGAACAGGTATAAAAGAGCGATCCTATCATATATGAACCTCATGTTGGTTTTTGTATGGCAAAGCAGAATGACACCCATTTTGCTTGCTGAAAACAGCATAATTGTTGTCCCCCTCCTGATTTGGGGGGTATGATTCACATGCACAAAAGGGCTATCTAAATCACTGCTTTTTCTCCCAAACAAGTGGAAATAAAATTTAACCAGGGCATAATCAAGGCACTGAAACAAAGCATTAAAACAAAACAAACAACTTCAAAGAATGGAGATCTCTTCTCATCAAAAGTGTTAGGCTTGCTTTGGGGGGATTCACCTAATACGTTCAGTGGCTCCTTGTAGTCTATAGAGGAAAGACAAGTTCCTCAGTTTTGCATACTCAGGAGTAATATCCTCTTGGGTACCCCAAGAGGACAGCACCTAGAAATAAGGAACTTGGGCTCTGGACTCAGACTACTGGATGATCTTGAACAAATTATTTTATTTCTCTGAGATACACTTTCCTTTCTGGAAATTGGAATAACAATAGAACTGATTTTCTAGTAATGGCAGAATTAAATGAGATACATGCCTAGAAAATGCTTAACAAGATGTTTTGTGAAAAGTAAATATTCAAAGAACATGAGTTTAACATTAACGTTAATGTAATGCTTAATAAGACCACTTGTTTTCTACTCCCAAACAAATTTGCTCCATAATACCACCCTTCTCTGGTGTTTGAAATTAGGTGTTTGCCTTCATGCCTTTCTGGTACCCACTGCTTATTTCTTTTTATAGCATTTTGTAAGTTTTATTGTCATTGTTGCTTTACTTAATTAACTCTCTCCCTAATTAGACCCTAAGTTGTGGCAAGCACAATCTTTATCTTCTTTCCTAGAGCCATTTTATTTTGTGTTCATTTATAAATAATTTATAATTGAATGGATTGGTCTACATTTAGTTTTTTCCACTTATTATTCCTAACCAGCAAGAGAGTTAAAAGGAACCTGTTATTCCCATGAGTAACTTTGTAAAAAGTTTCACAGATTGTTGGCATTTTCAGGATAAAATGTTTTTAGTGTATTTCCTATTTTAATTGAGGAACTCATAGATAGTTGGATTACCTTTCTAATCCTTAGACATTTGACTATACTATAT
>NW_004567106.1:12275381-12293477 GCF_000260355.1 Condylura cristata | reverse complement strand
TAGCTTGGCAGCACTGTCTTGAACCTCTACATCACTAGGGAGACCCTGTATATGAGTTTTAATAGTTAGGTTTGGCCAACTGGGTTTCTAATGATTCTAATTATGCCAACATACATATATACATAAATACATATGTATATTATGTTGTTAAGAGATTGGAGGGGAGATAAAGTCTTGTTTCACTGACATCTTGGGTTACTACAACTTTGAACAGAAATGTAGGTAATCCTTCACTAAGGCAGGCTATTTTGAAATGTATAAACAATAATATATGAGAATTATAGAATATTGTAATTTATTGCACAGAAAATATTTACATAAGTCAGGGACCAATACTTGGTGGCTGAGACCACATTACTGGGTCCACTTTAATGAGTAGGCCCAAATTCCTTGTAATCATTTTATTAATCATCAGAAACAGTTGTTACTGGAGTATTTGAAAGCAGTTTGTTTTCTTAACATTAATCACCCCCTGCAAAGCTTATTTAATTAGATTTATAAACTCCCTTTCTTCCACCAAAGGAAAAGTTAAGCCAATTCTCCATCTTGGAATTATCAATGTTTCAAAGCATAATGTTAAAATTAACTAGATTTTCCTGGAATAGTTCACTAAATATATGAATTTAGTGATAATAATGATTATTCCTGCTGTTCTGCTCATGTTAACCATAAATGATATTCAGAACCTTTCCTGTAGCTCCCTCATTGATAAAATAGAGCAACTGAACACTTAAAAAGGAAGAAAAAATCTTCACTCTGTTATGAGAACAATAGACTTTCCATTGATGGTGAAGGGATATTAGACTCTTCAAATTAAAGAAGAGAGTAAATATTTTGATCTGGTGGTAGGTCTAGAAAATGGACAGTATAGATCCTATAAAAAAAAAGTGGGGACAGTCATAAAGTCTGCTTTCTTGTGCAGGACACTCCTATGCCCTTATTGAATCAGGACTCTTAAAATCTAACCCCACATTTATGTGTTCCCATGAGGTCTTCCAGGTACCTCTCAGACAAAGGAGACCAAGGAATGGGAAACAATGGACATAAATTTTGCACCAGGCCTACAGGAGGGGATGGGATCCCAAGATTAGCAAGAGTTAAATAACTAGCAAGAGAAATGCTAAGGCTTGCCATATGAATGGATCTTTCCATTTCTGCTTGTCTCTCTCTCTCTTTTTTTTTAATGCTCTACATCTTTCCAAGAAGGATTTGAAGTAGCTTTAATAACTGACATATAAAACAAAACAAATATTTTACTCCTCCCACTCTCACTCAGACTCCAACTATGGAATTGCCCACAGCAGACTGATCAAGAATATTCTGCCAATGGAAATAATCATTCACTAGCTTTATTATTAACACAATGACATGCATAAAACTCCTTGCATTCTTTTCCCTTTGTTGATAATACTGGTCCAGAAATATACAACCTTCTTTCCTTCCTCTACATATCAAAATCAGTTTCAACCACATAAATATGGTCTAGCTGGTCTATCTATCAACTGTATTTAGAAGATATTCAAACAATATCTTGGAAGTCTATTCCTTGTGGTTGCTGAAAGGATAGTGTGAAAACTTTTTATTGTTTTAGATCAGACCTCCCAAGTCTGACTGAATTTTTATGCCTGAGTACCCAAAAAACTCCAAGAAAAACACAGCTCAAACCACCACATTTTACTTGCTTTCAGGTTCAAACCCTATAAAACCACCACATTTTGTATGGTTTCCTCCCCTAACCATAAGTTGGCATGGGATTCCACTGGATGCTTCATTCAGGTCTAATTGAAATGTTTACTAACCTTGACAACATTTTTAGCTGACTTGTCATGAACTTGGAATGCAGGTGAAACAAATTGAGTTCTCAGCAACAATTTCTCATTTGATCCCTTTTCCTGACTCCCCACTCCCACTCCTCCACCTATTTGGGGACAGGAACCATTACTTTGTCCTGGGTCAATCATTATTATTTCCTCTGTGACACTTTATGCCTTACCTCAGACCTTAGTAACTGTTTTCTTTCCCTTAAAACCCATCTCTTCTGTGTGCTATTCCTTCAGGTTGTGTACTTTAGATTACACACATAGATCAGGTTTATGTATTTTTTGCTAAGACATTAATGGATTTTTAAAGTCTTAGGGAGGGACCTCCCTGGTGTCACAAGGAGTTAAATACAGCATTATGAAGCTAGATGAAGGTGTCTGACCAGGGAGCTGACCCACATGGTGCAGAACTCTCTTGTCTTGCTTGTTGCTCCCCTCAGCAGTGCATTTCAGTAGATCCTCCTGTTCTGTTCCCCACTCTGTCTCTGGTAAATCCTTTTACCCCCTACACCTCTGGCCTATACCCCAGTTGCTGTATGCATAAATGAATGAATCTTTAAAAAAAAGTCTTAGGGGATATATAAGGCAGTAGAGTGTATATTTCTTGTGGGCAGGTATGGTCTCTTGGTGACCAGATAAAATGCAAGATTTTTATTTGTTAAGTCTGGAAGCTTAATGACCATGATATCTCCAACTTCTAGAGACCCCTCCTCCCCACACACACATAGTTGTACCCAATAAACATTGGTTAACTGACTGAATAAAAGTAGTGGGGGATAATACTGGAGTCCTAATTACACATTCAATCACATAGGGAGTTAACTTACATGGTAGGGCTGGACTTATTTAATTCAATTTCAGATCTCTGAGTTCTTGATGGAGACCGGGTTTGGCATAGTCTTTGACTTTCTTCATTTTGCTCTTTTTTGTGTGACCCTTGTTCTAGAAGGTAATTTAAAAAAAAAATTTAGGAGGAAAAGAAAGGAGGGAGGGAGAGAGCACATGCTCTTAGGTCATGATTCATTAAGGGACGAGCATCCTGACAATTGGGTTGGGAGGCCTTGAGAGATTGGAGAAGCTAGCTGATTGTTTTCTGTTGTCATTCTTTCCCCACCAGAAGTGGGTGCTCCCTTGATATCACAAATATACAAGTAGGACCCTCCTAAGAATCATAGGTGCTAGCAGGGGAAGCAATAATAAGAGTCTGGGGTAACTTGAACCTTTTATAAATAGTTTTAATGCTGCCAAAATCATCATCATGAGAAATCTCTTTTTTAGGTTTATTTATTCGTGCATACTTGAACTGGGGTGTAGGCTAAAGGTTGGAGGGTGAGAGGGTTCACCAGAGACAGAGTGGTAAGGAGAACAGGCAGACCTACTGAATACACTGCTGAGGGGAGCAGTGGGTGAGACAGGAGAGGTCTGCTGTGCCATGTGGGTCAGCTCAGTGGCAGGGGATTGAACTCATGCTGCAGTGGTTGGCCATCGTGTGTTAGTACTGAGAACTTTAACCTCTGATCCACCAGGGAGGCACTCAATCATAAGAAATCTTAAGATCTCTGTGGAAGGGAAAAAGTAGTCTCAACTTTTTAATTTTATAATTATGTTAAGTGATCAGTTACATTTATTATTGAAACTGCTGTAAAATTACATGGGTGTTCTTACTTTAAGAGCTAGGGGCCATTGGACATGAAGGTAGTGTTGACTTTGTCTTTAGTTATAGCATCAACTGTTTTCTTCAGGAAGTTACCAGAACTTTCCCAGTACTTTGTATTGCTTCTCCTTCATAGTATGGGTCAGTCAGTGTCTCAGAAAAATGTGACCTAAAAAGTTAAGAAGTTGGTGAGTAAAGTGCTTACACTTCAGGGACCTTGTAAATAAATACATTGTGTATTAACATGTTACTTGTTTATTTAGGACAGTGACTGAAATTCATGGGAGACCTATTTTCATTTTGGCTGCTACTGAAAAAAAAAAGGGGGGGGGAATACTATAACATTGAGACAAATCAACTCTGAGGGAGATTGAGCCCAGAATTCACATTCCTACCCACACACTCCCTGTTCTCTTTTGAGTGTATTATTCTGATGCTTGTTTACCTGATTTCTTGAGTTTACTCTGGCCTCAGGCACATGGGACAGATAAGGGTAAACTATGTGCCCTCTTGCTACTGAATTCTGCTCCTCTTAAAAAAAAAAAGTTCAAAATACTTTAACTTCCTATCCAGGGAGAATACTCTCAAATGTAGAATTTTGATTTTCTACAAATGGTGGTTAAAAATATGGGTTTTGGGGCCTTACTGCTAGCTAGCACAGGAGTTAAAGTCTCAACACTGTTGAATTATTGTTAGTCACTGCAGCAGGAGGTAGATACCCGGCCAGGGAGGTGGCCCACACAGTGTAGCAGACCTCTCCTGTCTTTCCTGCTGCTCCCCTAAGCAGTATGTTTCAATAGATCTGCCTGTTCTGCTCCCCACTCTGTCTCTGGCGAATCCTCTCACCCCTTGTACCAATGGCCTACACCCCAGTTCTTGTGTGCATTAAAAAAAAAAATTTAAAAAAGATGGGTTTTGGAGTTAGATCAATCTGAAATGAAATCCTAGGTATCTCTCTAGTGGCTTAAATCCAGTACTTTTCTTTCTTCTAAGTTCTGGTTCCCTTGTATGTAAAGGAAAAGTAATTATAGTATGTACTGCATAGATAGGGCTGTTGCTAGAATCAAGTAACTTGTTATATGAAGAGCCTAGTTCATACATGATAAGTGCTCAACACATCACAGCCATTATTATGTAAAATATGGAATAGAAAAATCATTTTAAACAGAATATCAGAATATTTCTGTTCAACATACACACCGATGTGGCCTGGATTCTGCTTGTGGGTCATGATGAAAACTGTGGCAGTCATGTCCCTGTTCCTGGCTGGCCACATTCTTGGCCCCTCCTCTGAATGTCCAGCTTCTGGTTTAACTGGAAGTTGGAGGCAGTGTCAGGACACTCTTGCACTTTCTGATCTTGTGAGGACTAGAGCCTGGTGGGAAGATAGGTGAGGTGTCCTTGGTACCAACACAAATGACTCCTGTCATTTCTAGCTGCTCCTCTTACTCAAATATCTGTCGGTTGTTTTAGGACCAGCATCCCAACACTTCAGAGGTGGTGAATGAGCCCAATGCCTGACACTCTTCTGGGTTTCTGGCCATGCCTTGGCTTTGCTAGTACTCTACTGGCTCAACCAGAAGTTCAGGTGTGGTATGGCATGGCGGTGTATGTTGGCCAGGGACAGTGGGTGGGGTGCAATGAGAAACACTTGAGCAATGAATCTAGAGGGCTGGGGAAGTTGGTTACATTTTGTTTTGCTCATAAATGGAACTTTGCTTCATGACATTTGTCCCTTCTTACCTACTCTGAAGGAGTAGTAGTCCTTTCAAAGGATTCAATCCATCAATCCTGTTAGGTGTGTAAAGGCTACTGTAGTTGAGTTGTGAAAAGAGAAAATTAGATGAAGGAAGATTCAAGATGGGTTGCTTCCTTTGACAGTATCTCTTTTAGCAGCTCTCCCACATTCTCTCTCATCTACCTTTTTCCCCCTCTATTAGTCTTTTGAGAATATTCATCCATCTGGCAATCCACAGAAAGAGAAGCTGAACGAAAGAGGCTGAAGAGCCTCAACAATCTTGCTTTTTCCATCTTTCTTCACTCTTCCAACACTATATTCTATTCTTCTTGCTGTCTTTTTTTCTTAGAGCATAAGAAAAGGAGCTTTTCCAGTATGATACTCAAGATGTGAGGAAATAACTTCAAAAAAAAATGTAAGGGGAAACAAAGTTAGTAAACTAAGGAAGATGGAAAAGAGGAGGAGGAAAGGTGAATTCCTAAATCCTAGGAAGTGGTCCTGAGTTAATATGAAGTAGGCAAGTCCTCTTGTTTTACTTAACCTTAAGAAAGGAATTTGATAAAATTGGAAAGGAAAATCGGGGTGAGTGTAGGGGTGCAGGGAAGCCTCGCACAAGACTAGCAATGATATTGAAAAACTCAGAGTTGAGATCTGGCCATCTACCTGTAGATATCTACAGGTCTAGTCCTAGACTAAAGGAATAAAAATTATCTCCTGATATTGGTGTACTTTTTTTGAGCAAGAGTTATGATGTATTATAGATTTATATCTATATATATATTTATCTATACTATGCATTGCCATTATAGGCTTTTATAATAGGCTTGATTTTTTTTACAGTGCATAAATTTAGTTCACAATTAACTTTTGGAATATTTGAAACATTCACCAATTCTGGTAGTCAGAGCAAAATAAAAACGGTAACCCTCTTTACTTAGATAAGCTACAAATTAGGAAGGAGGTCACCCAAATATGAAAAAGTCAACTAGCTTAAATCATGACTGAAGTGGGAAATAGGGAGGAGATGGTAAATGGTACAAACTTTCAGTGTAAGACGAAACAGGTCTGAGGAGTTATGTGTAACATGGCAATTATTGTTAATGGCACTGTATTGAATAATCGAAATTTTCTAAGAAAGGAGAAGTTAAATGTCCTCACTTAAAAGAAATATGTGAGATGATGGATATATTAATTAAGTAGATAGGAGAATAATCCTTTCACAAAGTACACATATATCAGATCATCACAATGTACAACTGAAATACAATTTTGTCAACTATGTCAACACAACTAAAAGAGCAAATACTTTCCTTTCATAGGATTATACTCTGTATATGGATTTGCCTAAAACTTTCTAAATGCTACTGCGATGGTAAAAGATCCTGCTTTGAAAAAGGAGCTACTTGGGCCCTCCCTGGTGGTGCAGTGGGTTAAAGCACAGCACTATGAAGCTATCGCAGCCACTGCAGCACCAGTTCGATCCCTGGCCAGAGGGGTCACATAGCATGGCAGACCTCTTCTGACCTGCTTGCTGTCCACTCAGCAGTGTATTTCAGTCAGTCTGTCTGTTCTGCTCCCTACTCTGTCTCTGGTGAATCCTCTCACCTCCTCCCCCCACACTCCTGTACCTCTTGCCTATCCCCTAGTTCTTGTATGCATAAATAAATAAATCTTTAAAACAAATGAAAAAGGAATTCTTTATTAGCTGTTTATAGGCTGTCACATAACCCCCCCCATCATATACCCCCTCCAATTCCTATCCCTGGCAATCATTAACTTGTCATTTCTACAATTGTGAAAATGATCTATAAATGCAATCATATAGTATGTCTCCTTTTGAGACTGACTGACTTCATTCATTACCATCATTACCATACCACTCTTGTATGGTCCATCTTAGTTGTGTGCATCTGTAGTCCCTTCCTTCTCACTGCAGAGTAGCCATCCATAGGATGATGGCTGCTTTAACCATTCACTCAAGTGGCTAAAGCAACCATTTAAAAAAGAAAAAAAAAATCCTGCTTTGAAAGCATGTCAGGTGCCTACTTTCTTCAGCAGAGGCGTGCTGCCCAGGGCGTGGCCACGTTGGTCTCTGTGTCACCAGCACAGTGCTGGGCAACCACCAGTTTCTTGAGCCAAACCAGTCCAGGGTGGAGAAACAGTGAGGAGAATAGTCTGAGGGAGAGTTACTTGTTTGCTTATTTTAGCATCCTTATTGTTTGGTAGTGATCCTGTCTTAGAAACCTCCCCACTTTTCTCCCTTGATAGTCACACAGCCCAGAAATGGGCGGCATCTCACTCAGTGCTGGGAATCAGGACATCTTCAACAGCAGCAGCAACAGCTGTGAGAGAATCCAAGAACCAATTTGTTGGAATAAAACAAAACAGGGCTTTACCACATGGGAGATGTATCTTAGATGGGTTTATGAGATATAGGATGATTTTTCTGGTAGCCTAAGGGCTCTCTGGAGGGAATCTGAAATCTTCTCACTGTGCCCACATCATTGCCAGATGTGGATATGTGGATATAGTGAAATTGACCTTATTCTGTATCAGTATGTATGTGTGTGTGCACATACACACAGATGGGTGTGTAAAAACTGGCAAATTCTGGCTCATCTACCAAGCTGCAGTTTATCTGGCTTTTATTTTCTTATGCAAACTTTCTTCTTGAAACTTGTAAATATGTAGCAGGGCTGTCCATGCAGACCCCCATCTGAAAAAATGATGGGTCATGTGTTCAACAATATGTAAAACCAGAAGCTGTAGAATAATGATAATTCATAGTAATTTCATAAAGGATCCTGTTAGTCTTGTGCTCTAATAGGAGGATGTAATGTTATGCTCTACCAAAACTTAACAATTCATACTGATTATTGATACCATTAATTGGACTCTGCCATGTGAGCAACTCAGGGATCTGTTGTATTGAGTTATCATGTGATTGCCATCATACCTTTTTCTTTTTAACTGCCGTCAGAGGTAACTGTCAACAATACTGTATCTTGTCTCCAGTCTATTACTGGTTCTGATCCCCAGAATTCCATCCTGAGTCCAGGGTGATTCATGCTGTATGTTGATGATCTGTTGATTGTACAAAAGCAAAATCTTGTACTGTTCAGACAATATGGTGATTCCACACAAAGGCAAAGGACTGTCTTATGTCAAAATAATGCCATACTTTACTTTTGATAACGATTTAAAAAAGATTTATTTTCTTTACTTATGCATATAAGAACTGGGGTGTAGGACAGAGGTGTGGGGGGTGAGAAGATTCACTAGAGACAGAATGGGGAGCAGAACAGGCAGATAGATGTACTGCATTCTGGAGGGAAGCAGTGGGTGAGCCAGGAGAGGCCTGCTGCGGAGAGGTCTGCTGCGCCATGTGGATCACCTCCCAGGGAATCGAACTAATGCTGCAGTAGCTGCAGAGAGCTTCATAGTGCTGTGCTTTAACCCTTTGCCCCTCCCCATGGAAGGCCCATCATTGAACATTTTTGCAGCTGTTTGGGCCAGAAGACACCATCTACATATTTGGCTACCAGATGCATTTTCCCTCTGAGCCTGAGGCCAGGAGAGAACCTGGGAGGGGCTCCATTTCACTATCCCCTGCCCCGGTTTCCACTGGGTCTGTAATCTGGCTGGTGTATGGTATATGTAAAGGGCTGATTCTTTTCTTGTGGACTTATCATCAAGTCATCCATCAGTTAAGTGATGGAGGGGAATTCTTGCTGGCACTCTGACTTAAGTACCAAAGCTTTATTTCAAGACTTGGATTATTTGTTTTTTTTGTTTATTTATTCATTCATTTGGTGATTTTTTTATACCTGTTATAAATCAGGTATAATGTTAATTACTTGGATGACAATGATGAATAATATTTGTCATTAATTCTCAAGCCCCTGTAGTTCTTCCTGTAGGAGCAAGTGATGGCTCAGCTGAAGTTACCAAATGCCTAACAGACTTTCAAGAATCCCCTGTCAGCTCAGAGAGGATTTAAAGAGAATGCAAGTTGCAACATTGGCAAAATAAAGACTCCTCCATTATACTATAAGCTTTATGCGGGCAAGAACTGAGCAGATATAACATACATTCTATTATTAAACTACTGGTGAATTTTGGAAACATTTCAGAAGACACTTTTTTTTATTACAAAAGTTTATTTTTACATCATTTTGTACATTTTTTTTCCATCTCAATTGTAATCCCCACGGGTTTCCCATTACCAAGTCACCCATGTGCCATCACCATAATCCTGTGCATTTCCCTCCCCCCTCAGAAGACACTTTTAAGCAATAGACAGTGAATTGAAGATTATGAGTGGTTACTTTGGTGTCAGTTACGTGTTTGGCCATTTTTGGTATAATTTCACTTAATAACAAGTAATGGCACCTGTGACCTGCCAGGCATGTGCTGAGTGTTGTGGACAGGGTATAGGAGGTATAGCTCAGTAGTAGGGCATTTGACTACAAGGGTAAATAAAATATAAACAAGATGTTTTAGTAGCTCACAGTAAAGGGAGTGTGGGGCGCTTGGAAAGAACAGTTAGGATTCCAATGAAGTGTGAAGTTCTGTGAGAAAGAATTAGTACAACCACCCAGACTATCTAAGGCAAGAAGTAGGAAGGTCAGGAAGAGTTCTCTAAGCATTGAGTACAGCATATACAGGCTTGGAGGTGAGAATGATGTGATGGATTCCAAAGACTTAAAAATATATTCAGAGTCTTTGAAATGTCTCTGGCAATGAGAAGAGTATGAAACGAGGCTGGGGAGGTGAGTAGAGTCAGATCCTGTAGGGCCTGGTGGGAAAAGGATAAGTAATTTGGACTCCATTAACAATGGAGGAAACTGACTGGCAGAATTTGAGCAGGGCAGTGTCATGATGAAATTTTCATTTTAGATCCATTGCTTACGCTACAGATAGGCTGGGGAGGAAGTGAGTGAGGCATGTTACCAGTAGGAAGGCTTTTGTAGTAATCTAGCTGGAAGGTGGCCCATAGTTAAGACAGTAGAAGTGAAAGTATACAAACTTAAGAATTAAGACTATCATTGTGACTAATTGTGTAAGGAAAGGCCTCTCTGACTTTTATATCCTGCTACCTTGCTATACTGGTTGATGGTTTTGATTAGTTTTTCTGTGGAATTTTTAGGGTTTTCCATGTAAATTAACATATTGTCTACAAATAAGGACAGTTTTACTTCTTCTTTCCCTATTTGGATTCCTTGTATGTCTTTTCCCAGTCGTATTGCTCTGGCTCGAATTTCCAATGTTATGTTGAAGAGCAGTGGTGGTAGTGGACACCCTTGTCTTGTTCCTGATCTCAAGGGAAAGGCTTTCAGCTTTTCTCCATTGAGGATAATATTGGCTGTGGGTTTATCATATATGGCTTTTATCATGTTATGTTCCTTCTATTCTGAGGATTTCGAAGGTCTTAAACATAAATGGGTGTTGAACTTTGTAAAATGCCTTCTCTGCATCTATTGATATGATTTTGGTTTTTATTTTTCTGTCATTTGATGTGATGGATTACATTAATTGATTTTCTGATGTTGAACCATCCTTATACTCCTGGGATAAAGCCCACTTAGTCATGGTGGGCTTTATTCTTTTAATGCATACTTGGATTCTGTTGCCTAAGATTTTGTTGAGGATTTTTTTTTTTTAAAGATTTATTTATTTGTACATACAGAACTGGGGGTACAGGCCAGAGGCTCAGGGGCGGTGAGAGGCTTCACCAGAGACAGAGTGGGGAGCAGAACAGGCAGATCGACGAAGTACACTGCTGAGGGGAGGTCTGCCGCACCATGTGGTCTCCGCCAGGGCAGGCGGGATTTGAACTCATGCGGAAGTGGCTTTAGCTTCTCAGTGCTGTGCTTTAACCCGCTGCGCCACCAGGGAGGGCCTTGTTGAGGATTTTTGATCAGTGTTCATTAGGGAGATTGGTCTAAAGTTTTCTTTTTTTTGTGTTGTGTTTGTTAGGTTCTGGTATTATTGTGATGTTGGCTTCGTAGAAAGTATGTGGTAGTTTTCCTTCTTTTTCGATTTTTTGGATGAGTCTGTGTAGAATAGGCATTAGTTCTTTTCTGAACATTTGATAAAATTCTTTTGTAAATCCATCTGGTCCTGGGCTTTTATTTTGGGGGAGGGTTTTGACTACTTCTTCAATTTCCTTGTTTGTAATTGGTCTGTTTGGTTGTTCTATTTCTTCCAATCTAGCTTTGGGTGCTTATAAAGTTTTAGGAATTTGTCCATTTCTGCTAAGTTGTCTAACTTGTTTGCATAGAGTTGCTCATAGTATTCTCTGATTATCCTTTTGATTTCTGCTGAATCTGTTGTGATTTCTCCTTTTTCATTTATGATTCTATTTATTTGTGCTTTCTCTTGTTTTTTCTTTGTGAGCCTGGCTAGTGGCCTGTCTATCTTGTTTATTTTTTTGAAGGACCAACTTTTGGTTTCATTGATTTTTTGGACTGATTTCCTAACTTCCATTTCATTTATTTCTGATTTGATTTCTATTATTTTCTGTCTTCTACTGGCTTTTGGGTTATTTTGTTGTTCTTTTCCCAGTTCTTTAAGGTGGGACTTTAGGTTGTTTCTTTGAGTTATTTCTTGTTTCTTCATGTGAGCCTGTATTGCTATATATTTTCCTCTTATAACTGCTTTTAATGTGTCCCATAAGTTTTGGAGACTTGTGTCATCACTGTCTTTCTTCTCCAGGTATTTTTTAATTTCTTCTTTGATCTCTTCATTGATCCAATGGTCCTCTGGAAGTATGGGCTTCAGTTTCCACGTGGTAGGTGGGTTTCTTGCCTTCTCCATATGGTTTATTTCTAGTTTGATTCCTTCATGGTCAGAGAATATAGTTGGCATGATTTCGATCTTAGTGTATCTATTGATATTTATCTTGTGACCCAGTATGTGGTCAATCCTAGAGAATGATCCATGTGGATTTGAGGAAAATGTGTACTCAGATTTTCTGGAGTGCAGTATTCTATAGATGTCTGTAGACCTATGTTGTCCAGGTCCTTGTTCAGAGCTTTAGTGTCTTTGCTTAGTTTTTGTCTTGTTGATTAACTTGTTGTTGTGACTATTAAGAAGATATGATTTTACATAGACTCCACACTTTTTCTGCAAAATGGAGCAACTTTGCTTAACTTAGGTGGAACTTATTTGTTTTACATAAGCTGTCAGGTGTTAAATAACACAAACTTAAGTGATAGCCCCATTCTGCTGATATTCTAATATCCTTCCTTCTCCTTGTATTTCTTCCCCTTCAATGTTTGACTTTATACTTTTTAGTAGAATCATTTTTTACTGGTGTTGTTGGTACTTTATATCTGGATTGTCTGTGGCAAAGGCTGAAATTTTGCCTTCTTGCTTACTCTGTGGTTCTCCCAGAATGTTCCAGGCCATCACATGTTTACCTTTAAGGAAGCTGGTTTTGTTGAGTATCTTATTCAGGTCTGGTTGATGTTATAATTAATGAAAACCAAGTTTGGTAGTAGGCAGGATATGAAAATATACATTTGTAGAAGTTTAAACTGATAAACCCAAAGGCAGATAAAATGATATAAGCCTACTTTAGTTCAATAAACATAATTTTAAAAAAATGGAAATCTTCACTCCCTTCCTTTTTAGAACTTCCTGGTAACTGCATTTTCTTCCTCATGTCCTTGGAATGAACATTTGGTTATTTTTGGCTTTCCTCAGGACTGTTCTTGTGGAGTGAGAATTTTGTATTTTTTATAGAATAGACCTTATTTTCACTCTGAGAATATTCCAAAATCCTGTCATATTTTCCTTTCTGACATCTCTAAAACTTATTTTTCTCCACTGGTCTCCAATAGTGAATGTCCTTTCCCATAAATTGGTCCTTTTTTCTTCTATTCCCTGTAAATACCTATTCTTGATCCTCTATTCTTGAGTTCTGTCTCTACGAGAGCAATCTAAAGCTGTCATTACAGTATCTTTAAAATATGTCTTTCTTGGTTTCTCTCACCATTAAATCTGGACTTTAGGAATCTTCCTTGCATATCATTGCCTGTTTATTTTTTCTTCTGTTGGCTTTATTTCTCCTTGATGTCTCAACACTTGACCTTGTAGGTATTCTTTTTATTTCCATCATTTACTTTTTGTTTTCCTAGGCAGTTTTAAAGCTGTTTTCTCTCCAGCCAAGAACATTTCCTTCCCTCTCACATGCCAAACCTAGCCCCAGACGAGTTTTATTCTGAAACCCCTCTCAGCACTGTCTTCTTCATGATGATGGTAACATTCACTCTGGGTATCAAAAGAGCTATCATTTATTAAGGAAAGTCTTTGTTGTTGTTGATCCAAGTCCAATTTCTTGCCTCCATTACCCCTGCCTTGGTTTGACAATTGCAGTTACCTACCTCCTCCTTGGCCTCTCTGTTATTACACATCTCACATCTTTCTCAAAAATGTCTTCCTTCTTGTTATTACACATCTCACATCTTCTTAGAAATGTCTTTCTAATCTGGCACCTTTCTTAAACAAAACAAATAACATAACACAGTTTCTTCTTTTCCCTGATCTGTAAGTGAGATATATCTCTCGTAGATATACATCAAGAATCTTTGCCTTTGTGGTTCCTCCACATCATTTTACACTTACCCTGTCACTTTTTAAAATCCAAAACCCTAAATTCCAGTCATGAATACCTCTCCGGGACATACCTTACTTATACTGAGGTCAAGGGTGAACTGCTGCTGGCCAAATCTAGTCTGTTGAATTTTTGGCCATTTTTTTAAATCCACAAGATTTGATGTAAAAATCTTTTTTTGTTGTTTGTTTCCTTTGTTTCCTTCAGAAAATATGGCAACAGTGTACCATATATTTACCCTGCAACAGAAGGCTAGAGTTGAATAGAGGCTGCCCCATTAGGTGAGGCATTCTCTTACTCCAATGTTTGTCACTTCTTGTATATACAACATTGAGGCAAAATATCACTTGCTGTTTCTCTTATGTTTTGTTTTCTCTGACAGAATTAAAAGAACATTGGTACCACATCTCTGCAGATAAATAATAGACAGAAGCTCTTTTGACTTTTAAGAGGTTACCCCTGGTGGCGCAGCGGGTTAAAGCACAGCACTGAGAAGCTTAAGCCACTTCCACATGAGTTCGATTCCCACCTGCCCCGGAGGTGACCACATGGCATGGCAGACCTCTCCTGACCCGCCCGCTGCTCCCCTCAGCAGTGTACTTCGTTGATCTGCCTGTTCTGCTCCCCGCTCTGTCTCTGGTGAATCCTCTCACCCTCCACATCTCTATATGAATAAATAAATAAATCTTAAAAAAAAAAAAGAGGTTATCTTGACCTCTCTAGGCATCTGAGTTCACATCTCTGAAAAAATGGCTTACTATTAAGGAGCTATGTTCAAATACTGGTCCTATCACTTCCTAGCTGTATGGCTTTAGGGACATTACTTAAAGCATTTTTGGTCTCTCTTTGTACTCTGTAAATTGGAGAGGATAAGAGTATGTATCTCACACAGTTTTTGTGAAGATTATGAAATGATCTTAGTAGAAAACTAAATAGAGGGGTTAGAATATGTAAAGCAATCAAATCTTAGCTACATTATTGTTGCCATTAATATCCTGTTATCCCCACAACTAATGGATGTCAGATCCATTGGGGACATGGTTTTGAGCAGAGTTTTTGGTACATATGAACCAAACTGAACCTCCCTAGCGATCAGTTTTGCCACTTAGTAGCTATGGGTCTGATCAAGTTATATAACCTCACTCTACCTCCATATTTTCATCTGTAAACTGAACAAAAACAGTGTAATAATGATATCAACATCTTTGGTCAAGATGGACAATGTATCATAGGAGTATGCATGTAAGCAGTAAGCAGTAGTCTCTTGTCATCAGTTGCCCAGACAGAATTTAGCCTATGTTCCCTGATGGCTGTGAGGAGCCAGGGAGCCAGGTGATCCACTTGTATGTGATATGTGATTTCCACATGTTTAATGGACTTTTCAAAGGGTGAGAACTAATTCACATAACTATAAAATTCACCCTCTAAAAAGGTGCAATCCTGTGATATTTAACATATTCACAAAACTGTGCAATAGTCACAACTGTCTAATTGTGGAACATTTTCAACATTCCCTCAAGGAAACCCTGTACTCATGAACTGTCATCCTAAAACCTTTCCCTCTGCCCCTGAAAACCAGTTATCTACTTTGTGTCTATGGCACTATCTGTATAAAGTATATGGCCTGTGTGTTCCCCTGAAGAATAAAGATACACCCTTTACCAGAAAATAAATAGTTTCTGGGAAAATAAAGGCAGCCATAAGCAGGAAGATAGCATAGATCAAGACTGACCTAGGAGGATTAAAACAAAATTGATGTAGACTCCAGGGGCCAATTTGAATGTATTAAGGATGTTGAATAACTACAAACCATGAGACAAAAAAACCCCAAAAAACCAAAAAAACACCAAGTTAGATCCATTTGGATTCTTCACAGCCCAGCCCTAAAAATCAAACAAACAAAACCTAAAAACCAAACACAAACACAAACAAACAAACAACAGCTCATTAAAAGGATCTTCAGTGCCTGTGGACTCAACTGGATATGGTTAAAAATAGCCCCAGTTCTGGACTGTAGAATTACCAAGGCAGAATGTGTCTGTGGGGCTGGGTGTGGGTGGGTTAGGAACTGCTACAGATTATGCAAGGCAGTGGGTTTGAAAGTCACTGAATTACATGGAACATGTTTGTAATGTTACAGAGTTGTGTTGCTGTGTTCCATCTTTAATGACATTCCTGTAATGTTAATGCTGTTAAGTATACCTCTGTGATCTTCCACATAAATTGCTTACAGCTATGCCTCACTTTTCTTTATCCATCTCAGCTCCTCTATAAACTCTTACACAATTCTTAGCATGTGTCAGAAGACTAGCTGCAGAGGAGGCTTGAGAGTATTGCTGGGCTATCGCTAGCCACTGTCAGTAAGGTCAATGGTGCCAAAGAAGAGATCTTTCTAATACATCCTAAGCATTCTTTCTTTGACAATTCAGGGTTGGTGTATGTCTTCCTAGTTCTTACTTGTACTCCTTTGATCTTTGAGCTCCAAAGGATGTTCCAGAAAGACCTTCCAAGAAGGCCCCCAGGATGACCTTCCAGCTGGCTGCTTGGTGTTGACAGAATCACTAAGGATGGTACCTAAACCTTAGATCAGAATCAGTGAGGGCACCTGTTACCTTTCCCTTTACTTCCTCTGAACCAGACTTTCCAGACAGGGAAGCTAGATATTACCTAAACACTGCTCTAGAGTTTGAAGAATGTGGTCTTCCTGCCTATTTCTGAAGCAAAGACAATGTGCTGTATTCACAGAGGTTTACTTGGGCAGAGCTATGGATGGTGATTTGAGAGACTGGGGTCAGTCCTCCTACCTTTAGTCTGACCTGCTGCGACTCTGGGTAACCTTCTATTTCATGTCTTTGGAAGGTGAGAGATTTGAAACAGGAGAATGTAGACATGATCACTGGTATCTGTAGGAAGTTTGTATAGATGTCTGTTCTAAAGAATATATCTTTTCATGCGCTCGGTGGACAGAACTATTTTTCCAGCAGTGTCACTGGAGACAAACTTGTTGGCTCTCACTGTTTGCAGGTTTGCTGTTTGGTGTGAAATGGTGGTGAAATTAAACAAGAAACATGGAGGGTCCCTCTCTTTCCTTGCTCACTTGACTCCTCTCCTCTTCCCCATAATCCAAGAAATTAAGGGCTTAACGTATACAAAGCTGCATTTTTAATTTGCAACTATCAAGGGTATGCTAAAGCCATCGGCCATTAGTACTGTAGTCTGAAATACTCATACTCACACAACATGAACAAGCAGGGGACCGGACACAGGGGTCATACCCAGAGTCTAGGGTGACAGCTTCTGCTTCAACCTTTTTATGGTATCGTAATCTATGCTTATCTCCCAAACATTATTATTTAACATTATTATTTATTCAGTTACCACTCAAATCACAAAATCAAAACTCTGTCCTGGTCAGTCCGTGAAACATTCCTGAAGAAGCAACTCGTGTTTTTTTTGATTCTTTGTGTTTCCTTTCCTTTTCTCCTAATGTGTCCCTCTCTCCTGTATCTTTTCTACAGGCAAGTTCATTTCTATTTAATTATAATTTTCTTTTGTTTTTTGGATAGCAAATAATAATAATAATAACAAAGCAATGGAGAATTTTTAGGTATACATTGCATGTTCCTGTTGTTTCTTCCCCATTGTCTGGAAAACCACAGACTTCATTTAGAGACCAGTGAATACATCATCGGGTTTTGCTTAAGCTGTTTATTTACTAAGATCCTTCACTTGAGCAGTAGCTTAACTTTTTAATCTTTGATTTATAATTTTACAGTTGCTGACACAGAAGGAAAACCCACTCCTTCGGAGAAGTATGGCCTTTTCCTATACTGCTTCCTTCAGCTACCATTGAGCTTCTTGAACCCTGACCCTTGGACATCATTATCGAGGAGAACTTATGAATGGGCTGCCTACTCCCTGAGAGAAGAGAAACATTAACTACAGTTTCTTACTCAATTGTCTTCTTCATTTCAAGCAATGGCTGTCATCAGGGTCAGATTAAAGACAGACTAACTGGACAATTGCATGGAGGACTAACCTAAAGAGCATTAAAATGTCAATTGTATTAATGGAAATATAGGGGGAGGAATGTCTTTCAGTAGTAATTCTGTATGATATTGGAAATAATGGTTTGATAGATTCCCTAGGGTGTAAAGGAAGGAGTGATAAACATCGGGGGAATTTGGAGCTGTTTTATTATAAGACTCCTATTTTTCCTATTTTTTTCCTTCTGGGATACATCCGCCCCCCTAACCATCCCCCC
>NW_004567106.1:12238747-12275281 GCF_000260355.1 Condylura cristata | reverse complement strand
CCCCCCCCCCACAGTATAGAGCTAGGTTGTGACTGGACTATTGAGGGTAAGCACACTAACCCACTGATCTTCCTGCTGATTCTCTCCATACAAAGCACAGTCTGTCCTTTCATAAAAATTCAGCAAGTAGTGGTTTGAGGGAGACACCAATTTATTACAATTTATTAACCCACATGTCTCTGCTCTATACTCTGGGTCTTCAAAATGAAGACACAGTCATAGACCACCTTCCAGTTTTAGGATGTTGGTCTGTAGTATGTCTTCATTCATTCAGGGGTGAGGGTTGTTAACTAACAGAACAGATACAGCCAAATAAAGGCAGATAAACTCTGCCTTCTGGTTAGGTGGTCAGAACCTGCATTGAGTTAATCAAACCAATGGAGATAGCAGGTGGAGTTGGGATCTTCAAAACTATCAATATTTGTCAGATACTTAGAGATGAGGACACCAAGGAACATTCTTAGAATCAAGAAGTCTGGAACTTGTGGTCATAATTGATAATTCAATAAGTATTAAGTATCTAATGGACACTGTGGAGACTTAGGAACAGGACAGATGAAGTTCCCACTCTTTGGAGCTTAGATTCTAGGTTTCTCTTAGGTTGGAAGCAGCAGTATAGAAAGTAAGTGAGTGTGAAGATATTCTTGAACCCATAATTTCAATTAATGTAGTAATTCCTATGCCTTAATCACATCTAGGGACCAAATTTTTATAAGACTTACATGTCTTATTTATATCTTCTGAGTGCTCCTTGAACCAGGGAGAACTATTTCCCTAGCAAATTGTGTAAAGCCCCTCAGTGCTGGGGAAAGTGTTAGATTAGTAGGGCTTCTGGAGGTGGAAGAAATGAAGTAACTTGGGTAAGGAAATCTAAAAGGAGAGAATTCAGAAACAAGCAACTGCTTCTAGTCTATGTAGGAAACCTACAGTATAAAAATGCTGGGCGGGGAACTTTGAGACCCAGGGTTAGTTTGTATACAAATACTAACAAGCTACCTGACTGTGAACAAATCACATCACATTCCACTTGGACACCTCTAGGGTGACCCCACGATGCCTTCCAAATCTAAAAATATTCACATCAGGCCCTATTACTGAAAAACTGGCCTGGTTTTTTTTTTTTTTAACTCTCTTGCTCCTAAAGTGTTAGGTCAATAGGCAATAGTCACTTGGTTGCTCTTTTTCTTTTTGAAACGTTGTTTTTATCAACCTTGTAGGATACAATGAATCTGCCTCTCCCTTTGGGGATTGAGAAGTTTCTAGTGACATGCCCTATAGGGGTTTTAGTGTGACATATATTCCTTTTCCTTTCCCTGTCTCACCTTTTTTTTTTTAAATTACATTTCTACTGTGCTTATAGCATGTGTTACTTATGGGTGCTTGCTAGGTTTGGAAACAAAAGGTAAACCTGACATTTTCCTACATTCCAGAAACTTTAACAGAAAAACCCTTCTTTCATTTCTGGGCTTTCCTTTGGATGAGACTTCACCATGTCCCAGGAGAGTGCTGGACATTCCTCTGAGGGTAACAACCTATAGGCAGATGCCTCACTCTGCTCAAGAGGTTTAGAGGTGCCTGAGATACACAACAAGGTGATCATTTAGGCCCAGGATCAACAAGAAAAGTATTATGTGTGGAGATGAGGAAGAGAATCTTTTACTTCTTGGGCTAAATCTATAGTGGCATAATTCTCCATGATAGTCACAGTCTACCCATCCCTTGCAATCTCTGTTCAAGTGTACAGAAACTAGGTGACTACTTCCTAAACTTAAGGGGAAAAAAAAACCCTCAGTACTTGGACATTTTTCATATCATATGTTGCATATATTCTCTATGGTTGGTAGCCTCTTTAAGAAGACAAAATGATATTTCTATGAATTCTTACCTCATTGTGAATCCTGTAAAAATGATTTCTTTGTCTCTGGAAAAATAAAGCCATGAAATTTCATATTCAGATCTGTAGACTCAAACTATTTGATCTAAGAATTTGATCCTGGGAAATAGTGTTAAGTAGTTCAACTTCCAGTATTGATGACACATATTAATTACTCTTGGCTCTCAACTGGACTTCCCATTTGAGGTCAATGTACTAACACCTCCAGTTAATACCCATACTTTTCCATGGGCAAGAGCTTTAATTTTCCTATTGCTTTTATTTTTTTCAGATATACAGCATTACTAAGTGGATTGACTAGTGCTTCAACTCTTCTCCATGTTCTTACTTTCCCTTTTATTCTAAAAACTGTAAATGTTCACATGACTGGATGACTGATAAGACTCAGAAGATAAACAAAGGACCTGATAATTTACATAAATGGAAGATTGACCCTAGGATAATTGACAGCATATTCAAATATTTAGTGCAGTGTAACTCCTATGAGCAGAAGTGGTGTCAGTAAATTTATATGACTCTAAACATTCTAATGAAAAGGAAACAACCTGTCAACCATCTCCTACTTCCAAATACCTGGCTATGGCCATTGTGAAGACAAAACATACAGATAATGGACTGTTCTTTCCATGTTACATTTGCATTGTATGAAGTCTTGTAGCTCCAGTCATTGACTCTAAGGAAATTCACTTTTGTTTTCTGGGTCCTTCGTGGAGAAAACAAAAATCCTATTTTTCCAAGCAATTAAAACTTATCTGCTTCATGAAAGAATTAGGAATTCTGTCTTCTTGGATATAATTGTATTTTTAGCTTTCTTGTTTTAATGATTGACAGAAAACTGATAAACTGAGACATTTCTGAATCAGGAATGAATGTACTCTATGGTGACCCCATTGCTAATTTGTTTGACTATTTTGCAAGATATCTTATTCTGTAATAGAAAGGTTTATTAAATATGAGGGGTGCAAAGCTTTCTGAATACTAATGAAATTATTTGCCAAAATTTAAATGTTCCTTCTTGTCAGTGAATGCCTGTCTCTCTTAACAGGATCCAAATTGAATAATGAAGAAAATTAGACTATACCCTCTAGAGAAATCATGTGTGAATTGTAATAGACTAATGGGGGATGGTGGAGGGAAGGGTCATATTTTAGAAAAAAGAATAGATGATTTGGATTATGTGAGAGAGGCTCATTTCAGAGAAATCCTATTCTTTTTAAAGATACATATTCATAGGAATTCAATGAATAGGTTTCCTTTGTACAAGTGATCCACTGTACAAGTGATCTACCTCTTTGGCTAGTTTAGAATGAGAGTAAAATCTTAACCATATGTAAATATATGTTACATTTACAATTTACTAACCTTACTCTGTTGTAACTCATCATATATCTGTGGTAGAACAGGAAAATCAATATGCCTGAAAGGGAACACAGACTACCACAGAGGTACACCAAAGAGATAGAGCTTGAGAATTTTCCCAATTCTTCCTTTAAGCACAGTGTATGCGGCTCTCACTTGGCCAGCAGCTTTATTTCATTTGCTTTGATGGTGTTACTAATAAGGCTGATGACCACTAATAAGGCTGATGAACGTGATGCTTTTCCTTTACTAGCATTTGAAGGGAATTGTGGGAATAAGTGACTGCCCTCTTGACTGGTGTTGGGTGAACTTAAGCTGCCACACTAACTGTTCAACATAGTCAGGGACAGAAATAGCAAATGTTTATGGAGTAAAATAAAGTGATAGAGGGGAAATGAGAGAGAATATAAAGGTGAGACCATGCAGAGTCAGGAATTCATCCCTGCCTTACACTTGAAATAGGAATGTATTAGTTGGAAAAGACTGATATGTGGGAGGATCCCAATGTAGATAAAATAAAAGACAGAATGGGTATTTCCAATTTGCTAAAATTAATAATCCTGATATTTTGGGAGGAAAGGAAAAGAAAGAAAAAGCCTATAACATTTAATAACAAGACACGACAAAAAATTTAAAAAACTAAATGGATGCTTTTCTAGAAAAAAGAGCCTGAGCATTAGCAGAAAGTTTGATGGCAACCAGAGTTCCATGCAGGGGTTTATTTCAATTTCTAAGAGAAAGGTTTAACCATCATATACTCAAATGATGTTAACATGTCTTTTGGATATGATACTGGCCTTCAATTACAAAGGGGAAAAAAAGAATGGTCAACATCTCAAATGAACACCACCAACTGTGCAATATTTATTTGAGATAAGTGTCAACTTGAATTATATTCAAAAGAGAGAGACCTAGTGAATCTGGATGCCTCTGTGGGAAAATTTGAGAATTATACACCTAGATTTTCCCACTTGGAATTATAACTTGATATTACAAACTAAGTAAATAAATAGAAGGTGAGCCAGGGCATATTTAAGATTCATCTCCACATTCCAAATCATGATCTGCACTTTCAGAATAAAGAAATTTGGAACTGGAAAAGTAAGGTGGAGACAGAAAAGAGATGACTGATGATGGGTGGGTGATGAGCAGAGGAAATGATTGTTGCAAACCCAATAAGACTATGCAATTTGTGAAAAATGAAATGAACAATAGAGTTTGAAGGAGAAGTGTGTAATGAGGAATATGAGATAATGAGACATTTAAAATAGGAGATTACTAGGGAAAGTGAGAAGGAAAGATAAATTTCATTGGCGATGAGTAAGGAATGCAGAAAGGCAAGACAGGGAGGAGGTAATTGGAATGGGAAACAAAACGTGACTAATGGCTGTAAAGGGCAAGTTTGAACTCTGGATGGCATGTCCCTCAACCTTTGGGGAACGTGCATAACCCAGAAATAAAGGAGGAAAAAATGAAAAGAGTTCATGGTTAACATGAAATCATGAGGACAATAGAGCAAGCAATAAGCATCATTAGTCCTCAGGAATGAAAGCATTTTTAGAGAAATGTATTGGTCTATGTTCTCCATTCATCTATGAGTAGAATAGTCTTCATCTACCTTTTACAAAAGGTTGAATTATAAAATGAATGCTATTAAAGGAAAGAAAAGCCAGGCATTATCAGGGGAAGTAGAAGGAGAGATTGCATCTAGAACAACTGAAATGGAGACTAAGCGAGCAAACCTGTTCACAGCCCTTTTTATATAATTTCAAAATTCAGTCTCTTAATGAAAGAACTGTAGATAACTTATTCAAATAGAAATGCAGGTAGTGATGAGGGAGCAAGTTTTAACTCTTGTAAATATTGCAGGATATATTATTCCACATTTTTCTTCATAAAAATGAATCAGATTAAGTTAAAAAGCTTCTTTGTATTGCTTTAAACACTTTGGATGAGAGGATTTATAGCAATGCAAAGCATTCCCGTTAGTAGAGATAACATTAATTTTGTGAAAAGATAAATATCTGGAGTAGGTCTAAATGCCTGTGATTATCCTTTTTGCTTTCTTGAGTTTGTGCAGGGCATTCCTTTCAGCCAGACAGTGCCAGGCCCCCTTCGGAGGGAAGCTGATAAAGTAATTTAGGTGGAAAGGCCTAATGAGATAATGATGCTAAGGCCAGTTAACACCTAATAAGAACATAACCACCAGGGATGATATTGTTGCTTATTAATTATAATGATGATGTGGAGGAAAGAGACAAGGTGGCACTCATTTAGCAGAGAGCACTCAGGAGTGAAGCTGTTTTCCCAAAGGGCACGTTGTAGTCAGTTAGAGTTAGAAGTAGGGCAACATTCAGCAGAGTTTGAAATTTACGGCCGTTGGGTTAGACTAGTGACCACAGAACTGGAGGCCAAGCAGGAGGTAACAGATGCCTTCCTGGCAGTGGCCAGGGCTGCAGTGGAGGCTGCTGTGGTTGCAGGCTGGCCACGCACACAGTCAGAGCCTCCAGGCTGAGTTTGGGGGCAGTTCGCTTGCCTTAGATTCCACAGTGGTCATTCGCGGGCAGACAGGCAGGTGTCCAGCACCAGATTGGGTGTGCTTCTAGTTCTGTGACCTTCCCCTCCACTCTGTCCTGTGAATCAGACCCATAACCCAGCTCTTCAATCAGTGTTGGTGCCCAGCCCATTTGCCGGAGACCAGAAGATTCTTTGATCATGTTTTTAGAAGCACAGATCTAGCCTTCATCTGCTGACTTGAATTTAGGGTTTCTTGGTGTTAGTCATGGCCTTCTCCACTGTGCTACCAGAATTCCCTGTGTGTCTGGGAGCCTCTATGTTCACCCAGGGCAGGGGAACTGCAGATTCAGTTCCTTGCAACCATACAAGGTCTTATTAATCACACAGGCAGAGTAGAGAATTCAAGCAAGGAACAATCATGTGAGAAAACATGAAGGCTTTAGAAATCCTGAGTCCTCAAGGGAGGCAGAGGAGTTTCAGAGCTAGGGTAAACTTGGGGAAGCATTTTTGGGGCCCATGAAGGAATATGAAACTCCTCTCCTTCTACACCATCTTTCCCCTTACCATGTAGGGTGCTCTCTGTCTGAGAATCTAGGCCATTGCTCTTTCCTCCGTGGGTATTCAGGTGCCTCCTTGGCAGTGATAGGGAGTAGTTTTCCATACCTTTCTGTGCTATTAAATTTACTAGCTGGAGAAGGGCCATCTCATAGAAGTTTTCTTGTCCTGTTTGATGATGTCACTGAATTTGCCATAAAGAGGAAATACCATTCTGATTATCAACCTTTTAAAACAAGTATAACTTATTTTTATGAAATGTGTGCTTTGAGTGAGGGGAGAAGTGAAAAGTGCTGCATTAGAAGACAAAAAAAAAAATCTGCCTCTAGTCTTGACCCTTGTACATATCAGCCTTGTACCTAGAGCAAGTCTCTTGCCTATCTGAGCTTCAGTTTGCCCATTAGATGTGTTTAAAGCTATTTCTAGCCCTAAAATTCTATATTTAATCTTACATATTTGTGGGCATCCTACATATTAATCTTTTATGAGTGCAATCATTGGTAAACTTGGTATGATGACAAATATTGTCTTAAATTCAGGGGTCAGAGTTAACAATCATGGCTGAGGTTATTGATGAGCCAATAACAGGTCTATTTATCAAGTATTATGTGGCAGTCACATAGCAATTGTAAAGGTGTATATTATACAGATAAGAAGATGAAGGCTTCTGAGAAGATGAAGGTTTCAAAAGATGGAATAAATGCCATACTTAATAAGAAAGTGAAGTCAACTTTCCCATGCAGGTCTTCTTGAAGTCTTTGATATTACCCAACACAGTATGCGTCTCCTACGATTCAGTACCCAATGCCTGCATCCTATTCCCAGTGGCCCCAGGCACTGAGTTTTCCTTCAGTCATAAGGGTTTTCTTTTTTTAAAGATTTATTTATTTCTGCATACAAGAACTGAGGTGTAGGCTAGAAGTGTGGAGGGGTGAGAGGATTCACCAGAGACAGAGTGGGGAGCAGAACAGACAGATCTACTGAAATACACTGCTAAGGGGAGCAACAGGCAAGATAGGAGAGGTCTGCTGTACTGTGTAGGTCAGCTCTCTGGTCAGCTGGGGACTGAATGCTAACAGCTTTATAGCACTGTCTTTAACCCCTGAGCTACCAAGGAGGCCCCCATACTGGTTTTCAAAGGAAGGAGATAGGATTTTCATCTCAGTTGATTCAGATGTATACCTCTCTCGGTCTATAAACCCTCCTTGAGACATGACCTGGCCAGAGTCATGCTAATATGACTATATAAAACATACCTTACTGGAGAACTTTCTGCTCCATGCTGGTTCTCATTTCTGGTTTTCTTTGTATGGCTTCAGGTATGCATGGGCAGAGGAAGTTATTCCTCTTGTTGTCTAAATAGCAAACCGAAATCAAGAAAATTAAACAACCACATGATCCTCCTGTGGTCACAGATCTAATATGGGGACACATACCATAAAAATCCAGGCACAGTCAAAAACAAAAAAGACTCCAGCCACCACAGGACATTGTCTTTGTAGTCAATTCAACTAATAATGTATTTTATATAGAGGGGAAAATGGTGCTCCCCTCCCACCCTGGAGTTTCCTGATATCAATTCAGTAGCATAAATTTATTGGAAAGGACTGCAAAACCAGGTTTTCTGGATGTTATATTAACTACAACAGCCACTGACAAAATTCAAATGGAAGTGAGTGGTTTCTTCGCCAGGTATTTCATGAACAAAAAATGTTTTTCTAGACTTAACATTAATCAGGCCCAGAAAGATGCTTCATCAAGGTTGTTAAGAGGACTGAGGTTCCCAAAACAGAAAGGAACTCTTTATTGTTCCTATCTTGCTAGTAATAAAAAAAAAACAATTCTTTTAAAATAAGAATATCAACTTGCTTTTTTTTTCAAATTGCTTTTCAATAATTTATTTTTTTATTTTTTAAAAAGATTTATTTATTTATGCAAAAGGAACTGGGGTACAGGCCAGAGGTGCAGGGGCAGTGAGAGGATTTACCAGAGACAGAGCAGAGAGCAGAACAGGCAGATCAACGAAGTACACTGCTGAGGGGAGTGGGCGGGTCTGGAGAGCTCTGCCACGCCATGTAGGTCACCTCCAGGGCTGGGATCAAACTCATGCTGAGGTGGCTTTAGCTTCTTAGTGCTGTGCTTTAACCCGCTGCACCACGAGGGAGGGCCCTCAATAATTTATTTAATGCCACACAGACAAGTCCCCCAGAATGACTCCTAAAAATTTCTTTACTAAAATGCCTTTATTTCTTCTTCTGTTCATATTTTGGTTTCTGTCCTTTTGCAGAGTAAATTCTAAATGATCAATATGACTGCATTTAGTCAGTTGTGAGAAATTAGAAATATCCAGCTACAAGAGCTGGTTAAACAAAGATACGGTAGAATATAATGTTGTCATTTAGAAGAGGGAGGCTGTTCTCTATAGAAGTGATCTCCAAGATGTAAAGTTAAAATTTATAAAGCAAGACACAGAGAATTATGTATGGCAAGCTACCGTTTATTTAAATACATATGTATATGTTTATATACTTTACCTAGCTGTGGAAGGACATTTAAGGAACTGTAAGAGAGGCTGCCTCTGGGGAGAAACAAGCTGCTAGGAGAATGGAGGGAGAATCTATACCTTGTTATTCCTTTTATGTAATGTATCATATTCATGTATTAACTATTCATATTTTTTATAAAGATGGTAGGGCTATTTTTATTGGTATGGAATGTACAAGAAATACATTGTTAGGTATAAAAAAATTGCAGGATGGTATGAATAGTATATGACTAGTTTTGTAAAGTAATTATACGTATATATGTACATATATGCACATAGAATACACTATAGGATATGTGTGTATGTACATAGATACACAGACATAAAGACACATATTTGTGAGGATCTGCACCAAACTGTTATCAGGCTTCTCCCTAGAGAAGAATATGAGAAAATGTGCGTATGTATTTTAATTTTCAACCTATTTACTTCTATATTGTCAGATTTTTTTTTTACACAAAGCACATACTAATTCCCAACAAATAATCCCCAAACCCAAACCCAACCAAAGGATTGCACTTGACTTCTACACACCTATAAACAAAATTTATCAGCTCAGTCTTTCTGATTTTTTTTTTTTTTTTTACTTATTTGCTATATCCCTTTGGTTCACTCTTCCTTGACCTTTCCTCTGGAATTTTTTGACTTTCTGATTCCTTATCTTTGTTCTCCTATATACAATTTGTTAATAGGGTATAATTAAAGTTATGACTAAGAAATCATTATGAAACTACAGAGAGTTCTCTCTCAAGTTCTTTCTCATTAAATGAATCCAGAATGATGCAGCTAAAATCAGTATTCTTACGTTAGAGACTTCTACCTAAATATATCTATTTCAAGAAAATTTCTCAGCTTTCTGGATCATTCCTATCAGCATAAATCTCCAACTGCAAGCAATGACAAACCTTTGGTTGTTTGTTTGATTTTAGCAGTGATGCCGCCATTCAGCATTTCTCAACTCCACAATTCTCCAAATATTGTCCCATTTCTCTGTATTCCTTTACAGTAATTTTCCTTGAAAAGTCCTTTTATACATGAGACACTTCCTCCTCTCCCATTCATTCTTAAAGCTACTGCTCTTGGATTTTCAGCTGTCATTCTCCCCAAACTGTCTTGTCAAGGTGGCTTAGGGTATTGACTTGCCAAATTCAGTGTTCAATTTTCCGTTATTTTTCTCCCTCAACTCATTGGTCTAGTCAATTACTTTCTCCTTGAAACACCTTTTTCTCTTGTTCTTGGGTCTCCTTCTGCAGAGTACTGTGTTCCTTGTTAGTTTTTTTTTTTTTTTTTAATCCTATTCACCTTGAAATGTCAAGACTGCTCCAGCCTTGGGTCTTGTCTACCTACTCTACTTAAATGTTCCCCTTGGCAGCTCATTTAGCGCCTTGACTTTGAGCCCTATTATCATGATGATGTCTCCTAAGTTTTAAGTTCAAATGCCAAACTGATCCTAAAATACAGACTTCTTGTCTTCTCCACACCACTATTTAGCATATCATGAGACATCTTACTCTTAACACATCCAAAACAGATAGACCCATTTTCCTCCCTATCCTTTTCATATTATTAAGATGGCTCTATTTTCAAAATGTGTCCTGAATCTTATTACTTTCACCATCTCCACCACTCACACCCTAGTTCAAACTTCAGAATCACTCACCTATATTCGTTTAACAGTGAGTTGAGTAACTACAATGTGTCGGTTTAGATTCATCAATTGTAGCAAATATACTATTCTGGTTGGGGATGTTAATAATGTAGCGGTTAATAACACTGTGTGTTGTCAGGAGGTTTATAGGCTAATAGGAAATCTCTGTACCTTCCCCTTAATTTTTTTGTGAAATTAAAACTGCTCTAAAAAATAAAGGTGGGGGCTTGCTGGTGGTACAACAGGTTAAACCACAGTACTGTGAAGCTCACAGCAGCTGCTTGGGTGTGTTTGATGTCCAACCAGGGAGGTGATCCACATGGCGTAGCAGAACTGTGTCTCACCCACTGCACTCTTCAGCAGTGTACTTCGTCAATCTGCCTGTCCCGCTCCCCACTCTGTCTCTGGTGAGTCCTCTCACAGCTCCTGAACTTGTAAACTGTACACCAGTTCTGTATGCATAAATAAATAAATCTTAAAAATAAAGCTATAATTAAAAAAAAAAACTTAAAATAATTAGATTATGTCACTGCTCTGCTCAAAACCATCCAACAGCTCCTAATTCATTCAGTACAAAATCCAAAGTCTTATTATCACAAGCCTATCAAGGCTTATTGCACTCCTGCGCTCACCTTCTATCTCTGACAGGCTCAAACCCCCCCCCCCTTTTTTTTTACTTCTACTTAGCATCCTCCAAAAATACAATGGCAGCACAGCTACCCTTTCTTACCTTAAAAAAAAAAAAAATTTCCTTTATTCAAGCGTCTGTAAATCTTTCAGAACTCTTCCAACTCATATTACATAGCAAAATCATTATGAACTTTCTTCAACTCCAACATCAAATTCCTTCTCCAAGATGAGTGACCTGAGTTACTCAAAAGAGGGATAGAAAACTTCAATTAACTGGGATAAAAATAGGCTCTACCTTATTTTTCATACGAAGAAATAATTAAAAAGAAAAGAAAAAAACCTTTCACTTCTTAAGCTTGAAGATCCTCTGGAGAGATACTATCTCTTCTACAGGTTTTCTGTAGCAACTCATTTCCCGTGATTCCTACAGTTAGGCAAAATGATAATTTTTTTTTACTTTGGTGTGTATTCTTATCTCCTGTTGAATAAAAGTAAATATAAAAATGTCTGTATCTATTTGTTTTTTCTTCTGAGTACTTGCCATTTATTCAGTAACAATTAATTGTGTACTTTTATGTACCAAAAGTCTGTGCCAACAAAGTTCATTCACCCTTCAAGATAATCTGGGATGAACATTACCTTTAAGACATTATAAGTACTGAAAGATAGATTTAAAAATTCTGTCTTCCAGGTAAGTTGGTTATTCTCCATGGGAGAGGAATTTATATTCAAGAGTCTGGGCATTATTTTGCTCTAAAAATTGGTTTCCATGTTTAAAAATATGCATTTCCCTTTGAATATGCCTCAAATATTTACAGTAACCTTCCGCTTGACAAGATCAAACTCACTGGTTTAATCAGTGAAAAGAAGATATTGGATGTCTCTAACTTCTATGGTTAAAATAAGCATGTATTAAAGGCTTTAAAAAAATTTCTTTCAGGGCCCTCCCTGGTGGCACAATGGGTTAAAACATAACACTATGAAGCTATCACCAGTCACTGCGGCATGAGTTTGATTCCCGGCCAGGGAGGTGACCCATATGGCACAGCATATCTCTCCTGTCTCACCTGCTGCTACACTCAGCAGTATATCTCAGGGAATCTGCTGGTTCTGCTTCCCACTCTGTCTCTGGTAAATCCTCTCACCACCCCCCTCCCTACCTCTGGTCTATACTCCAATTCTTGTATGTGTAAATAAATAAATCTTCAAAAAAAAAACCTTTCAATTAATTATCAGCTAGAAACCAGCTCCATGTCAGTGTTTCCCCATAATCAATCTCCTTTCCAGTATTAAAAGGGTCATATGCCCTGTTTGCCCAAAATGTCTAGTTCAACACCTGTTGTTCCAGCATAATTGTTAATTTTCACCCCCTTTTACTCTCTAAAGAATCTTGGTTTGGACGATAAATTATATGGTCAAACTAAGTATTAGGTTCTTCGGGATAAACGATCAAGGCGCCATTCCTATTTATTGGCATTACCTTGTCACAAGCTGTAAAAACACTTTTCCTTGTGATTGTTTCTTCCTGAGTTGTCACAAAGACCTTCACATAAAATCACTCTGTCCCATTAAAGCAATTATTGAAACCCCCTTCAGTAATGACCACTTGTTTTAGTTTTCCTCCTTAGATTCCAAAGACCTTTGCTGGGTCAGCATCATAATTGTTCAGAGGCACAGCCTTGCACAGGGAAAATTTGGTCTGATTATCTAATCCACAAGAATCGTTAAGAGACTTTTTTCCTCGGTAACATTATCTGGTAGAAAGAGTCTGTGATTGACTACTAATTTTAGCCCAGAGAATGGAAAACCCAATGTACTTAATTTCAAAGTAACATATATAATTCTGGACTAAGAACTATGATGTCACTAGAGTAGCTACTAGAGAATAAGTAATTTAATTGAAAGGTGAATTTGGGTGGTCTTCTTAGATAAAATCTCCATTAAAATTATTTAATCTCTATGATTCACAAAGAAAGCTGTTCTTGAATTGTTAAATGGAGTGACATTTCAGGGGTGACATGTTTCTACAACTATATTCTTGGCTGATTTTAGTAGCATCACCACCACTAATTCATTATTTAATTTGAGAAAAGTGATATCTTTTTAAATTTTTCCACTTATGGCTGTCCCCTCAGAGTATCCCAAGAGCCAACCAATTCAATGCTTTAAAAAGTCACTTTTTAAAAAAGTCGTATCATAAAGAGAAAATAAAGCTAAATAAAACTAAATTGTTTTCACCTGATTTTCTTAACTTGCCTGTAAATTATGGATAATTCTGCTGGTTTTGCTTTTCTGATGTGTTGCTATGAGTATAAATTACATATTTAGTAAAACATTATGAGCATTGGGATAGCAGGATAGTTGAATGACTTTATCCTTTTTGTTTGTAGTTTGTGTGAAAAATTAAATTGATTGAGATGAAGTGGCTAGGGCTGCTTTTACACCTTCTCTTTTTCTTTCTTTAAAAATATTACAGACATTGCCAGCTTCATTTTAAGACAATGATGAAACCTGAAGTATCAATAACATGCTTCTGTTGTTATCCTCTTAGAAACCCCATACCTTTACTAAAATTAAGGAGGTATCAGAAAATGGAGTCCTTAACTTTCTTCTTAATCCAAGGGACTGAATAGCTAAAGGAAAGTTCTAAATTTATTCCTCTTCTTCTTCATGTGTCAACTCCACCTCTTTCACCTTACTTCCCCCCACTCCTTCCCCACCCCCAACTCCTAACCTCCCTCACTGAAGACCTATAACATGACCTGGAGATATTCCTTCCTTGTGTGTCAAGACCCATAGTGTGTCCCAGAAGCTCCAAGGCCTATCTGTGAAACATGGCCTGGGCAATTGCCCCAAGAATATTGCAGTCCTCACTGGGCAATGGAAGTTCCATGAATTAGAAGTGGTGGCCTCAGGTGATTAGAGGGGTCGGGGTGGTGGCAGACTAGGCTTCTGATCTTATAGGAAACCAGTTCCTTGAGGATAATCTTAAGAGGTGGTATTATATTTTACGTACTGAAAATATATACAGTTCTCTTGAGGAAGAAAGATCTGCAAAAGGAACTAAGAGTTTATAAGATAGAAAAAGACATGTTTATTCTGATTAAAAGTTATGACCTATTCCTAACTATGGAGAAGAACTACCCAGAAAATCCTGTATCTTCTTTGATATGGCTACATGGAATAAATAGCGTGTGCACATCTGCAATTCTTGAGAGATTTACTCACTGCCTTCAGGCCAGCACTATGACAAAATTTACTGCTGTGTCGAGACAACTTGGTGTCAGAATTGGGAAATCTGAGACAAGATCATTTGTTCGAAGAACTCTCATTTCCTTGAACATTCTTGTTCTATGAGTGGTTCTCAAAACTTTAGAACTCAAAAACCTGCACTCATAGAAACTGCAAGCTTCTCCAGTGGGACACTGGGACAAAGGGACAGAGGGGAGTGGAGTTGTGTTTATGGTGAAGAAGTGACAGTCTTCACAATATACTTTTTTGAAGGTCTGCATTCTCTGGGTCAGTCTTAGGATATGCTAAGTAGTTTTTAGCAACTGTACCTAGTTTGGAGCTGTTCTTCCTTCTACTTCCTCTGCTCAGAGGTATAATTTTACAACCTGGTTACCCAAGGTACCCTCCTGGTAGCCCTCGCCTGGGCTCATAGGCTCTGCACCTTGTCTCTTGCTCATGCTGACCAAATTTGTTATTATATTCTGCTTGCATCATGTGCCACTGCCATTTGATATTTATTTCTGCTTTCCATGGGGCGCAGGAAGTTATCTAGTAATCTAATTAGAATGAAAGTAAAAAGGGCAAAAGCAGTTGAATACTATGGGGGTAGAAGGTAGGGGCTTAGCGTTCATGAGTGAATAGCAGTATTTTAACTTTTCAGTGGGGAGTTTTTAGGAGCTATGTTTCCAACAAGTGGGAGTAACATTTTGGGGATACAGACATCTATTTTTTTCAGCACCCTTAAAATCATTCACACCGACATACCTACTCTCAGCAAGGAAGGCCCAGCCCTTGAGCCTGGGAGAGCCAGAGAGTCTGCTTTGTACCGTCAGGGCGCTCTGAGGAGGGAGGAGGTGCGGGGGAAGGGAGTGAGACAGCCAGAGAACGTGCCTAACTGCTCGGTCAACAGAAAGACCAAGGACTGTACATACCTTTCGCCTGGTGGTGGTGGTGGTGTGTGTGGGGAGGTTTGGCACAGAGAGAAGGTGCTTGGCACCCCTCCCACATGCAAATGCACCCTCACCCAGGCACTCCTTGCCTCACCCCGTGGTGGTTTGCCTACAGGCTGATTCCTAAAAGATCAGAAAGACAAATGACTCAGAAGTCCCTGCAGTTGATTCCTATTTAGAATATGTAATCTCACAATCCGCGTCTGTTTTCTCTTAAATGCTTATATGCCTTGATCAAATCTTCACTCTGCTGTCTAACTGTCCTTTGAAAACAGCAGCAATGCTTTATTTCTGATTATATAACAACTTAAACCAAGTAAGTTAAAAAAAAAATGCCCACATCAGTTTTGATTTGACACTGTTTATATTTCATTTTTGTTTTACTAGTCCAAGGTTTTCAGAGTATCTCCCATTCACTGAATTCTAGTGTGGAAAGGACTCTAACTTAAACTTTTTTTTTTTCTGATTTAAACTTTTATGAAAATTTCCCGTTTCAGTGATTTCCAGTGAGAATGAAGAGCACATTGTTGGTTCTTAGTAATTATGTGATTTCTGTATACAAATGCATTCTTTAGTGCACATAAACACACAGGCCATAAGGTGTCTGGTGTTAACTAAACTGTGTGTGCGCACACATAAACATACACACCATTAATCTTTGGTCTTCATTTATTAATTATTCTCTCATTTGAGGTAACTTTTCCAGTGCTCCTATAATTATTAAATAATAATCCATACAGAAAGATGCTTAAGTAAAGCAACCTGAAGTTATAATTTTCAGTTTTAAGAAAGAATTATACTGCAAGTAGACAAAAACAACCAAACAGGATTTTTTTTCCTACAAAAGAAATGAGAGACATATTAAAGAGCTATCATAGATAGCGTCTGCTTTATTAGCAAAAACATAAATAGGTAGTTTTATCATTGGTCTAAAGGACAGTGAATAAAACATGAAAAATGCTTCTCAGAATTTATTTTCCAAATGCAATGCAGATATAGGTGTGGAAGCTCACACCATACTTGCTGTTTCTTTTTGCTAAACACACACACAATGTTTTCAATGTCAAGAGATTGTTATTGTGGAGCACAAGGCTGCAGAGATGCTAAATTCAGAGTTTTCTAATAATGAAAAGAGCAGGGGAAAATACATATGAAAATAAACAAACAGATTGAAACAATTTTAGATTAACTTTAAGGTTATTTCTATTTAGAGACGAAGCTATTGGTTATCTTTCTTGCACCACTTAAAAATAGTTCACAGGGGCCTTCTTAGTTGTGCAAGGGGTTAAAGCACAGCACTGTGAAGCAATCTGCACTCACTGCAGCATGAGTTCAATCCCCGGTCAGAGAGGTGACTCACATGGCACAGCAGACTTCTCCTGTCCCACCTGTTGCTCCCTCAGCAGTATATTTCAGTCAGTCAGCCTGTTCTGCTCCCCACTGTCTCTGGTGAATCCTTTCACCCCCCCATACCTCTGGTCTGTACCCCAGCTCTTATGTGCATAAATAAATAAACCTTAAAACAAACAAAATAATTCATGAATCTCTTAAGTCTCAAAATAATAATAGCAAGCAAAATGTGAGTCCTGACTCTGTTCCAGGCACCACACTTAATATTACTATCTGCTTTATTCTCACTTTAGCCTCATAATTTCTCTGTGGATGAAACTATTTTCAAGGTGTATATGTATTTATTGTTTATTTATTTATGTATACAAGAATAGGGTTCAGGGGTGCAGGGGGGTGGGAGGATTCAACAGAGACAGAGTGGGGAATAGAACATTCAGATCTACTGAAATATACTGCTGAGGGGAGCAGTGGGCAAGACAAGAGAGGTCTGCTGTCCCATGTGGGTCACCTCCCTGGCCAGGAATGGAGCTCATACTGAAGTGGCTGCCGACAGCTTAATAATGCTGAGACTTAACCCCCTGTGCCACCAGGGAGGCCCTCTGCATGCATTTTAGAATTATATGTATATATGCATGTAAAAATCAGTACCTAGAATATATGGATTTACATTCCTCCCACCTCCCCCAAGCAGATCTATGTGACTTATATGGAAGTAGTGTTAGGCTATGCAGAGACGGTAATTTCTTCCCTGACCCTCACAACTGCTGTGTTTCACAGTGTCATGATGTTTCTATGCACTTGAACACATGTAGCACACATTTTGTTTTTTGTCACCAGTTTTTTTTTTCCCTTTCGTATTACCTTTGGATTTATAATGGATAAATCTCACTTTGAAGTCTCTTGTGGTGGGCCCTCTACCAGTGATATTTCATGGTAGTTCATATTCCCAGGAAGACACCTTTAGATCTCTCAAATGATTATTCACTTTTAAAAACATACTCAGTCTCTCCTTTGCCAGAAGGAGCTACTTGTGTCCCCTTGCCATCTTCCCAGTCACTGCACGTATCCTAAAGGCTAACATCATTTTAGCCAACACACTACCATGTTCCTTTTCTGTCTTTCTTGCGGCTTGGGGCTTTTTCAGCTTTTGCATCTCTTTGCCTGACTGTGAGATCAGACTCCCTGACACTGTACCTCTGTGTTGCTTGGAGAGGCAACTTAAAATATACATTCTCCAGACGGGAATGATTTAGCAAAATTAAAAACAGACAGGGGACAGAGAAGGAGGGAGGTGTCAAATGTTCCTTCCACCCCATGTCAGTTTGATGTAGCGGCTCTGTTCCTACCTAAGTCCCCTTCATGCTGTCCACTACCCAAAGTTAAAATGTCTGAAATGTTAACAGAACACACATGGATAGAGATATGTGTATCCCCTTCCTCCTGCCTTCTAACCCAACACATGGAGTTTTAATTGTGGCTTATTTCAACTTAATTTTGCTTCACCCTTGGGATGAAAGAGACTCGTTTCAATAAGTCTCAAGAGGTATTGCAAAAACATATAAGTACTTGCAAGATCTACTTAGCCACCTCAAAGGAAAACCAGGGCCTTTGGAAGACACTGAGCATTTGTTTTTGGAATACAAAACAAACAGTCCTCTTTCCAAACAAACAGTCCTGTTGATGAATCAATATCAAGAGTTGCTGAATCTATAATACACACTCTTTTTCATTATTAATGCATATATGGAAGTCGAATCTGTTCTGTTATACACAAATCTAACATAAAACAAGCCAAAGAGATGTGGACAGAAAAGCAGTATCATGTGTCTTCTCCTCAGTGCGTGGCTGGGACAGGAGATAAAGCACGGCAGCATGATAGCACTGGGAGCCTTTATTACAAATGGAGAATTTTCCTGTTATCTCAGATTTTCAAATCACCATGGTTCAATGAGACCCATTAAACCCTCATTAGTCCCAAGGTGATGACTTGTGTGGGGTTGGGATGGATTGCAGGAATGGTTATTAAGAAGTCACGAGGACTACCATTTTGTTCACAGCTTTACTCCACTGGTTTTAGATCTTCCTTTTAAAATCCATTGCAGGCAAAAGGCTGCTACGGGTTAGGCGGCCTCTAATTTCTAGCATGCCTCCAGAACACGGCCTCAGTATGCACTTAGAGCTGTGTTAGGCTGTGACCAACTTTCAAAGTGGTTTCAAGCACAATTTCTGAGTTCTAGTGGGGATGAAAGCCCTTGTACCCTGCTCTTGTTTCTTCTTAGTGCTTTGCATGACTTTCTGCAAGATGGGACCCATGGAACTCTGCAGCACAAAAAAGATAAGATGTTCAGTATCTTACATTTTCTGCAAATAGTCTGTATTTACAATCTTACTCCAGTGGTTTCTGACTACCGCTTAGGGTGATTTTGCTTAGCCTAGCGGAATGTCCTGGAAACTACTGGCAATAATTTAGCCTCCAAAATTGGAACGCATTTAGTAGAGACAGAAAGCCTATGAACAAATAGTGGGCATGTGCCAGAGTAAATAAGTGTGGTTCATGAGCTGCGGTCAGAAATGTCTCTCTTTCAGTATGCAGGGCAAAGCTTTTGCCAGAATTTGCCATAAAGTCATCACACAAAGCAGTTTTTCCTCTCACTAAGACAGACTCAATGAAAGAGAGCTTCTTGTCTCACAATCTACTATTGTCACAGGTCATGCCAAAGGAGACCTGAGCAGAGGGGTCCTTTTCTTCAGCTACCCTTTCTCATCCTGACTGCTGCCAAGCCTTTGTGAAAAAGAAGGAACCCCATGAGGAGTGAAGAGAAGGCTGAAAGAGCTGGAAGAGGAGAGGCTCTTTGTGACACTCCACGCTCCTCCCAGGATCTCATAACAAACCACACAGTCAGTTTGCTTTCCCTCTTTTCCAAACCCAAACTTTGGCCCTTCTACAGCCTCCTGGAAGCACTTGGTGTGGCTGTCATTCCTGGGTGAAGCGTCAAAACACCTTCCTCTGCAGGGTTCTGTTGTAGGTGTAGAGACAGCAGGAGACAGACCTATATAGTTTCCACTTTAGACTGTTTGCATTTTCCTTTAGAACTTAACTCCTTGACCACACATTACGGAAGGATTTAGTACATTTGGATTGGAATTGCAGTGTGCTTGCTTGCCCTCTGAGCTTGGAGTCTGGTTTCGGGCAGTTTTTTATTCCTGTGTAGTCTGCACAGTCTTAGCAACCACTGAAATCCAAGAGGGAACCTTCATCTTTTTTTTTTTTTTTAAACCACAGAAACCATTAATCAATATTCCATAAGACTCATTCATTGTGAGGATATTGTTGAGGGGTATATACAGTACACTTTATAAAATGAATATTAGGAAAGATGGTGTTGTGCAAAGTCTTCTTATGTTACCACTATCAGGAAAACATGGGGAAATGTTTTAGAAACACCTCAGACATGGCAACTTTAGGAATAAGGAGATAAATCTGAAATACTATCTCTATGCTGGTTAACAAATTTCCTGATTCATTCTCATACTGATGGCTCACTTTCAAATTAAATTCAACCAATATTTACTAGACACCAACTCTATGCCAGATATTATGCTAGGTACTGAGAGATCAAAGATAGAACAAACATATCAAAATGTTGACAATCCTCAGCTCTGACTGGTGGGACTTAACACTTTGAACACTGTTCAGTTTAGAAAAGTAAGTGAGTTTTTTCAAAAAAAGAAATGAAGAAAAAGAGTCAGTCCTTTGTTTCAAAGATCTCACAGTTGATAGAAACTGAGATACGTGACCCAAAAATTTAAACAAAGTGTGATAAGTAGAATCCTAGAGGGATGCTCAGAGATGTCAGTTTCCTTAAGACACCAGTGCTAAGTGGAATATGAATCTGGTACTAAACCATGCACAAATGAGAACCTGTTTAACAGAAAAGTCTATCTCTGTTTCAGATTCCAGTTTCTAGCTTATTGGTGGAACCGCACCCAACCTACTCAAGGTCTTGAACTTACAGCTTCTTCCTGTGAAATGGGGATAATCCTCTATCTTGCGTAGTGATGGTATTGTTAGAAGGATTAAATGTGAACATATATGAGAAAGCACAAAGAACTTGTGTAAAATATAAATATAAGATGCTACTTTTGTTACTATTTGCCTCAGAGCTTTATTTGATGTACACAGCTACAATAGCCATAGCACATCTGTCATATTTGACATAGTAACATGTAGGTTTGTTTGTAGATTCATTTATAAAGCAAATAAATGAATATTTTACTTTCATCTGCAGATTCCCAAAACTTTTCCCTAAGGTACCATAACCAAGAGCTCTGGAATCTTAAAAGAGAAGTAATTAAGTTGATATCATTGAGAAGTCCTGTTCTCAGCCAGGAGAATCATTAGGCTTTTCCCTAAAGCGAAGTGGCTGGCAAACAGTCCTAGTGAGATGCACATAGGGTTTGGAGTATAGGAGCCTGCAGTTTCTTAAGATCCCAGCATCTCAGTTTGTCTTTCTGCAAATGGAGTCCAGCAAGGTTTTGTGTGTCTTAAAAAAGAATGGGACTAGTTCGAACATGACACCACCTCATAAATATAACCCTTGTTTTTTTTTTTTTTTGAGAGCATCACCATAATGACCATAAATTTAATCTTAATGTACCCCAGTCTCCTTCTTCCATGAACTGATGTTAAGAAGTACAATAACCTATGTAAACAAGTATCTAAATGATGATGAACAGAAAAAGATGTGAAAAAGGAAAATGAAGGGAAATTTACTGCTCACATACAATTAGCTGATCTGGGGGCTCTGAGTTGGCCTGTGTACTGAATGAGTGATATAATAGATTTAACTGCCAGGAGCTAATGAGGATTTATTTAAACTTAAAACTGGACATTCTATCTTGCTTTGCTTGTTTTCCTGACTTTCAACTCATTCTTCCAAAATTTCATTCCAACAACAGGCAAACACCTTTCCCTTCCAGTGTTCCAGTCCAATCCATGCTTAAACTTGTGTCCCCCTCAGCTGGCTCTGGCAGTTGCGATGATTTTGTTGGCCAAATTTCTGCATGGGTCCTACAATCATATGGCTTCCTCATCTATTTTCCCTCTGCCCATTACAAGAGAACAGAATAACATATAATCAAAATGCATAGCCTACACACGCACACACGTATATACCACACACACACACGTGTGTCTGTGTGTGTGTATAACAACCAATTACTAAAGGACAGAAGGGTTTGTGGTGTATGTGTTATTTCTATCAGGGTTCTAACCAAAGCTGCTATATTGTCACTGCTGTATTTCCCTCTATGGCGCTATCTTTCCCAGCTAGAATGTAAGTCTAGCCAAGAATGAATACATGCATTGCATAAGAAAACATGCAATTTTCTTCAAAGTGGCTTCCATTTTTGGTGATTTTTACCAGTAGAAATGTTTTTCCTTTTCCCCACCAACTGTTTTTGAAATATTTCACTCTAGATTATTAGCAAGGAATTGTAAAATCTGATAAATGATGACAGAATCAAACCTAACCATCATCATTTAATAATCTCAGTCATATCCTATGAAGTCATTGAACAGTTGATATTATAAGTATTTTCTTCAAAATCCCCCAAAGGCATGGGAAAAAAAGGTAGTATATTATCTGGTGAAAACAAAGCACCAGGTTAAATAGGAACAAACCAAACAGTTTATTTATTGGTTTGGGCAATTGGAGTAAGCAAATAAGATTGTTTTGGTGAAGAACACACACACACACAGTTCTGCAGACTAAATTTCTCTACCTATATTTGTGTCCTTTATCTCTCCTGTCCTTGGCTGACCCTGTCCAATAGTTAGACATCTTACTCTATATTTACTTTGGTAAAAAATATGTTAGACTATTTCAAAGGCATAAGAGAAACCCAATTGAGAAACGGTGTAAATCACAGTGATCCACCTTCTGACTTGTGATGTGGTCAGTGTATCTGGACACTGTCAGAGCATTGTAACCCACATCCCAAAGTGACTTTGTTATATGAAAGGAGTTTAATTTTTTCCCTCTTTGTAACCTTGTGAAATTTCCACATTAAAAAGCAATCACATCTTTCAAACTAGAAATGATTGTGTTTGGCACTACTGCCTCTGGTGTAATGGGTTGAGCTTGTTTTCACTAAAACGAAATCAGCTTTCAAAATAAATCATCTGTAACAACATCCTACTCCCCAAATCGTATAATCCTATTAACAGAGTTTCATTTTTTCCCCCCATTGTCACTGGGCTGACAAGATTGGCCAGGTTTCAATATGGAGAAACAGAAAGCTCTGGAGGTCCTGGCCAATGCAAAGAGAACTATCCAGCTCCTGCCTTGCCAGAGCATAATGAGGACTTAAGTATAATCGTCAGTGTGTTCGCATCTCCCTCACGTGCTTCATGACTAATACAGTTATCCAGTCACTCAGCAATCCAAGTCACTCAACAAACAGTTCAGTTGGGACAACCAAAGGATAGTGGGTTACCATGGTTATCCCAGTGAATAAGACCTTTATCAAAATTACATAAGAGCACCAATGTGCTGAATGAAAATGTATCCCAGTGGCTGCTGGGAGAATCTTTGCCAGAAGTGTAAATTATGTGGCAATATCTAAAAGAGCACGTTATAATTTCAGATTTTTCAGGAAAGTGTATTTTTCTTTGGAGGGTAAAAAGAAGAAAAAGAAACATAATAACCAAGTAGATTTGTTTTCTTCTGCCAGCAGTAAGAAAGACTGCCTAGAAAATGTTTAGGGAGTTCCCACTCAAAATGTACTGTTCTGCTTGGTCTTTGCTCCTTCCAAATAGCATGAGGCACTATTTGCACTTGGGTTTATCAGTCAGAAAACTGACAGTCTGTGAGCATAATGTTCTTATTAAAATAAGCCAGCCAAAGCTGTTGGAAGGTGTGGTCAATTTATAATTTTCCATAAGTCATAGGTCACAAATGTTAGCTCTAAGCAGGTTCTGTTCAGAACCTGCTTCTCCATTTTGGGCTGAAATTCACAGCCAGTTTGTCTCGTGTCTGTGGAGAGACCTCCTTCCAGTCAGTCCTTGAGGGAAAGACACTTTTTTTCTCTTTTTTTCCAGCCAATATCTTCTGGCAAACATGTACATATAGACTCAAGTGTAACTCTATTGTCCGGAGTCCAAGCAACTGGGTATTGGTCTGATCTTGTCCTTCCCCAGGACAAAGGCTCAGGGGAAACCTGTGATTTTCAACTTTCTTATGCATTGGAGAGAGTTATATCCAGCTCTAAGATTAGTCTGCGTTTGGATTCTGGACTATTACTAATTAATATCATCCCTTGGCTAAGCTATTTTATCTTATTAAGCCTCAGTTTCTCCATCTTTTAAAAGAATATGATATTATTGCCCAGTATAAAGGATTATTGTAAGGATAAAATAACTGGAAATTAATAGCTATTCCCTCCCCTTTAGAATAATTTTGAGACCATTTTGCATGAAATTAATTCCCTGTGAGTGAACAATAGCAAGTAGTAGGAAGAAATGATTTTGTAATCTCAAGTCTCTGAAAGCATTTCTCTAAAACTTTTATTATAATAAGAATAATTAGATGCAAATGGAGGGTTCTAGATGTTCACCATTTGCCTCCCATGAATTCCCTAGAGGTAGAGTGGTTTCCTTACATTACAGATTAAACAGTATTTAAGAGTTGATTGATTTCGTAGACCACAAGAAAAGCAACAGCTTTTTATGAGAAGTTACTTTTGGGTCTGAACTAGTTTTAGATAAACTGGCAAGGATCACAGAGCTTGAATGAATGATAATTGGCTTTTGTAAGGTCTCCTACTGTTTAAAATTTTACGGTCATTATTTCAAACCAGTGAAAATGGAAGTTGCATTAAAGATAGAAGGATATTTCTCTTTTGGAAGAAAAGTTTAGTCATTATCCTGAAATGGATGAACACATTTTCTCTCTCTCTGTAAGGCATCTAGTCACAGGAAAAGAGGCCATCAAGCATGTGGAGATTTTAATCCTTAAAAAAATTAAGTGCTATCTTCCTATGGGAGAAATTTATATGTATAATTTTATGAGAAGTCTGACAATTATACTAAGGGAATGGTTATGCTTGCTTCCTATGATCATCTATGATCATTTTCATTCTTTCTCTATGGCTGAAATACTTGTCCTAATTTTTGCTGTCTAGATCCAAAATATATTTTGATTTTTAAAAAATATTTTGCACGTAGTTGGAGATATGTACAAATAAATGTTCATCTTGATTTAAAAGTGGCTAATTGTATACAAACCAGGTCAGAGTTTAGCAAATCATTGCTTAGGACAAATTGGGTCATTTAGTGGCTACATTAATGGTGTAGTACTTCAGATTGAATAGGCTGCATATGAAGTTAATTCAAACTAGTTGTTAAAAGATCTGAAAATATCATATTGGCTGTTTATTTTGTGTTTTATTTAACAAGATTTATTATAAACCTAATTATCAATGTTCATTGGGACATATTTTATATAAAACTCTTCATGGAAATGTATTATTATATATTTTTATATAATATAAAACCTCATAGAGTATATAATATAAAAACTTATAGAGTTATATACCAATCACCACAATCTAATTTTACAGTGGATTTAACAATTATTGATCCTTATTTTTCAACTATTTGGACAAAGTCCCAGGGGTGTTTAGTCTTCAAACAATTTCACTTTTTCCATGTGTATTACTGCCCTTTCTCCTCTAGAGGTGAGTTATTCACATATATAGCTGTGTTCGTGTCTAGACACTGAGATTTCTGGGGGTGAGAATCTGGCATAAGAGTTTATTTTAATGCATTTCCTTAGACTATCAATACCTGGGGATGTCATGTTTGATGTGGTAGGTCTGGTACCAGTGTTAATTTCAATACCTGAGACATGGTGGTCCAGCATGTTCCTGGTTCCTCAAGCTCTCTAACCACTGCTTTCCCTTTCTTTAGTGCAAGCAATGCCCATACTTGGAAGCACTTTTCCTGAGTTTGAAATAGGTAGAGACTTCCCCAAACATTGGAATGATGACTTACATTTTTGAAATATGGTAAGTTAGATATTTTTATCAGTAAACAGGAAGGCAGTGACTGGAGAATGTGAAACAGAGGCCATTTCTGAAACCCTGGGCATTGGGAAATCTGTCTCTGCACCTGTCTGTCTGGAACTCCTTCTGTGAAGAACTTATGCTGGAACCTCGCTGACATCGGTATCTTCACCGAGCAAGGGATATATGTAAATAAAAATATCAGACAAAAGTGATAGGTGACCACTGGAAGTTGCTACTCCCAGACCAATAATCACTTTGCTTCCAGCAACCGTAATGTTAAAATAGGCAGTGCATTCTTCACTTTGATGCCAATAGCATTCAACTGGAGACAGCTATTCTGACCCTTTCCCTCAGGCTGCCAAACAGATGGTTAAAAAGTAAAAACGCAGTTAGTTTACTCACTGCCTTGATACAGGATGGGTTGCCCCTTACCCCCATCTCTTAGGATCAAACTCATTTGAGTAGCTTTTTGTACAAAATTGGCAGCCATTTTGGCGGCTTGTGGGAAGTGCCTCAGTGACAAATACTGTGGAATATTACTGGCTTCATGATTTAAACCTTCTGCTGCGGTAGTCCTGGACAAAACAGGGCTTTAAGCAGGCCATGCATTCTCATAACACAGTGCCTGACAGATTTCTCCCAAGAAAATCAAAAAGACCTTCAACAAAGACTCTTTATTTTTCTGGGTCTCTTTTCTAGGGTGTCTTGAAAAGTGAGAATATGTAGTCTGTTGAAAAGAGAAACAAGCACTCCAGTAAACATTAAATGCTCTCGTCCCTTCAGAACATGAAACTCTACAGACAAAAGACAGAAGCTATATTCAGTTTATGTAGCAAATTTAGCTTACAGCTAGAGTAAGAAGGACATTACCCCATTAACCTTGGGCAGACAACTGGGTTTATATCATGGTCTGGAATCTTGCCCTTAAAATCCACAATTGCTGCATATTACATGATCACTTGTCTGCTAACAATTACTCCCATGTGGTAGGATGACAAGTTTCCCCTTGCTTATAATATTATGTCTATTTCTGTGGGGCACAGGTATCATCTAAAGAAGGGCCTGTTTTTTCTACAGGAATGTGTTTTCAGAAGTTTGTCTCATGAGGTGAATAGCACTTACTTCAATGTCTCTACAGTCTGCTATTTTTTTTCTGTCTCAAGTATGACAGAAGGGGACACCAGAATTTTAACATGGCGGTAGACAGAACAGGTGGGTCAAAGAAGGTATCAAGTAAGACTTTTTATTTTTGAGAATGATATGAGTTTTGATAAATTAATGATGGCAGCCTCTTAATTTGAACATCTAAAATTCTCAAATAATAAGAAAGGGCCATAGTGTGATGATAGCTGGCCAGGTTAAAATAAAATAATGGTCAGTTGAGGTAAACTCATTAAAACTTAGACCCTTAAATGAAAATTGCAGCAGAGATGCAAAACGTGGCATTTCTCCACAGCTTTATGGGGCACAGTATGTGGAGGATGTGGAGCCTGGGATGCATTTAGATGTAGATATTGTACACAATTATATTGGCTACAATGTTGTGCCCAGTGGTCACATATATTTTTTAAGATTTATTTTATTTATTTGTGCATATAAGAACTGTGGTATAGGCCAGAGGTGTGGGGGTGAGAGGAATCACCAGAGAGAGTGGGGAGTAGAACAGGCAGATCTATACTGCTGAAGAGAGCAGTGGGTGAGACAGGAGAGGTCTGCTGTACCATGTGGGTAGTTTCCTGTTCTGGGATCTAACTCATGCTGCAGTGGCTGCTGATAGCTTGATAGTGCTATGACTTTAACCTCTGTGCCACCAGCAAGATTTCTGTGCTGTCTTTTCTATTAGACTGATGCTCTGTAAGAATATTGTCTTAAGAATTTTTGGATCCAGCTTCTAGTTCAGATGCTCAATATTTTTTGAATGAGTGAACCAGTAAGAGACTATTGGTATAAAGGGAAATATAGTGATGACCTAATGTTAAATGCAGCAAAATTTTTAGGAATGGGTATTTCCCTAAGTTCAGATCATCAGTTGAGAAGTAACTCATCTGAACAGCTCAACTTTAAGCTATCTTGTATTTGTTTTCCTTAATGGAAACTGAATAATATATAATACAAGGTCAGATATTAATGTAATATCAGATTTATTCAAAATATGTCCAAAAAATACACTTTCAGTTTTTAAAATCAGCACAAAAGGCTAGAGACCCCAGAAGACATACCTCTTTTTAGATGAGTCAAATATTTTGTGGGATTGAATTTCCTGTCTATCTCAGACTAACACAGAAGTCTATTAGGTGCTATCATGACGGACAGAAGGGTTACAGAGATTTATACATGACCAGCTATATCAAACCCAGAGGTTTAGTCCTATGAATTATCACTCATAGTTAATGACTCTTCTTAGTTATTAAGCCATCTCTTACGGAAAAGTAAAGCTAATTTTAACTTATTAATATTCCAGATAATGCCACTTGTATTCCCTTATGTGTACCATGACAGTGGATTGGGATTCCTGGTTTCTAAATAAATTCAAGTTTTACATAATCTGACTTTTACTGGGTTTGTGTTTAAGAGGTATATAAAAATTTGTTATACTTATTTTGTACTTAATATATTTATTACCCCAAGGGATTTGAAGTGGTATGCTAGATATCTCTTTATTTATTCTTACTACATTTTAATAGAGTGACAAATATTCTGATGCTAATTATGAAATTAAAGCAAGAGAAATTTGATTATTTGTAACCAGTCAATTACAACAGTCAATCATTCATTCAGCATTAAATAGCCATTCCTCATATATGACTAGTATATATTGTATAGAAAAAGAAAACATGTTTCCATTCCTGTGTCATCTCTCTCTAGAAATATTCATGTTCCAGACATTCATAATTTGTATTAGTTTGGACAATGGCAGCTGTTATAAGCAGCAGGTTCAAGTATGAATAGGGACTAACACACAACAGAAGTTCATTTCATGCCTGTAAAATGTTCTAGTTGTTTCAGAAAATGTGTGAGGGGAGATGGGTGTTCCAGTCATTCAGGCTGCCAGGCTTATGGGAACTCTGCAAATTTTAGCACTTAGCTTCCAAGTTCACTGTGGTGGTTGTGTCTCTGGTGGCTGGAGGAGAGCAATGCTGTGGGTCAAATGTGGGAGGTTTTACAAGCAGGGCCTGCAAGAGACGTACCCCTCTACTCAGAGTATGTTGGCTAGAATTTCAGCAAACAAGATTGCTAAGGTGCAAAAAATGTGTTAGAAACCATATTCCTGGTTGGGCAGCCTAATTCTCCATAATTAGATATCCAGGAAGGGGAAATGCACATCCAAGAAATCAGCCAGCAGTCATTGCCACATAACTTAAGTCAGGAGCAGGCTTTTCTGAACCTACCCTTAAAGGCTTTCATTGGTTCTGTTCTCTCTGACTGGGGTCACTAAGCTGGTGAGTGATGTCAGGGTGACCTTGGCTCTGATGAGCAGAGGCAGCCCTGCTGATGGTCATGGATTGCAATTTAATCGATTTCTGTCATGAAAGCTTGGGTTTGTGCAGGTCATTAGCTGGTACTAATTTAACAGCTGCCTCTATATAGCTGGGGTTCAAATTCACTCTGGTGACTTTCTATAGTCGTTCTTAAGGCATTCTACCAACCAGACTGGCTTGCATCCTGTCTGTGCTGTCCTGGTGGATTCAGTGGTGCTTGTTTGTGAATCCTTTAAGCTCTTTTATAAATAGCTGTCTCTTATGTAAGGAGTAATCATCTCTTTTTGCTGTTTGTTGTTGGCAAGTCTCTTGGGAACTGAAAAATAACCATTCTTAATTTTGAAAAATGATTTTTCACTCTGTTTTCCTCTCTCTTGCTATATCCTGCAAGGGCCTTGAAAGTGCCTACAGGGTCTGTTTTGATTATATTCATAAACCAAGAAGAAGTTTTGCTAAGATTCTAGATGGCTACATAAATAAACTGCAAGAAAAGCGTGCCTCTGATCAGATATCAGTCAATATGGGTAACATTTATTAAGCATATAAGACTAGACGAATGCTGAACTTTCTATAAACATCATTCCATTTAATTCTCATAATCCAATCACTTTTGGAGGCTGAGACATGATTAGTATTTTTATACATAATGTAACCCAGGTAGACAGGAGTTTAACTTTCTATAGGTTTCACCAGGAAAATGTCAATTGTACCAATGGAATCAATATTTGTGTTGCTCCAAGCCTGGCTTTATCACTATTTTGGTGTCCTGCCAATGATTACATTCTGAAAGTTGCTATTTTTGATAGGCCCTCCATAACAAAATCTATATATCTCATTAGTATCTTAGCAAATAAATGGTACACCAAGTAAAAATAGATTTTTTTCAATACATTTTCCTTGATCGTCTTGTTCCTCCCATTAAATTATATGTGCTAAGGAAGGAACATGCTTCTCAGAATCCAGAGCACATTTCCTACCAGATGAGTCAAGATTTGCAGCTATAACTGCAGTACTTGACAGCATTGCTTAATAGAAAGATTTAAATCCACCTACTACTTTATACTCAAGAACAGATTACACCATCCTTTAAAGGCAAAATAGTGTGAGAAAAATGATAATGTAACTGTTCCCTGGTGTGTATTGATTAAATGTGAGCATTTTTGAACTCATTATGTTGGCTAATTTAGATTGGGATTATTAACTCAAGTTAAATTCAAATTGGTACTACTGACAAAAATCCAGAAGTATGAATGGGAGGAAGAAATGACATATACTAATCATAATAAAAACTTAAACCCTGACATATTGAAAAGGTATTTATTTTCATTTACTTCTTCCAATGTTCTTCTGGAGTCAGAGAGCTCTGACATTCTGTGTGACTTTGAGTAAGTTATATAACTTTTCTGTGCTTAAATTTCCTCATGATTAAAATATAGATAATAATAGAGCCTAACCTGTAGGATTATTGGGAAGATTAGATGAAATAAAGCATATGAAGCTCTTGCTGAATATCACCCAACAGTTAGTGCCTGTCTAAATTTGGCTGGGCTGCTTAACACTGGACCACACACTGATATACCAGGAGTTATTTTCTTGCAGTTCTGGAGGCTAGAAGTCTAAAATCAAGGTGCCATCAGAGTTGGTTTCTCTCTTCCTGGCTGGCAGATAACCACTCTCTTGCTCAGTTCTCACACGGCCTTGCCTCTGTGCACATGGGAGAAGAAAGCTTTCTGGTGCCTCCTCTTACAAAGATACTGGTCTTACTGGACTAAGGATGTAGCCTTGATGGATGAAGGCCTCATCTTTTATATCTCTCTATAGCACCCTGCACTAAATGTGCTCATACTGGGTTTAGGGCTTCAATATATGAATTTTGAGACGCTACAGTCCAGTCCATAACAGGGTTCAAAATTAGTATAAGTGTTATGTTTCTTCACTACTCCACTTTTACTATAGGAACACAGCCCACAACTTTACTTTATGTGGCAAGGAAACCTCATAAATATTTTTCAAAGTTAAGCTTAACTCAGATTCTTTGAGGGACTCTGCAGAGCAAAAGTAACATAGGAATTGATCAGAATTGTTGGAAGAGTGAGCTATTAATCTGATATCCAGAGTCATGTGGTGGTAATGTGTATGTGTGTGTGTCCCTATCCAGACAATATACCACAAATAAAGCTTTGAAAATACTGGCTCACTAGAATTGTGATTTTTTTAGGACACACTGCATGATTAAGGCTCTGATGGGAAACTCATTCTTTTTTCTTCCCTTTCACCATTTTTTCTATAGTTAATTATTTTGGCTAAATTAAAAATCTGTAGTCAGTGTTCAGTGAAATACTCTTTGCTTTCTTTCACATTTTGAACTTTGCTATCTCCTTCCTGTCTCATCCCATTCCATACATCAAACAGTGGTGGGACTCCCAATCTCAAAGAATCAAGCACATATTCTAAAGATCGATGTCTGAATTATTCATTGGAATTTTGGCATGTAGGGGTCATTTTGCTGACCACCAAAGATTGACAACACAGAGCAAGTGTTAGTGAGATGACAGGCTTTGACATCTTAGTCAAAGCAATCTTAAAACTAAGCTCCAATTTTAAAAGAGCTCTTTCCAAGGCTTAGAAGTGACAGGCTGCCATGGGAAAGGGTGAAGGAGGGGGCAAAGGGAGGGCATGGGAAGTATACCAGTGGGCAGAGCCACCTGCATTTCCATGCAAAATCGTTTTCAGAGTTTTTCCCCCTTCTTTTGGCAGGGCATTAGTCATCATAATAAAGATCTGGTATTTACCAGATCCTTTTAAACAAATAATCTGGAAGCAACAGGAGGAAATCTGCAATAACTTACAATCAGCTCTTAATTTAGAGCTGTTTAGCTTTTTCACAGTATGCTTGAAATGAGCAATGTTTATATAGAGGTCAAGATTTCTACAAGCAAAACCTGCACTCCTGAAGGTAACAGCTTGCTCTTGACACTCAGAAACTAAGGTCCGGGGCTTCATGTCAAGTTTGTAAGCAATATGTGGGGATTAGGTCAACAACTCTCTGGTGGCTTATGGAGAGAAGACCCCTCTGTGGGAAGGCCTGTTCTTCCTAGAGCTAATGTTTTTGTTCTATTAGCTTTGGATAAGTGAATCCAGATCTATTTTGGGGGTTAGAAAAAAAGGAAGAGTAGAAAAATCTGAACCCTAATCCCAGAAGCATATTTGTGACGTAAGATGGCCATCAAGGCTATGTAATGGCATGCTGTACGATATGAATGGAGAACTCATTTCAAGTTTTACTGAGCCAGAAGAAGAAAAGATCACTATGGACTGAAATGAAAAAGTGGGACCTGAGTTAGAGCTTTTCATTCATTCCACAAATGTTTAATAAATACCTCTACATGCAGTCACAGAGTTGAGTGAAGGATGGTGACAAAGTATATACTCCCTAGTCTAAAAGAGCTTAAACTCAGAGGGGAGAAGGGGAAGAGGAATTAAGTACCTAAAAAGGACTATAAGTTAGAAAAAGGACAATGAAGGAGGAAACAGGGTTTCCACTGAATGAAAAAGAGAGGTGGCACTTCAGACTGGGTAATGAGAGAGGGTCTCTGAGGAGGCGCTATTTTAGCTCCAACTGGCCAGCTATCTGGGCACAAGAACGTTCAGTGGAGGGTGAAGGGATGAAGCTGAGGATGACTGAGGCTGACAGGGAGTTGTGAGAGAAGACCCAGAATTACTGATACTGGGTTTGAAGAAAAATGAACTAACTTCGAACTGTCATTCATCTTTTCACCTTGTCCCTAACTGACATACCTGCCTATAGAGGTGCACTGAGTGATGCTCAGAGCTCCTGAATCACAGCAAATACCTGAAACAGAAAGCTGACCGTGTCCATTGACTGATCATTCACAGAGCACATTTAGATTTGCAAGTCCAGATCTCTACTGCTTTTTGTTTCTTCTAAAGAGCTCTCTTATTTCCCATTGCTAAGAGATGAGACAATTTACAGTTACAATATTTGATTATCACTAAAATGTGCAATGTGCCTTCCTACAGACCCCAACTGTGTGTGTGTGCATGCACACATGTGTGTCGAACAGTCTTGCATCTCTGAAGCCTGTGGCTTGCTGTGGGCCCCCACTTCCTTCTCTTGCCTCATGCCGCTCACCCATGTGTTAGCTGAGATCTGCCAGAGGCCCTCTCTAATGTTTCCCAGGGCTGTGCTTCAGGCCATGGAGCCACGCCAGTCTTTTTTCCACCGGGTACATCTCTTGCAACTCTCTGAAAATATGACTTTGTTTTAGTGTTCTGGCCCCCAATTTTTGGACACCATTGTGAAGGGCTTTCATCATAGTGCTCAGTTCTGGCCCACCCAATTCGGCATTGCATCAGTGGAAATTCTGTCCCTGAATCAGGGGTGATGTATTATTTCACATTGGTCATTAACCAAAAAACTCTGTAGCCGCCTCAGAGCTATTCTGGGCAGAGTATTACCTTCATCTGTATTTATTTGTAAACAGCCTATGGCTATGAAGTAAAAGAAAGCCTGGACCTTTTAGATGTGCAGGATTAGACCCACATATTGTATATAACTTTCCCTGGAAAGAGCTTTTGGTACATTTCTCTGCACAGACCACAATCTTTGCTCTTGAACAGACTGCTTCTCAGACTGCCTTCCTACAAATCAATGTGTGTCTCAGAAAAGAATCCACTGCTATTTTCCTAATGAAAGAAGTGGGGAAGGAAGGGAAAGCATGCCAAATCTTTATAAAAGGTAACTCCATGACAAAGTCTTTAGAAATAAGCCATAAAGATGGGAAAAGGTAGCTTACGCAGGCTCTCAAATTCATATAAGAGAAGAAGGGGGCGTGCTAATGTTATTAGAATTCTAAATGCAAATATAAACTTTCTCATTTATATCCAAAAGGATAAATGTAAACACGAAATTCCAATTACAGACAACATAAATATGTAGCTAAATCTACACAGTCAATATTTTCAGATAGGGAATCTTTCTTGTTCTATTCTTAGAAATGTTAAGACAATTTATTTTTTGATGAAAATTAGGTTGATAATATGATTATATAAGTAAAGATGTAGACCACCTACAAATTTTTAATTTTTTTTTATTTCTGAATATGAAATTTACAGTATTGCTTTGACCATATACGTGTCCTTCTTATGAGAAATGGCACATCTTTGGACATATTTGCACATCCAGTGCATTGTATTTAACTTTTCAGGTGAGATTCAGTGAGGTGTTTGTGACCCACCTCAGCAATCATCTGGGTGAGGGACAGAAGTGGTTCTAGAAACGTCCAGTCCAGGCCATTAGCCACTGGTCAATGAGGAGGTGAGCAGTTTATCAGCACAGCTAGGGATGCAAGGGAAAGGCCTGTGACCATGCTGCCCATTCAGATGTGTATTGTCAATTATGGCTTCCTGCTGAGCACCTGAAGTTGCAGGCAGCGTCCTCTAACTGCACCCAGTATTAATGGACTTTTGCTCATCACTGGGAGATTACCGGATTACCCAGGATAAAAAAAAGGGAAGGTCAACGGATCAGCTGACACCAAGCCCAATTTAGGCTTTAAAACTATAACAACTTCTCAGCTTTTAAACAAGCCTATCTGCAACTTTTCTCTTTCAAGGCTAAAGCCACCTTTTCAAGGGCTTCTCAGAGTTCCAAGGCAATGAATTTACAAGCATTCCTGAGTCCACAATGGATTGGTATTCAAGTTTCAGAGTCCTTGTCTGTAAAAATCAAGACAATGGAATCTAGTTCTTAGCATGGCTGAAGGATTATATCAGATAAAGTAAAATTCATAGTAATTCCTAGGATATAGCACACCCTCAAGAAAAATGGCTATTATTTAGCAAGCATCTTTTGGCTTCTTTTACATATTATCTTCTCTGTTTTTGGAAATATCTTTTTTTTTTTAAGAAGAAGAATTTGGCCCTATTTAGTTTGCTTCAGATCATGCTATCAACAGATAAACATCTTTATTCAAATCATCCATGCACACAGCAGATATTCATTGAGTTCCAGTTACGTTGTTCTGTGCCAAAGCTGCAGGCCTGAAGAAAACATCCGAGGGCCCTGCTGCTCTAGGATGTTTGCTCTTGCAGAAGAGATAGACTAAGCAACCACAAAAGAGATATATGATGTGAAATGTCAGGTAATAATAAAGTGGTAGAGATAAAAGGTGAAAGAACAGAAGGGCTGGCAGAGGTGGAAGTTGTCCTTTTACAATGCAGTGATGAGGGGAAACTCTGAGGAAGTGATATTTAAGACAGGAATAAATGGTTGAAGTGAAGCAATTGATGATCTGGGGGAACTGTTTAAGATCTGGGGGAACTGTTTAAGAACTAAAAGCAAAGGTCACAAGGGACCAAGGAGTGTGGTGAGAAAAGAGACTCAACATCTGCTCACATCTTCTGCCATAGGAGGATCCTGGCTGGCTCCCTAGTTTAGCTTTACCAATTTACTCCCTAAGCAGCAACGAGAATGTTTTGTTTTGTAAATACTAATCACAGCAATCTCTTCCCCAAACCAGGGCCACGCAAGATAGTCTGGGCCCTGCCTATCTTCTCTATATGGAACTCAGCTACCTTCCTCCTTTCCAGGAGGGAGTTTGGAACTATTGGAGTAGAGGTGAGAGTTGAAGGTTTGTGTGGTAGTGTTGGGTGGGCCAAAGCTATTAGACTGGGGATATAGCTGAGACAAATGTTGGCAGGACTTGCAGAGAATTGGCTGTGGACTCTGGTTTTATAGCTTCCCAGATTTCTACAAGTCAAGTGTTGTTAATGAGTGCTCTGAGCTTGGGGCTCTTCTTTCTCTAGAGGCATTACCTTTCTGTGGCAAATGAAAAGCTATACATGTAGAATTTGATTTTTAAATGACCAAATTCTCCCTAATGAAATTTAATCTCTGCGTGGCCTCAGAATTGAAGCTAGTTCTCCAAAACTGTAGTTCTGCAGTGAAGCTCTGGGTGAACCTTCTACTGAGGGATTACTCAAGGCCCTGAAGGAGAGGCAGAAAGGGAAAAGAGAGGAAAATTGAATTTCATATATCAGTTATTTATACATTGCTGGTTTTAATGCTATTTTCATTGGAAGACATTGACACTATTGAATCTTTATAATTTCTGCTATGGAACTTATTTATTTATTTACTTTTTAAAGTGTAATTTTTTTTAAGATTTATTTATTTGTACATACAGAACTGGGGTACAGGCCAGAGGCTCAGGGGCGGTGAGAGGCCTCACCAGAGACAGAGTGGTGTAAACCCGCGGGGATTACAATCGAGATGGAAAAAAAAA
>NW_004567106.1:12229994-12237752 GCF_000260355.1 Condylura cristata | reverse complement strand
TGCTCCCCACTCTGTCTCTGGTGAAGCCTCTCACCGCCCCTGAGCCGCTGGCCTGTACCCCAGCTCTGTATGCACAAATAAATCTTTAAAAAATAAATAAATAAATCTTTTTAAAAAAAATCTAAAAAGTCCTTCATGGGGAAGAGAAGTGACTGAATAGAGCTACCTCACTGGTCCTCAGCCTCATGGCCTTAGATCCCTGGGAACTAAGGAACACCCACGAAGCTGCTACATGGACTAAATGAGGAAGCAACTCATCCTGGGGAAAACTTTGTAAAACATGGACATCAAAGGAAGTTGGCACCTCATGGACTCTGATTCTTCCTCCTTTGTACCAGGGCCAGAGTCCTAAGGAGATGAGGCTGGAAAAATAATGGGACTAATAAAAAGCTAAGTCACAAGGCAGCTCTGTCTTGTGGCCTAATAGCAGGGTGTGATGGCTGTGGGGGGCGGATATTTCCCTACACACCCACTTCAGTTTGGAAACTATTGGCATGTCAAGGGAAAATGGCCTCCTAGGAGAATGGCAGAGAAGTTGCTCCATGCATGGCTTCTGGAATCTAGGTCTCAAGGAGGACTGCGAGAGATTTGTGCAACTACTCAGTGATTTTCCCATGGGGTCACATTGCTAAGTCAGGAGGATTGCAAGGAGTGGAATGATCTAGAAGGAAGAGTTCTCCAGCTACCTGACTACAATGCCTGGTATATTTCTTTTATTGCTGAGGTTTTGCTATAGTAAGACTTGAGCCTGGAGGAAATTCCTATTTTATTACACTGATTGCTGGTGGTCTCTGTCAGATGGGGAAAAAAATATAAAAGCATCCTGGCCCCCTTTACAATAGAAGATTTTGCAACCAAGGAAGGTCTTCGGCTCCACATCAGGTAGCCCCTCTTTCTCCATTAATACCCAGTAGAGGAAGTAGGCTCTTGCACTGAGAATATGGCTCGTATTTCTTGTTTTTTCTGCAAGGAAAAGTATGCAATATCTCCATGGACTTGGGTATTTGGGGAGGGAAGTCAGGAACAGGACCCAGGGTCATGCTTAATCTAGCAGATATCCTGATGAGTTTCAATCAGCTCTGAGTTCAGGATGATCTTACTAAATGTGGAAATGACATTTGTAAAACAAGATTGGTAAGCACCAACAGGAAGAGAAAAACTAATAAGCCCATTTCAGAGAGTTCTCCATTTTTTCTTTTCAAGACCTCCTGAAAATAACAGAAAACAATCCTCTTATGAGGACCTTGGCATTTTGGTCCCCTTTGGAGAAAATTAAACAGGCAGCAGAAGAAATCATTTGAGATTTCTCAAAATCATGCACTTGAACTTAAACTCTCCTTCCTTGAGGAAGAAAACCAAAGGGGAAATAAAATGAGAAACAGAATAATGTTAAAAAGAGAACTCTTTCTTGAGAACTCATGCAGCAATTCAGACATGATTTCAAGACCACAGTGCATAAGACACCCCAAATGTTTTATTTATTTTTTTAAAATATGTAACCAGTTTACTTTGTGCTGCTATAATTTAAAAGACAGCCTGGTACCAAAGTAATGGACATTAAAATAAAAACAACCTACTAGTTCCTAACAGTTTTGGCACCTTTCTGTCTTTCTGCCACAGTACTTTTGCCTGACTACTATTGTATCAGTGTAAGTGATGTCATAGAAACACGAAGTCACAAGTAATTGCTAAGTTTCCTCAGGGGCCTCATGGTCCTAAAGTTAAATTTCTTTTTGTTTAAAGGTTTATTTATTTATGTATTGATGCATACAAGAACTGGGGTACAGACCAGAGGTGGGGTGTGTGTGTGTGAGAGAGGATTCACTAGAGACAGAGTGGGGAGCAGAACAGGTGAATCTAATGAAAAACATTGCTAAGGGGAGCAACAGGCGAGACAGAAGAAGTCTGCTGTGCCATGTGGGTCAGCTTCCTGGGTAGGGATCGAACTCAAGCTGCAGTGGCTGGTGATAGCTTGATAACACTGTCTATAACCCTTGCGCTACCAAGGAGGACCCCCTGAAGTTACTCATCTTCTTGAAGAGTGTCAGGATAAGGAGACGTGATATTACAGAATGATCTTGTTCAGTCATTGGAAACAAATTCTTTACATGCAGAAGGTCAGACCATCTGATGGATCTGGACTTTGAGAGGCTCCATATTTTTCCACTTGTTGACTGAGAGTACTTTTGTCCCAGGGCACCCTAAATTCTTTTAGGCCAACATAAAGCATAAATAAAGACCTAAGTAAAAATGTACACCTCTTCTGTTTTCTCTTCAAGAGTAGCAGCATGCTTGGCTTGCTGCTGACTGACTCTGGGGAAGGTCATATACGCTGAATGGTGTTTCCTTTTAAACTCTGAAATTTTTTTTAAGTTTGACCTGTGGGCAGTAGTTCCTAACTCAGGTAGATCTTCAGGATTACTTTGGGTAGAGCTTTTGAAAACTATAATCATGGGGTTCCACCCCGGACTTACTAGGAGGGTGGGGCATAGGTATCTGTATTTAACAAGCTCTCCAAATAACACTTGAGAACCCAAGAGTCCAGTGTCTAGAGGTTCATGGAAAGCCAAGTGTCTAGAGATTCCATTGGTTAAAGATCTCTCTGAGTTGCCAGACATGCCTCTGTGGGATGTAAGATCTAATTGTGTGACACAGAGAGATGTGGAGAGAACTGGATGGAAAGGAAGAACTTATATCCTGCATATAGAGAAGGAGGATTATACTTCACTGTAGTTCTAGCAGAAGTCAGGGACGGTGTCCAAACTTTTTCTCTGGCAGGTAGCACCATTCACTATTTGCTTTAATGTAGCTCTTTGCCTTCATTATAATCTGTAATTTCTTAGTAGATGGAGACAGGAGAATTCAAAAGAGATCAAACAGAAATATGAGGGAAAGTTGAAGGTCTCTGGCTTCCAAGTTTGGAACTGGGGTCCAAATTCAGGCCAACCTGAGTTTTGAAACCAGGTTTCCAAAGCCTCAGACAGATGTAAAAGTTAATAGTGCTAACAAAAAAAAAAAAAAAAAAAAAGAAGAAGAAGAAGAATCAAGCTTTGGGAAGGCTACATTCACAATAGAAGCAATATGAGTTAAGATCTGAAAAGCAGAATCCCACTTTCTGAAATTTATTCTTGACTGCAGTTTGCATGGTGAGATATGACCTCCTTTTTGACAAGGTTGTCACTGGTCTCGCTCCTATCTTATACAGCCTTTTCATACCTCACTGATGGCAAATAGGATTGAATCAAGATTTTAAAAAGGAAAAAAAAATGCTATTAAAAATGTCCTTATTAAAAAAAAGTGAAATGACACATGTTAACCTTCATCTCACAAATTTGCTTATATCACCTCCAAAGTTAATATATTTAAAAAACAGTATTTTTGCTGGAGGAGTTACATAAAAATATAAAAATTTAAAAGGTTTTTTTTTTTTTTTAAGGATTTTACTTATACATGCTGGGGTACAGGCCAGAGGTGTGGGGGTGAGAGGATCCACCAGAGACAGAGTGGGGAGCAGAACAAGCAGACTGACCAAAACACACTGCCGAGAGGAGCAGTGGGCGGGTCAAGTCTGCTACGCCATGTGAACATTCCCCCCTCGCGCCCCCCCACCCCGCACCCCACCCCCCCTGGAGATCGAACTCATGCTGCAGTGGCTGTGATAGCTTCATAGTATTGTACTTTAACCCACTGCACCACCAGGGAGGGCCAAACTGAAAAGTTTTTGATGGAAAAATAGATCTTTACTCAAGGTCGTAACTGGTAGTAATGTATCATGACATTTTAAAGAGACTATGTTGAGTGTCTACGTTCTGAATCAAAGGGTTATGTCAAAGTCCTCATGATGTCAGGCCACAAAGATGCCACCATTCTAACATACCAGGGCAAGATACTGGTCATCTCTGTAGTGACAAGTGATCTGATTGTTTCATGATATGGGCTGAACTTAAACTTCTGTTGTTTCTTTGACTGGAGTTTAAAATAAAGGCCAGAAGGCAAAAAGAATTTCAAAAATACTTCAATCTTTGAAATTCGTTTTGCCTTCTGGTTTTTATTTATTTTTTAATCAACAATGTTGCTCATAACATTATCTATGAAGGGTCATACCCTTCAGCTGTATGTTGCCATACCACACCCTATGCCAAGGCACCGAAAGTCCTCCACCAGTATATTGTGCCCCCTCGTCACTTCCGCTTTCACCTCTCCCTCCCCATCTTGTAGCCTCAATTACATAGTCAGATTTCTATGGTTTGTTATTGATTTGTTTTATCTGACTTTTCGTTTGGTTTCTCTATATTTTGCTAGTGACATCATCTGATGACTGTCTTTCTCTTCTGGTTTATTTCCCTTAGTCTAATCCCTTCCAGTTCTATCCATGTTATCATAAAAGCCAAGAGTTCATCTTTTTTATAGTTAAGTTGTATTCCATTGTGTATAAATACCACATCTTCCTAGTCTAATCTGTCTTTGGGCACTTAGGCTGTTCCCATAGCTTCTGTCTCTTGGCTTTGATGGAAGCAACTTCTTTATTATTAGTGGAATAGAGTACTATTTTATATAGAGAGAGTTGTAATATTCCTCAAAGCCACTTTTTTTGTGTTTTGAGTTGGCTGCATATTAAAGATAGATTGGAATTGTACTAGTCTCCACATATTCTCCCCTGTGTTCATTTTTATCCAATTTATCTATGTATATTTTTTTCACTCTCATTAAAAAACAAATACAAGGGGCCCTCCCTGCTGGTGCAGCAGGTTAAACAGCACTGAGAAGCTAAAGCCACTTCAGCAAGGGTTCGATCCCCACCCTGGAGGTGATCCACATGGTGCGGTAGACCTCTTCTGACCCAACTGCTGCTTGCCTCAGCAGTGTTCTTGTCGTTCAGACTGTTCTGCTCCCTACTCTGTCTCTGGTGAATCCTCTCACAGCCCACGCACCTCTGGCCTGTACCCCAGCTCTGTATGCATATATAAATAAATCTTAAAAAAAAAAAAAACAAATACACTCCCACTAGGAGTTAAATTTATTGGTTTGAATAGTCTGTTGGTTTGTCACTCCAGATTTTGGGCTTGGGCTTGCTGGTGCCTGTGCTGGACACTTCAGTTCCCTTGTCTGTTGGATTGCCTTCACTCAACCAGAGAGATTACTGTGAGGCATAGCTCATAAATGTCATCATAAAATGCTCTGCAAAAATATGTCTCAACATCTATGATGCCAGATTCAAAGAACTCGATTCTGTGTATCTGGTCAGAAAACCAGAAACCGAGGTGACCCTTTAATGAGGGCCAGCATGGTGAAAAGTTGACAATTTCGCCCTTTCCTGCAGTGGCCTGGACTTCCATTTCTTCAGCTGTCTTTGTTCACAGTGGAGTGTTCTAGCATTCTTTCCTATTAGCAGAAGCCAGCAGGCTTGCTGGTCAATTCTTTTTCTTTCACTAGAGTTACTTGGAAAGGCCTCCTTTCCCCTGTTTTAAGAGCAGGGATTTTGAGACAGTGACCCCACCCTTCCGTAGTAGGTCATGTAAATGCCTAGTTGCCACCCTCCCCCTGTGGGCAGTTGGCCCATTTATGCAAGAGAACAATAAGGAGATGGTTCCTTTACTTCTGTGTCTTTGGCAATATAAGAGGAGGAGGAGGCTGAAGCCAGACATGCTGGCTCTGTGCACATGCCCATACTTTTTTCAAAGTCTCATCTATTGAGCAACAAGAAGGCAAATGGCTCCCTGTTAACATAATCAGTGACGATGTTATACTGGATCACCTAGGTTTTTTCACTGAAACCCTGTTTAAAAGGTATGTCCATTTGTCTGCAAAACATGAATGGAAAGAAACAAAGGGGAAGAGAGACAAAAGTGAAACAATGCCTTTCTCAGCAAGGAGCAAAATTCATTTTAGAAGAAAGGAAATTACCATTACAATTGAAAAAAGAACTGACTTGAGATATTAACTAATCACTTAAATATGAAGAGGTCTTCAGGTCTGTAAAATGCAGTCATATATAAACTGAATTATCTAGGTATCTGTCAGTTTATCATTCAGTCCAAAGGTACTTTAAAAAAAAAGATTTTACTTATTTATTTTTGTGTAGAACTGGGGTGCAGGCCAGAGGTTTGGGGGGTGCAAGGATTCACCAGAGACAGAGTGGGGAGCAGAACAGCAGATCTACTGAAATATACTGCTAAGGGGAGCAGCGAGCAAGACAGGAGAGGTCTGTTGTGCCATGTGGGTCAGCTCTGTGGACAGGGATTAGACTCAGGCTTAATAGTGGTAGTGCTTAGACTTAACCCCTAGGCCACCAGGGAGTCCCCCACATTCACTTTCTAAATTCCATCTCCAAGATCTCCCCTCCCTTTCTCTGTCTCAAGGCAGAAATGATTGTTCCTAAGGGGACAATTTAAATTAAAGCTTATGTTGGCATTTTGGTTATCACACATCATTGTAACTTTCTTGAGTTTGGAGGTTGTGTTGTCATTTCTGTAATCTCAGGGATCTGTATAGTTAGGATCTGTATAGTTTTACACACAAGTGTGTACAGAGTTATCTTTGCTCAAACAATAAGGAAGAAAACTTTCAGTGTTCACATTCAAGTTAATGGCAATATTTGTTAATGAGATGTGATTTCTAACATGTTCTTAAGTGCTATGGATTTGGGGCTTTATATTGCTTTCACTCAACATGAGGATGAATATAGGGAATCTATATTGCTTTGAGAAAAGCTGTACTTCAATTTGTTAATATCTTTCTTTTGAACAGAATCAAAATCTTGGCAATTTGCCAAGGAGGTGAAGGGAGAGAGGTTCAGATAGGACTGAGAAAACTAGTGGAGATTGAAGAAAAGAAAGAATGGGATCAAAAGAGCAAATTGTTGTCCTTAATACAAAATAATGTTTCTTAAAATTGGGTGTGCTGACCAAAGCTGCCTTCAGGCTGGTTTTACTTACATAACCCACATATATTCAGAATCTAGAATTTTGAATGACCTTAACTTCAAAGGCAGGTATTTTTATGTGAATAAACTCTTTAATCCATTTATTAGATCAATCATCAGTACTGTCTTTTTTTTTTTTAGAGACTTTAGGCACATTTATCTCTCTTCATGCTTTTAAGTGTAATAGAAGAAAACTAGAATTCTGAATTTATCTAGCTTCGCTCAGTCCTTTCATTTTTAAAAACATTTCCTTAAAAATAAAAACAGATTTTTAATGGGCAGAAGAGCTAAAAAGATACTTCTCCAAAGAGGAAATGCAGATGGCCAACAAGCATATGAAAAAATGTCCATCACTTGTAATAAGGGAGATGCAAATTAAAACCACAATGAGATACCACCTCACCCTAGTGAGAATGGCACATCTTAAAACAATTAGCAGCAACAAATGTTGGTGGGGTTGTGGAGAAAAAGGAAATCTCCTGCACTGCTGGTGGGAATGCAAACTAGTACAACCACTATGGAAAACTGGAGTTTCTTCAAACTGTTTAACATGGAGCTTCCATATGACCCAACAATTCCACTTCTAGGTATCTACCCACAAGACACAAAAACACTGATCCAAAAAGATACCTGTACTCCCATGTTTACTGCTGCTTAATTTACAAGTGCAAAGAAATGGAAACAGCCCAAATGCCCAAAAGTGGATGACTGGATTAAAAGATGTGGTACATATACACAATAGAATATTACTCAGCAACCAAAAAAAAATAAACACATGCCTTTTGCAGCAACATGGATGGAGCTGGAAAAGATCATGCTTAGTGAAATAAGCCAGA
>NW_004567106.1:12218836-12228339 GCF_000260355.1 Condylura cristata | reverse complement strand
ACAGAGTGGGGAGCAAAACAGCAGATCGACAAAGAACACTGCTGAGGGGAGCAAACCTCAGGAGAGGTCTGCAGTGCCAAGTGGGTCACCTCCGGGGCAGGCGGGGATCGAACTCATGAGGAAGTGGCTTTAGATTTTTAGTACTGTACTTTAACCCAGTATGCCACCAGGGAGGGCCCAAAAGTGGAGTTATTTTTTTTTCTTATTTATTTGTAAAATCTCATTATATATTAAGGATTGTAACCACAATAAGTAGCATAGATATTCACAAGATATTACCTTTTAGTTAATAAAATATAGGGTACTTCATAATCTTGCTCTTAAGGCTGATCTTTCCCCCCTTGAAGGCCTTTTATTGCTTATTCTTTTCAAGATATATAAATCAAAAGGAGAAAGAGTGATCAAACTGAAAATCTAGATATGAACTTGAAGTAGCAATATGTCTACGAAACTTTTCTATTTAAAGGGCTTCAAACCAGAAAGAAGCTTTATTGGTTAGTAAATAATAATGGTAAAAATTCTTTATTACTAGGGCTAAATTCACAGCCTAAAGTTAGCAACAGCTATTATCAATTCAATATTTTTGTGGTGTAAAGGATCAGTATGTACTTCCATACAAAGATAAAGGTGTTTGGGGTAAGGATGTTTCAGTGAAAATTAATAATAAACATGTTAATTTGCTTCTGGGATCAACTAGTATTCTTTAATATAATTGAGAACAATTGGCTAATTCTACATTTGTCAAGTTAACTTGTCTTGAGTAAGCGGGTCCTTAAATAGAGTAGGAGGAACTAGAATTGAAAAATATTTTGGGAAAGAGCTACCTAGTTATGCCACATTTAAATTTTTAAATTGATACATAACATTTACCAGACACAGAGGAATTAAAACTTCCTTGGAACAGTCTCAGTTTCTCTCTCTCACACACATATACCCCTCATCTGGCCCACTCTTTCTTTTCCTTCTAGTCTTTGAAGCCTGCTCCGAGCCCTCAAGTGCAATTCAGGCACTGCCTAGGTATTTTTGCAATAGCTGGCTGTTGCTCTATAAAGCATGAACCTCAATAAACTGCATGTTTTCTGAGTGCACAGACTGCACAGCTGTCCACTTTTTTTTTTTAAGATTTATTTATTTGTGCATACAGAACTGGGGTACATGCCAGAGGCTCAGGGGTGGTGAGAGGTTTCACCATAGACAGAGTGGGGAGCAGAACAGGCAGACTGACAAGTACACTGCTGAGGGGAGCAGCCGGCGGGCCAGGAGAGGTCTGCCACACCATGTGGTCACCTCCCAGGCAGGTGGGGATCGAATTCATGTGGAAGTGGCTTTAGCTTCTTAGTGCTGTGCTTTAAGCCGCTGCACAACCAGGGAAGGCCTGAAACTAACTTTTAAAGGTGAGATAATAAATTATAGAAGAATGAAAACAACAGCATTTTGGATAAGAGTTATTTTTAAAAAGATTTATTTATTTATGCATACAGAATTGGGGTACAAGTCAGAGGTACAGGGGGCATTGAGAGGATACACCAACGACAGAGTGGGGAGCAGAACAGGTAGGTTGATGGAGTACAACAATGAGGAGAGTAGCGGGCGGGTCAGGAGAGGTCTGCCATGCCATGTGGATCAACTCCTGGGCGAGGATCAAACTCGCACTGAAGCAGCTGCAGCTCATCTGCAGTGCTGCGCTTCAACCTGTTAGACCACAGGGAGGGCCTGGAAAAGAGGTATTTTAAAAAAAAAAAATAGTTTATCTGGTGGGGAGGTTTATGTTTCAAGAATCAAGAATGAGAGATAACCTTTAGCTTGGGGAGACAACGAAAGCAGGGAAAACAGATCATTCTGGATGATAATTAGAGATTGAAAAACAAAAAGCAGGGCCTCCCTACTGGTGCAAGGTGTTGGGGCTCAGCACTGTGAGGCTGTCTGCAGCCACTGCCTTGTGGGTTCAATCCCTCACCGGGGGGTGTCCCACATGGTGCAGCAGACCTTGCCTGTATGCCCCGCTGCTCCCCTCAGCAGTGTACTTCAGTCTGTGCCTGTTCTGCTCCCCACTCTGTCTCTAGTGAGCCCTCTCACTCCCCGGGCACTTCTGGCCTGTGCCTCAGTTCTTGTATGCATAAATGGGTAGATCTTTAAAAGAAAAAGAAGTGCATGCCTTTCAAAGACTGTCTTGTAGTTGGGGCAGAGCTTCTGACTTCCACAAGCCCCCCTTCATGACAAAGACTATGCACAACAGTTCTCCTCGCCATCTTTGTTTATCAATACTGTGCCTTGCTTTCTGTAAACTCATGTTACTTTGGATTTTCCACTGATGAATTTTCTTTGGTACCCTTTGGTACCAAATGTTTGGTACCAAATATTTGAAACTAATGCTTCCTTATAGTCACTTGAATGGTCATTTGAAGTGGTCTACTGTAGGTTACATCACTGGATGTGACATTTTTTTTCACCTATATTTAACCTCAAAAAGCTGATCCAGGTATTGCTGAGAGGTTTCCTCCCTCTTATCTAACAGCAGATAGCTCTTAGGTAGTTCATTCTACCTTGTTGACTACAAGGGAGCAGAGCAGGTGTGAAGAGGAATGAAGCCTCTAGAATGGAAAGGAAAGGCTGGAAGCAATGAACATTTCAAATGAAAACTTCACAGGATATTGTAACTAGTAGATGTGGATGATGGGAAGAATTTGTAAAAAAAAAAAAAAGATTTAGAGTTTAGGTGACTGAAAAAATGGTGCTATCTATAATAAGATGAGACAAGTAAGAAGAAAGACTTAACTTGGGATAAAGGCAATGACCTTGAGATGTCTGTGGCTGGGGTACTTGTTTACTAGCTATTTAATTTTCCTTGGCACTTTCAGAACACTGAATTTGCTCTGTGTTATCAGATGTGAATGTTTGCATTTGAGACTTTAAATTATGTTGAATAGATTCACACTCTACTCTATTGACAGTTAAGGATTCTAAGCTATTTAAATTGTTAATGATTTTCAAATTCTTCTGTTAGTTCTACTGTTAGAACCAGAAGAGGCAAGAATGATTTTCTAACTAGCCAAATGCCAATTATTAATGGTGGGAAAGAAGATGAGATCTGGAGGTCCTTTCTTTAAACAAATCTCAATAAAATGTGATTCAGAAAATAAGAGTTGACTCATGTCTACCACAGCAAACATAAGACATGTACCTCTACTAATGGCTTCAAGAAGGCACTGTAACTACTTTACCTTTATGCTAGAAAATAGTAGTTTTGTGTCTGTTCAAAATACTTTGTTTTCCCCCCACAAATCTTAATCATTATACAGTAAACAAGTGTATTCATTTAAATAGTTGATTCTATGTAGTAAGATTCATCCCTAAAGCATGGTTAACTCACTTGCAACAAATCAACACTGATAAGAAAGGCTGGAACTAGATCTGTTCAGAGACCCTATATCCTGAGCCAAGCTGATATGAGGTCAATTCAGGAATCACCCCGGATGCCAATGGCCAATGCTGATGCACTCCAACCTCCCCTGACCCTTCCTTATGTGTGGTTCACCTTTCTCAAACCCAACTGCGAAGGAAGATGAAGAGGACTGGATTAGAACAATTTCCACTACAGTCAACATTGATTCAGGAACTAAGAAAGGTAGCACGTAACACTTAATATTTTCTGGATAAAATAATATTGTCCAAGTTCTATGGCTCAAAATCTGAATGTCTCAGTTGAAGACATGTGCAAGGACATTGGTAGAATAAAATTTCTTTGGAGAAGCATGTGATATACTACCTTGGGGCAATTGGCATCTTTTCTATCATGCTTTCTGTTCCCTTCCCCTATTCTGAAGGGTTGGAAGGATAAAATTTTCAATTCTTGGATTCCTTTGCAGTTGGATTTTGGACCTATTGTGATATGCATGTAGAAGAGATTTAGAGAGTAGAAGGAAGTTGACGATTGTCTTCTTGTAGCACGGGCATCTGACAAACAAGTTCTGGTCTCCACCTTTTTCTGAATAGTCGTCAGCTTCATGAGTAGGGAACAGGCCTGTTCATGGCAGCTGATGTCTCAGCAATGCTCTAATTTACTAAAATCTGGTGCATAGCTGACTTTGAAACTAAAAGACCTGTGGTAATCCCAACTTGTGCTTTTTTAAGCATTTCCTATGATTATATAGTCACTAGTTTCCCATATTAAATCTCTTTCTGCTGGAAATACCCAGAGTAGTTTTTGATTCTTGCACTAAATCCAGATGGTAACAAGAAGACTGCTGACTGTATACACAGATGCTGCTGGTTTTTAGAGCAAAATGTCAGTTTTGCCATATCAGGCTGGGAGTTAAAATCTTGAATGCATGTTTCCAGTGCCTATTAAACATCAATTTACAAAACATATTTCTGATTAAGATATGTTAACTCTTCCTTCCTCTGGATATATCAAGTTCCATTTCTATAATATAATTTCAACTTAAGTCATTGAACATTACAGAAAGTCATTCAAATAACCCTTATTCTGTGGGTACTCTGATGGCTGGTGTAGTAATGTACATCTGAAAGGGGTGATTCTATAGATGTAAACAACATATAGTGTTGTAATCCAAGGTTATTTCAGTTAAAAAACAAAACAGAACAAAAAGACAAATAACCTTTATTTAAGAATGTAAGCCATCAATTTCTACTAACACTTATTATCAGGAAAAAAAAAATGGTTTCTCCTGGCAATCTTGAAAACAAGAATAATGTAACCTATTTTCTTTCCCTTATTTTTCAAAAACTCAAAGTCAAATTAGAATTTAATTGTAGCACTTTTCTTCACAACATAATTTTTATTCCTTTTCCCTTTGAATTTCTAATCTTTCATCTCTATTGTATAAATTAGCAAATGCACACATAGAATGCACTTATAAGTAAGAATAAGAGACATTTGGACACCATGTAAATAAAAATGGAACAATTTCTTCCTAAGTTTGTATGAGCAGCTACTATCAGCCTTAGTGCTTTTTCTTTATGTAAAAATCTAATGCCAGTTCTCATTACTTGTTTCCTAAACATTGACGCCAAGTTTCTTGGGTGGTATGTCTTACATATGAAATGAGAGCTCCAAAGAACTCTTCTAACAAATATTTATTTTCTCAATACACTACAGTGTTTTAGTCCCTAAAGCTGACTTTCAAAACACATGCAAGTCAGGCAAAGTAAACAAGAGCATTGTAAACAGCAAAGAGTTAACTTTCAAAGTGTGAGTAAAAATAAAGCACACACACACAAAATCCTTCTCATCCTTTTTTTTCTTTCTAATATTCTTCTCACACAATTTCCTGTTAGTCTCTCTGACTTTTCCGAGAGATATTATTTTCCTTTCCAGTACCAATTTCAGCAGTGATGGTCTAAAAGGTTCTGGTGCCCCAAGTGAGACTAGATTATAGGACTCCATATGGGGTCAAAGATAGGAGGGTTCTTAAGGATTTTTACCAACAAAATAAAAGCGGTGGGGTTTCACTTCACTTCAAAGTAAAGATACCAATACAAGCAAATTCTCCTCTTGTCATATTGATAAAGAAGCAGAAAGGCCCCTCCAGTCATGCTAGTGGCAACACTGACAACCTGAGTAGGGAACAGAACTATAACCTGGGGCATTTTGTGACATTCTCTACTCTGCTAGACACACATTAGATGGAGAATGCACACACACACATGAGCACAAACACACACATATACAGCAACATTTGAGGTCAAGAAAGAGATTTTCATGAATTTAACAATGTAGATGTCCAGGAAGTGTAACATAAACTCTAGAAAATTCTGGGACGAGTTTATTATCAACTCTGAGTTTTCTGCTTGCTCTGACACAAGGAATTAATCAGCATGAAGGGAAGTCAGGAACAATGCGAAATCCACATCTCTCGCCCATTTTTCTCCTTGAACAAGTCACGTTTTCTAGGAATCCCAGCATCTACTTGGTCCAAGGGCCAGTAAGAAAAGTGGCCCATGGACTTCTTGTACCTTTGTTGTAGTACTTATTGTCTCAACAAATCACTTTTAATGATTGTTAGTAATCACGCTGGTTGGACAATGGTAATCTTGAAAGACGAAAGACATAATTAGTGCTTTTCAGCATGTTGGAGAAGTGCCACAGATAATATTTATTCATTTTTCCACCCCGATGTCCTGAAAGTCAAATATGAATTCCATTAACTAAGAATTGTTCCCCTTCATTTAACAGTATTCTTCTCAATTCTTGATAGCTAGAATCAACACTAATTCAGAAAAGGCTTTTTTGTTGTTGTTGTTCCAGAAAAATACTACTTTATTTCTCCAAGACCTGGAGAAATGATGTTTAAGGCTGTTAATGGAGGCTTTTTTTTTTCTTCAAATTGAGGTAACATTGGTTAACAATACTTTATGTGATTCAGAGGTATAGGATCACGCCTCTCCAGATGTCTGTCACTTTCTGACTATGTTCTTTGCCAGCCCAACACAGGCTTTGTAATCAGGGAGATCTTGGTTTGGGTTCTGGCCACTATCCTCTCTAAACCTCAGTATCTTCCTGTGCAAAACAGACAATGACAGAATCTTTCTCATAAGGTTGTGAGGATTTAATAAAATGATATATGTAAAGTGTTTAACCAAGAACTGGCACACACTAAGAGCTAATTAAATATGAGTTTTTGAGGGATCTTTAGAAATGAACTGCTGCCTCCAATTTCCCATGGTGTCTCTGGGCTTCTCTGTATATCTGTGTCTCATTGTTTTCACTCCTGACTGCCAGTTCTCCCTGGATGTTTTAAAAATCATACAGGAGCTAAAGTAATTAATTGACAAAATTAATTACCGAAATTTTCTTTCTGAGTGGAGTCCTTTCCAGATAGCTAGCTGTCACTTAAGGGTATTCACAAAGGGGAAAATAACACAAGAACTTGTTTTTTACAAGATACATCATTCTGAGAGCATTAAAATACCAATCTGTTATTATTAATCTTAATACCTTTATTAACATTATTAATAACCTCATCTTTCATTAATTTTGTATATTCAGGACTGAGATTAGGCTTTTCATGTTTGTATCATTTTTAAAGACAGACTTAGTAAGTCTTATTTCTACCAAGTTGTGTGTACATTTAATGACAGTTAGAATCTTTGTTGAGGCTAAGATAGTGAAACTCAAACCAGGAGGACCAACTTGGTTTGTAAACTGTGACACAGATTCTCTTTAGAACTAGCTCCAGCCTAATCAAGCCTAGAAGGGAAACCATGCTAGCCAGGCTCCATTTCCTCATTGTGTGCAATTCTAATTAGCTGCGGAATTCCCCCCTCCAAATGGCCCCAAGCACACAGTGACAACAGCAATCCAAACTAGCTTTTAATTTTTTGGAAGTAATACTAGTGAGGTTCTTGTTATGTCATGTGAAAAGCTACCTAACTGCCAGAGATGTTTAAAGGCAGCCTGTTACTTTTTGGGTGGTTAGTACCTGAGGCAAAGTCAGGGAGAGAAACACGAAAGATCATGTACTACTTGAGGTTAATTATCTGTGTGGTGAGGCTTAAGTATTCAGTTTAAGGACAATTCTGATCTACTCATCTCTCCATTCAGGTGGGTGGAACTTGAACTGAAGGCATGCTATTGTCAGAGGCATTTTGGGTATAGATTTCTATGACTGCTATGGATAAGTGTAATTTCATTTTAAGCTGTATTTTTGTACAACAGAACAGCCAAAAATATACCAGGACTCACTGAAACTTCAGATATGCAAGAATATCCAAAGCATTGTCATATTACAATCAGGAAAATTTCCATTTTTATGAAAGCAAAAAATCCACCTAAGTATCAATTTTCTTAATGGACTTAATGTCTTTAAGAAAATTACAGAAACAAATGACAATCACTTCAATTGTTCTTATTTTTTACATGAGATATGCATTGATTTTTGGGGGCATCATTGGTTTTAAATTTGAAATAGCTACATTTTAGCACTAGTATTGGGTCAGGAGTTAACACACATGGGTAACTGAAATCATTGTAAGTAATTTATCAGTTTGCAAGGTAATTATGAAACTGATGGATATTTTCATAAAACAGATACAGACTTTATTCTCCTGTAGAATATTTTAAAATAAACATTATCAGAAAGACTCTGAGTCACCCATAGAGAAAATGTTTACCAAAACATCACAGAAATGTCTGATTTCGTCTCCTCTTCTAGGTATAAAGCAATGAATCATAGAGAACAATTTGTGGATAATAGGATATTCAAATGAAAATTAATATGAGTAATTCCTTACTTTGTGTACCTTTGCCACAGCTAAAGCAATTTAGAGCAAAATGGCTCAAATATAGACTTTGTGAAGAAACAGTGGCCGTAGAACTAATGGCAATTAGGATTATACTGAGGTGTTGAGAGATTTTAAGGATTCTGCTGGGAATATGTCACTTTCACAGCAGGGTAAGTCATGCCATTTGAGATGGATTTTAAACGTATAGTGGAGATATTCAGAATCTTTTTTAGTCTGGCTATGGGCTGTGAGAGCATCTCTGATTTGAATGAAAGATGTGTAAATGCTATGGCTTAGAAAGCCTACTTCGAATTGCTCTTTTAAAAAAAAGTGTTTACTGCAGGTAAACACAGTAATTTCTCATCTAAGCAGGGATGAGCATAGTCAGGAGACAACTTCCTGCCCTTCTCTGTGGACACTCGTGTCACAAAAACACTCAGATGAAGCTTCTGGGGCAAACAGCCAGTGTTCACTAGAGGACAGGTCTAGGCGGGGAGGGACAGGAAAGCACAACTGTATTTGTTCTAGAAGTCTCAGTCATTAAGGTCTTTAGTGCTAACTTTTCTCTATTTTCTCTTTCAAAAAATCAGACTTGAGAAGAATGAGTTTAAAAATGACCCCATTTGCGCTGATTTCCTTGGCAAATGTATACGGTTTTCTGATATAAAAGAAGCTGCTCAGCATGGAATTTGGTGGAAGAGTAAGGAAGGGCATGGAAATTATTACATATGTTGTCCTTCTGAGCCTTTAATGAAACATTGGATAGAAATGGTGACAGATGAGACTAGCAGAGAAATCCATAATAATACACACAAGCAGAATTCATTATTTTCCTATTGTGTGTGAATAAGATATGAAACAAGATGTCACAACATGCTTACATTACCCTAATGGACAAACAAAAATAAAATATATGGGAAACCGTAGGAATTGGGTACAGATTTTTCTAAATCTTTTTACTGAAGAATGAGAACTATCTAGTCTAAGAATCCTGCAGTCAGTCTTCAGATGGACAGTCTATTGAGTCTGGATGCACACATATCTAAATTCCCTGAGCAGAGGAGGCATAAAAGAGGGCCCATTTTGCTTGACACTGTGCTCCTTTATGACCTGATAATGTGAACACTTTCTCTGTAGGAAGCTCTAGTAGGACTTTAGCAAACATCAGACTGAAGTCTTGTTATGAATCAAGCTCCATGGAATATCCCTGTCCCCCAAACACACACACACACACACACACACACACACACACACACACT
>NW_004567106.1:12161440-12218736 GCF_000260355.1 Condylura cristata | reverse complement strand
CACACACACACACACACACACACACACACACACGGTGGTGGCCTTTACATTTCTTCCTTGGCAACTTAGCTATTGTTCCTTTAGGCCCAAGGCCTCATCTAAACTCCATCTCTGTTTGCCAGTCCACTGCCCAGGAACACATTGGTGGCAAGTCTGTCTGGCCTTCCGACTCCTGACCACAGAGTACAGAGAAACTTCCTCTCTCTAAATGACTAGAGCACTTGTTTTTCTGGGGGTGGTGGAATTTATTCCATTAGTGCTTACATCACAAGTAAACAAATCTTAGAATGTCAGTCTCTTAATATCAATAATTTTTCATTGTTGATTCCCACACAGTGCTAAAACTTGCCAAATCTTCTCTGGGCTTACTCAGTGCCTTGTGGGAAGTACAAAAAAACATGTGCTAAGTAAATGATTCTGTGTTCCGGTGAATAAGTTCAAATTCAACAACAAGCTCTGTGTGGAATTTCTTTCTTTACTGATATCTTCCCATTTAAGTGGCAGCCTCTGGCTCTCAAGCCTTGCTAGTGGCTACAAGAAGGTAGTAGGAGATCCTACATGCAGGGTTTTGAGGAAATAATTGGGTATTCAAGTGCCCAATTATGAAATTCTGCATTTTTAAACTTTTCAACTAGTGGACCATCTTGGAGGTTTTAAAAGTGAATAGAATGAAAATATGCAAGAAAATGAATATTTATCCTCATGTTTTATTGGGACTTCTGCAAGAAAAAATGAAGACACTATAAAATTCATTGGGGCATTTATGCACTCATTCATTTACTCATCCATTCACAAGCTACTCATGAAAAATAATTATTTAGTAGATGGTATTATATAAAGATTAGTCACAAGTTTACTTTAGCACTTCAAGAAATCTGTGGGTTATTTAATGATTCAACCTGCTAGATCATTTAGACTGATGCTTCTTGAATTTTAATATGCATATCAAACACCTAGTTGGGGCTGGGGTGGTGGTGGTAGTGGTGTTAAAACGCAAACTCTGATTTTGTCCGATAAGATCAGGCCTGAGAGTCTGTGTTGGTAACAAATCCCAGTGGTACGGATTCTGTTGGTCCATGAATCACACTTCTAAGAAGGAAGGTCTTAGAGAACTTCCACCTACTTTGAATGAGCTTAAGAGCCTAACAGAAGGAAGATCTTCAGGGATCTAGGGCCTTCCTTTCCAGCAAAATGCCCCAGGGCAAAGAAGCTTCAAATCTTTGAAAGTCTATAAAATGGAATAATACCAACTCCACCTACCTAAAATGAGTTGTTAATAATATATGAGATGCATGTGAATGCTCTCTACAAATAAGCATCCTGATTCGTATTGATGATAATTACTAATTTCACACTTCAGTTGAAATGTGGAGCCTTGAGTGATAGAAACTTCAATAGGGAAAAAGTAAAAAGGTTTTATAAAACAAAATTTAACTGGTCTGATTTTTTTTGACTGACAGGAGAGGTGGGTGGTATCTTAGGTAAGAGAGATATTAAAGGTATTTTTCAGAAAACTTTCCTATGCAATTGCCCATTGATGGGGGCATTTCTCCTTTGCTGCCACTTAAATGGGAAGATATGAGTAAGTAAATAAATTCCACACAGAGTTTTGTTGTTGACTCTTTTTACTTACATTTTTACCTGATTGATTTGCACATGAACCCTAGGCATTAATATTATTTATTACCACTTTAAGGTAAGGACCAAAGATCTCCATGAAAATAAGGACTATTGTGTTGCTTATCTGTATTATTTTCAGCAGTAGCACAGTACTAAAACCAAGTAGGTATCTCAACCATTTGTGTAATGAATGAATCAGACTCAGGGTTGAAGTGTCTTGCTTAAGGTCACACCCACTTAAGGTCACAGGGCAGAGCAATGCATTGTCCTAGATCCACTTGGAAGTAAATATCTTGATCCTGGAGTTTCTCCTTTAGCAGGTCTGAGCCCAAATATCCATATTTTTCAAGCACCTGATCAGATCCTTTGTCCCATTCATTTATGTATTTATTGACTATGTAATATATGTCAGTCATCTTGTAGGCGATAGGATTCTATCATCAAACAAAACAGATAAGAATCCTGTCCTCATGGAACTTATGAGTCTAGGGCTATCTTACATCATGATGATAATGGGTGTTGATTATTCAGCTTTAGCATCTAAAAGGGCTTCATTCATTCCTTCACCCAGAGTTGTTGTGAGAGGTAAGAGCATCCTGACCAGATGAAAGCAAATATAATCCTCTTTGAGATGGAGTCAGGTCTGCTGAGTAGAGTAATTTTCTGGATGTGGTTGGCACCTTGGTCCCTGGCATTAAGTACACAAAAAGTACCCCATCATCTTTACTGGGACAACTAAAATGTCCAGGTCCACTTTGACGTTGAAAAGCCCTGGAGGGACTTAAGTAGAAAAGTGCTGGTGAAAGGAAGCTCTGGCTGAGCTCAGTACCACCATTTGAGGGCCCCTCAATACCTTAAAGAGAATTTTAAGAATCCCCCTTGTGAAGACAAGGCTCTATTTTATTATATGGAGCCACTTTTTAAAACATTGGTGTATTTAAATTATCTGCAAAGCTCCCATAGTTCATTTTAGACTCGAACTATTGCATCAAAAGGTCTTGATTGCTATCAATTAACATGCACTGCCTCACCCCCCATCCATTGCACCCCTTAAAAATGTGAATAGAAAATTTAGACAGGTGAAGGAAAGGGGTAAAGTGATCCTGCGTTTTAAGTGTCTGCTACTTTAAAAACCTGTAGTTACTTATTCACTTAAATGAGTAAACTGCATAATTGTCATATTTTTAAGACCTTAAAAATCTTTTTTTGCAATGGAAATCTTCATGTAATCAGTATAATCAATTGCAAAATTAATAAACTGGGGCAATCTTCAGCACAGTTTTTTTTCTTTGAGAAATGAGGGGGAAAATACCTCCACGAGTGATTTGGATCTGAAAGACAGTAAATTCAGAATTGTATGGTCTTACTTTGAAGTTGCTGATGATGCTCATTTTTCTGTCATTTTCTTAAATGTTTTTGGTGCAAAGAACATTTAAAATGGACAGAAGACAGCAACCTCTTGTGAGGTGGGCCAATTTTTGAACGAATTCTGCATAAAATTGTTGTTAACTATTCTGTCTTAGGGAGACAGAAACTAGCTATATGTTTTTGAAAATGTGGAGAAATGTGTGAAATAAACTGCTCATTTCAAGATTTTCACTTAGTTAGAAAAGAGATGTGCTTCATGTAACATCAGGCACAAAACAGTTAGTGCAGGTGCTATATGACAAAGTAGGTTCAGATGGTTAAGGATTGTGACTTCCTGTTTCTAAGTAGAGAAAGCAGTTATTGGGTTTTGTGCTGGGTAGGTGGCAACTCATAATGCTTTAAGAAATGAAATTAGTTGATGAAAATGGCTCTGTTTAAACATTCATAATGTAATCACTGCCAAAATGTCTTAATATGGACGGCAATATTCAATTCATGTTATTGGTAATGTCATAAACGATGTAGGGAGCATGTTTTTAGCCCTTCTTGGGAATTGTTAATTTTGTGAATATTTAATTTCTTTTTTATTATATGATGTGAGACCAGCCAAGTGTCCCTCACTGAATGCCCTACAGTAACATTCCATTGAATTTTGTTTGTTTTTATGCACTATTATAGAATGCCTATTCCTGCCAACAAAACAACCTAGGGAAACGAAATTCATTAATGTCCGGTAGTCCATGTGTAATCTGAAATCATTCTGAAGAAAATTTTAGATTCAGTATCAATATTATAAAACTTGGTCAAATTCTATAAATTCTTTTTGAAGGACTTTTTTATCCAAGTCACCAGCAAAGCATGGTATCAAAATGGAAAGCCCTTTATTGTTCCTTTTTAAAATAGTTTTTGTTTATCTTTAGCCACTCTCTAAGTGAAAGTAATAAAACTAAACAGGGGTTGGTCCATTTTTCTATTCATTGAAAACTTATTGGAGACTTGTTTTGTTTTGCATGGCATAGAAATGCCCCCAGCGTAGGTTCTGCTGACAAAACTAGGGTGGCATAAATAGACAAATTTAGGAATAGTTTTCTATCAAAAATACAAGTCAAATTGGTTATATCAAGTAATAGGTTTTGGTTATATCAAGTAATGGGTTTTGTTTACTTAGTTTGGAAAAGAAAAACATTTTATAGTTCAAATCTGAAATTCAAATGTTAATATTGATCTTACAAAAGTATGAATTACCCAGATAGAAATATATGTGTAGTTATATATTACATGTAGATATAATTTTTATAGCTCAACTAATTTTAAGACCTTTTCCCATTTATTGCCAAATATGAATCACAGCCAATTAATAAGCAGCATGTTTCTAAAATATAGCCTTATGGATTTTTTTTTAAAAAATCAGTTGACACATTGAAAAAGTAAGAGTAAAAATAAGGTTCTTTTTTGGGCCCTCCCTGGTGGCGCAGCGGGTTAAAGCACAGCACTGAGAATCTAAAAGCCGCTTCCGCATGAGTTCGATTCCCGCCTGCCCTGGAGGAGACCACATGGCGTGGCAGACCTCTCCTGACCCGCCCGCTGCTCCCCTCAGCAGTGTACTTCGTCGATCTGCCTGTTCTGTTCCCCGCTCTGTCTCTGGTGAAGCCTCTCACCTCCCCTGAGCCTCTGGCCTGTACCCCAGTTCTGTATGCATAAATAGATAAATCTTTAAAAAAAAAAAATAAGGTTCTTTTTAAACTTTAGTTTGTTTTTTCATTTCTTTTATATTCTTGATTGTTTTTTCTCACTAACACTAAAGACAGGACACGATGAAACACAAGTGCTATGAAAAGACAGAGATCTTCATTTAACAACTAGCTGCTATAAAAATAAATTACACTGTATGACTCAGGGAAGTTGCTAATAATTTTACTTTGTTTACATTATGCTTAGAAAGCAACACAGATTAATGAGATCAGATATTAAGCTAACGGTATATCTTGGAGTCATAACGTTTTTAAGTTCTGCCAAAATCGTAGGCAGATTGAATGTGGGTAGTTTTTACTGACAGTGTTTTCAAAAGAGGAAATGAGTAAGGCCTGCTTGGTATAGAAGGTATGCATTCATTACCTGAGAAATAATATTAAGTACACAGAAATCACTGAGCTGCTTTGAGAGTACAAAAACCACTCAATGTAAATGGGGAATAGCTCAAGAACCACAGAAGTATTGCTATTTAAGAACACTGAATAATAACAGTAATGATAACAATAATAATCATCTATCAAAGTCCATAACAAGTGACCAAATAACCAGAAAAATCATCACGTTGTCATGTTCTAAAGGAGGTGAGCAGTTTAGAATTTCAATTTCCTACAAAATAAAGTTTCTTCCTACCCCCTGAGTTCTCTGGATGGATTGGCGATAAGGAAGTAGACCACAGTCAGTCTTTCATTTTTAAGATTCAAAAAAAGCATTGAACATATTAACCTTGGAGTACCCAATTTGATTTTTAAAATAAATGTTACATTCAACTAGATAATATTTACTCTCATTCACCATGTATAAGGACATGACTGTCTGTTAATAGCCTAGAACAACATCTTAATGTCTAAAGAAAAATGCAAAAGTAAAAGCCAATGACTGATTTTAGTTGCTATAAATCTGGATGCCTCCAACAGATAACATTTAATGAGCACAATCACCCCAACACAGCAGAGTATCTATTAGCAGTTTCTTTGCAGAATTCTTTGCTGCCCCCCTCAAATATCAACTTAGTATCCTTTCTCTCTCCCTCCCTCTTTTCCCTTCCTTCTCTCTTTCCCTACTCCTCTTTCCACCCTTTCTTCTCCCCACTGATACTTTGCAAAGAGCCAAAAGAAAAACAAACAAACAAAAAAGGCAAGCAATCCCAAACACCACTTTACCAAATTAGTAAGAAGGCAAAGACAGCATGTATGAATTGTAGAGGTTATCTGTTTTGCAACAGTAGGACACATCAGCTGTAGGCATGCAGCTGCCATGTCAAGCACAGGCACTTTTTCTAAGGGAAAGTTACTGCATGTGTCAGCACATTCTCTTTTGCAAAAAAAACAAAAACAAAAACAAAAACAAAACACCAAAAAATCCCCACAAAATTCAAAATAAATAAGGCAAGGGCAATAAGAAAATATATTTTGAAAAACTGCTGGCTAATTAAGAAATCATATAGCAGCTTGTTTTTGCATATATAAAGTGACAGTATTTCTAGGGAAGGAGGAAGTATACAAAATATAATTTAAATCCAAATTCAAAAGGCATTGTCAGCTTGAAAATAATACTGTCAAATGAATGTAAACTGGAAAAATCTGGTGTTGTACTACGTGTCTGTGTGTATAGGTCATTAAAGTTATATTGTCTCCCAGCTTTCCTATAAAATGAATTCAAGTTAAAGGAACATAAGGGAAAGCATATCCTGAATGTACTCTACAGATACAGGTTTTGCTGATTCCACACCTACCCTAGATACTAGAACTACAAATCCATTAATACCAAAGAGAAGCACATTGGGACTTCAGGGTGGAGCTAAGCAGCCAGGTTTGAATATAAAACCTGACATGTGGGCTCCAGGGCCTCTTGGCCTCATGACTTGCAGCTTGTCTCTTCACTGGCTTTCAGCGTGTTATTGGGATTGCAGGTCAGCAGACTGGTAGGACACATTAATTAACTTATATCCTTCACTCTCTTTCCCTGAGTTATTCATTTCCCTTTTCCCTTGTAAATGAACCCATTATTAACCTTCTTGTGTGTGCCTGCAGTTGAATCTTAAGCACAAGGGTAAGGATCCACAGTCAGACAAACCAATTCACATTGTTCACTGGGCTGCCTTGTAACATGAGAGCTTCTATAGGTGGACTCCCCTACTCTTTCTTCTCAGAGTGTAGTGATCGCAAGGAATCTGTTTATTTGGTGGCCAGGACTCAGTATGAGTATCCCTTCAAGTAAGATAGAAGATATGATATCGTTTTCCGATCTATACTCACTAGTCACATAGATTTCTACTGTGTTTATTGATTACAAGGAAAGAGGATAATAAGATTCCACTTCTTAATATGGCTATTATATAGAAGATTTTGTGAGACCAGAGATATTGGGGTGAATATCTTTGGAAAATATTGCCTCAATTTGCTATATTGGTGATGTGATATTTTGAGTAACAATAAATATACCCTTTGTTAGTAGATGACTAAGGTTGAATGAAAAATAAAGGAAATCTAGTAGTTTTTTGCCTCCTTGAGATAAGATATATTATTTGTTAGTGGTATCTCCAATCCATGGAAATTCTAGTCATTTCTCACACCATTAGTAGGTCTTTGTTATTTCTTCAGCTTCAGGACTGCCAGGTCTGGAATTACACTTTTAGTTGAAACAGATTCACTTTTATTACAAATATCCAACAACAGTGGGAATAACAGAAAAGTGGAAGCCATTGGGTTCAGTTAAGTGAGGAAAGAGGAGAGATCTGATGCCAACACTGAACTGACAGAGGGAGGTGTTATCTTATGCCAATCTAGTCATTTTCCTTGGTGTCACTTTCTCCTGTGAAATAGAAAGGTGCACTCCTGACTTACAGAACAATGGTGAAGTAAAGCTAACAAAAATATTTGGGAAGCAATTTTCAAGTACATTGTTCTGCCTGAATGCTAACTGAGAAAAGCAATTTTGATACTGGGTTTGGCTTGCTCACATTTCTACAGTAATGCCTTTATCTTCAGAAGATGAGACCATAAACTTATCATTCAGAGACTAGCTTAGAAGGATTTTTTTTTTCTTTAGTGGGAATGGATTTTTGCAAAACCATTTACATTCCTAACCTGGTATTCCTCTCCAACAGTGAAATGTCCTTGTTTGGTGCCTGGCAGGGTTAGCAAAACTCCTACTAAGAGGAATATTACACACTGGACTTTTTGACACTTTATTAACAATTTAACCAAGTGAGAAAAAGAAGTCAGATCACACAAGTCTACAAAATCTCCTAGGCAATGCCTACTGAAATCTGATATAAACTGAAGCATTTCAAACTTGCATGTTTGAAAGCAAAGTGAAAGTGTGATAGGATAAGCAGAATTTTTATTTGTACAGAGCATCAGAAGCTTGTTTTAAAAGGGTTACCCCAAAGGGACTAAGGTTATTTCACTACTTAGGCATCAGAGAAAAGCGCTTCCTTTGCCAAAGCATTTGATTTCACCCAGTGAAAGGGCCAGCTCAATGATTTCATAGTGCCTAGTTAGACGTCATCTCTTCAAGATCAGTAGGGCTAACAACAAGCGGAAGCCCTTCTGAATTTGGTTTTCAGATAGAAATGTCAACCAAAAATTCCAAACAATGGGACATTTAAAGCATTATTTACTGCAAGGCCTCAGAGGCAGGTTGTGGTTGTGCTCAGCTCCATGAGACAAGGATAGAATACTTCCTGGTGTTTATCTTTGACATTAACGCCTACCTTTCCAGTTCCATTAAATAATTCCAGACTTTCAAGACACTGGGAAGGAATCAAGCCCCAAGTGATCTTAAAAAAGCAGATTAGAAATATAGCAATTATTGCCTGTAGAAGGAGATAAGAAAAGTTTCTAACAGTCCTGTAAGTCAAATTATTTACTTGCAAGAGGTTCACCTGTATGGCAAGCACAGCTTGATGCTTTTGTAAAGTCCTCTAACTCTCTTCTAAAAGAAGCCGTATTTAAGCAATCATCCATTTATACCATTTATACCGGCAGATAACTGCACACCAAGCAACACTTTGTACTTCTCTGAGAAAATTTGAAAGAAACAGATTTTCCTAAAATGGAATTTCAGTGATATTTTGGGTTAAACACAGTGCTTCTATTGTTTCTCGTAATTTAGAGTCTTTACTACAGTGAGAAGAAAAAAGCAATGATTTCAAAGAATTTTATAAGGCAGATATTATAGAAGGTTTTGCATGCTCTTGTATTTTCCTAGTGAAGAACTTCAACTGTGCTAATCACTCTTGGAAAGAAATTTCAACTCTGTACAATGTTGAAAACTGGATATAAGAATGTGTAAGTTCCCTTTTGAACAGATATTTCATGGATCAAGGTGCATCAAGGAACCATAAACCCAGACTGAAAGACTGAGCTGCTCTGGATAGAAAATTGATATGAAATGTAGGATTTCGACAACAATAACCTGTCTGACTGTTACTTAGCAGCTGCTTAATGTGGTTTCGCAATGTGAGTTTTGTATAAACAGCTTTGTTTTCTAAGTGTTTCCAAAGAGCCTGGAAACTATGTATTTCGTACTGAGCCTGGAAACTATGTATTTCGTACTGATTCTGTCCGTTCTTTCAAAACCAACAAACCCTTCAACACCTGTTGTCAAAAATCTACTATACATTGACCTTCATCTTCTTCTATGCCAACAGATGTGAAGATGCCCAGAGGTCTCTCAGATGTTTGTGAGTCTGAGTCTCAAGGGAGCACCAGGAAAGAGAGGGAAAATGATTCCGGAATTCCAAAGGTCACTGCTCCACTAAAATAATGAAAATTGCCCACATGTTGTAAAAACTCAAATGTGATTACTGGAAAATCTGGCAATCAGACCAAGAAGAACTAACTGGGCTAGAGTTTCATTTATAATTTAAAAAAAAAAAAAAGGAAAAGGAAAGTGTGCCAGGGTGAGAGAATAATTAATTATGTTCTTCAGTCTCCAGGCTACCACCATTAACAAGTTTAAACAGAAAATGGAAGAAATATTTACCTGAACCAAAACGGATCAAGTATGAACTGTCACCTACTCATTTCTAAAAACAAGTCTAAGAATTTCATTTTTGATAGAACAAAGTGGAAATTAGAGTAAATTGAATTTTTTTTTTTTACAACAAAGACTATGATAGATACTTGAATTTTTTCTCCAGGCAATTATTTTGTATGAAAACCATTTTCTTCTAATTCTTTCATTCTAACAATAGCTTTTCTTTTAATGAAACAATCCCTACTCTTCACCTGAAGATACTGAAACTCTGTGTGGTGATAATTATATAAGTAAAAAGATGCATTTTCCTGCATAAAATTAACTTAACAATTATATGTCATACCTTACTAAAACAAAAGATGTATTTATTTATACATACAGGACTGACATACAGGCCAGAGATCTGAAAGTGGGGTGAGAGGACTCACCAAAAACAGAGTGGGGAGCAGAACAGGCAGGCAGACTGAAGTACACTGTTGAGGGGAGCAGTGGGTGGGTCAGGAGGGGTCTGCCACACCATGTGGGTCACTTGTTGGCAGGAGATTGAACTCATGCTTCAGTGTCTGCGATAGCGTCATAGTGCTGTGCTGTAACCCACTGTGCCACCAGTGAGAGCCCATAACCTCTCTTTTGTAGTCTTTCTACACTGGGTATTTTTGGTAGGTGACCTAGAGGCATCCTAGGATAGAGGTGGTTCCCTTAGTTTACAGGCACAGTCAGCTCAGTTTCAACCCTAGCCATCTGGTCTTTGGCTAAGTTTCCTTGTAGTAATTATTCCTTCACTCAGTAAGTGAATATGGGCATTAAGGAAGAGACAGGCTCACTATGTGTGCGTAAGTTGCATAGAGATTGACATCCTACCTTCACAGAGCTTTCAGGACATTTTTGCTTTAGTTTGCTCCATTCTAGCATACAAGTACAGTATAACTTGGGGGTCTCCAGTGGGGCTATTAACCAATTGCAGAACAAGCAGTGGGGTGAGGTCAGGGAATGTACTCCCCAAAATGTTGAGAATGGCACCAGAGGTTGAAGTAAGAGCTAGCCAGTGAAGTTCACAGAAAAAGAGATTTAGGGGGACAATACTATATGTTATGACCCAGTGGCATTTGGTCTGCAAATCTTTTTGGGGGGTGTATGTATATTGACACAAAAAAAGATGCAATTTTTTTTCTAGAATTAAATCTTTGGAGAGAAAATGCAGAAATGATAGATAAATTTATGAATTGTATCTGCTGTAGTTATCTATTGTATTCTTTAGCTTTCCTCTGTTTAAGTGAAAGGTTCAGGGAAAGGCACACAGTGAAGGTCTGAGACTTCTTGGAGTAATAGGTGGGAACTTCTCAGATAATACCAGTATGCTTGAAGTTAATGAGGTTGTACACAGAGCCTCCCCAATATCTGGTATGTAGTCTCAGATAAACACACAATTCAGAATGATGTTTTAAAACTTTACTTTTGGGGGTTTTGTTAAAGGGCAGAATCTGATTCAATAGGTTTGGGGGGCCCAAGATTCTCCATTTAAAGCTCCTAAGTGAAGTTGGTCCTTGTGGGTCATTAAAGTCTCTAGAACAGTAAGTTTCAGTATTTTGAATTATTCACTTAAAATACATTCTTTCTCGGCCCTCCCTGGTGGCGCAGTGGGTTAAAGCACAGCACTGAGAAGCTAAAGCCACTTCCTCATGAGTTCGATTCCGCCTGCCCCGGAGGTGACCACATGGCGCGGCAGACCTCTCCTGACCCACCTGCTGCTCCCCTTAGCAATGCACTTCGTCGATCTGCCTGTTCTGCTCCCCACTCTGTCTCTGGTGAAGCCTCTCACCACCCCTGAGCCTCTGGCCTGTACCCCACTTCTGTATGCACAAATAAATAAAAATCTTTAAATATATATATATATATGTGTGTATATATATATATATATATACATATATATATTCTTTCTCTCTTTCAAACACACACACATACACACCAACACACATACCTTTAGCTTCCATTTATCCTTAGACTACATACAATTGTATAAAAACTGCCAAGTCAGTACAGAATGTAGCAATTATTATGATTATTACCAACCTACAAATGTGTTGAAAACATTCTGTCCATCTTCCCTCTGTTATTGTGTATGCTCTTTTATTTTTCTTTCTTGTAAGACCTTGTGTAGTAGTGAAGTGTCAGAGCAGCTCACTCAAATGTATATTGCTTTCAAAATCCAAGGTCTATTTGATGTTGAGTCTCTTTATGTTGGGATGATCAAGGTGTATCAGTGTATCTCTTTAGAAGGAATGTCCCAATGTACTCCAGAATATAATGCTTATAGAAACTTCCTCATAGGAAAGAATCCTAAATTTTCATAGGCTTATTTTTCCATTTCTTACACATGTCTTATTTAGGCATTGGAGGTGCTTATTTTTTCCCATTTATCAGATCCAACTGGTATAATATCACCAGATAATGGACCAGAGTAATGCTATATTAGGTAGCAATTCAATCAAGGTCCCTGAAAGAATGATTCAGAGATATTTGGAAATTTAAAGCTATCAGCCTTGCCCACTCTTATTATCAAGGACTGATTCTCTCCTAGCAGATCTCTCATCTTAGCAAAGAGACTTGGTGGCCTCATGTATTTAGTCTCATGTATTTAAATGAAATATAATTCTAACTTTTACCATCAAGCCTTGGCATGATTGTTAGCTCTGTGTGCCCTGTAGTTATAGATCAAATATCTGTAAGGCACCATAAAGGCTTCTTGGTTCTCCATCAGTGGTGGCATGCATTAGAAACTCAAGCCTTTATACTTACACTTAACTTTTTTTTTTTTAATTGTTTCCCTGGGTGGGGGTGTACCATTCCTAGAGGTACTACAATACCAGGTTGATGTGTGGAGTGGATACAGCAAACTCCTATTCCTTCTCATAGTTCCAATAATACACTTAACATATTGTTCTCAAATAGAGGATGTATCAGATATTGAACCGTACGCTTATCTTTTTTTTTAACACATACTTTCCGAAGCAGTTACAAACAGCCATTCTACTCATGTATCTTAGTGATCACCACATCTTCATCTGCCAGTGCCCTGATCTCTAGCTTTATTCAGTGCCACTACTGGTGATAACCTGAGGCCATGGTGCCATTGTACACCATATACCATGGACTACCAGTGCTTGCTATCCCTTTGGCATGCTGTGCGCTCTTCAAATTCAATCTCAGAATCTCATGTCAAGGATCTATTTGTCATACCCCACGCCTGGTACCAATTACTGCCTCAGTCGGAGTCTTAGCAGCAATCACTGTATCCTCATGAGGTCTAACGATAGTTTAAAACAGGGCTAATCCAGTTGTCTTGAGAGATGCCCATCAATCTGTGCGGGTTGTAAAGAGCCGATATTTTCTTCTAACTATATAGTATTACCTTCCATGGGTAAGTTTTATAATCCCTTAAAATTCACCTCTGCATTTCATACAGATTTACTTTTCTCTGTAGAATAAACCAGTTTGCCATCAACCTTTCTAAAGACCCATTACTGCCCCCACCAATTTATCACATGTGCAAATTCCCATGTATGTCTGTTTCTAAGCACCACAGTATGTGTGAATATCTGGTAGGCTACTGATGTACCTCATATTCACCCACAGACATGTTAGATTCAATTTAATAAGTTCTTCAAACAACCCAACATGCTTAATTACCAATAGGTGATTTTAAACTGCATGTCCAGAGGTGAGTCTAGTCATCTTCAGGACTTCTGCTTTGCTAAGCAAGATGTACAAGTCAAAGACAAGCTGAGTACTCATGTCTTACCTATGATTTTTCTCCCCCATCTTTCACCATACTACTCTGTTTCTCTTCCCCACAAATATCAACCAGTGTTATGAACTGAATTGTGTCCTGCTCCTGCTCCAATTCATAGGTTGAAATCTTCAGGGCCTCAGAATGTGTTGTGTTTGTAAATATAGTCTTTCAGCAAAATAATGAAGTTAAAATAAGGTTAGGTCCTAATCTAATACTATTGGTGTTCTTAGAAGGGGAAATTTGGACACACATACATGGAGAAGACTATCCAGAGTGAGGACAGTATCTCCAATTAAGGAGAAAGGCTGCTGAAGAAACCAAACCAGCCAACACTTTCACTTTGGACTTCTAGCCTCTGAAACTATGAGAAAATAAAATTTCTATTGCTCAAGCCACAGAGTTTGTGGTGTTTTGTTATGGAAGCCCTAGCACGCTAATTCTACTAGGTATTGAATGAATATTGATTTAAAGGGTGGCACCAAATTTTGGCCTGGTTCTCATGTCCAATGGTGCCTTAATCTTGCCCTGTCCAAGTCTCTGTCTCTAATTTTGTCTTTTTTCCTGAGTGCTAGTTAGACTTGCTTATCAACTGTATTTTTGCCAATCTTCCATAGACGGGGATTTTCCTAAGCTCCAATGCTCCAAATGTAAGTAATGATGTTTTCTTAATGTCTGGTGGTCCCTAATATAATCACCCTGGAGAGACCTAGGCAACACCCCTGTTTTATACACCACACTGACTACATATCAAAAGAAATTAGTTCATCCTGATTACCTTACTATTAGAAGGTTTCTAGCCCCTTACCACTGTGCTGGGTTAGGTCCTCATTATTTATTGTCTGTGTTTACCTAAATATTGATAACTGGTATCCTCAAGTCCATTCTCTCTACTTCCCAATCTAACTTCATTCTGTTCCAATATCTTCTAAGCCATGTCTGCTTAAATGACTCAAGTCTTTTTGATGCTATTCACTAAGTTAAATAATTATAATTTCTTTTTATATTTTAGTATTTCTAGGGATAATTAGTTTGTAATAATAGCTTCAGAGTGGAAGTATTTCTGGTCTTTATTTTTATTGAGGTACAATTTAAAACACTGTATAGGCTCTAGGAGTACATTTTCTCACCACTCCCAAAACCAAAAAATAAATTCTAATTTCTTAACAAGGCAAAAAGGCTAACTTACCAGTTCAACATTTTTACTACCACACTGCCCTCTTCTATTTACTCTTGTCATATTAACCTATTTACACTTCTAATATAAAACATATTTTCACATCCTCATGTTTTTATTCCTGTTAGTCTCTTTCTAGAATGCCTTTCACTCCTTATTTTATTGTTACAACTCTACACATTAACTTGAATCCTAAATAAAGTGGCATTTTCTACAACAAAGTCTTCCTGGTACTTCCAATTGTGATGAACATTTCCATACTTCTCAATCCCCATGGTAGCTTTAAATTCCATTTCCTTCATATTTATAATACTTTTAGTTTTGTATTATTGGTATTCTCCGGGAGAAGATAAGTTCTGTGAAGGTAGGAACGATATTTTTAAACAATTTTCTATACCCACCTTATATACCACAGGCCTTTGTACATTATAGATGATCTATAACCTTTGGATGAATAAGAAGAGTTTTCCAGGTATGAATTCTATAAGAGTTTTGAGCTTGGAAATCTGTCACCATTTAATTCATTGTAGTCCACTCATTTTGTGGGAAAAGATGGCTTGTTCATTCACAGACCCAACATATTAAAAAGGTTCATTTCTTTTCTGGCTATAAAGTAGCTCTTAGAAAATATTATGAAAAATGAAGTACAAATTAATCAGAGAAGAGAAAATTAGACGTTCCTTGAAATGTCCTCAAAATTAAAACTCAGAGAAACCATTCAGGAGGCAAAACTGTGATTGCATTTGCCAAATATAAAATATTTTTAGTAATATTTTACAGCAATTGTCAATCTTCTCAGGGCTCAGTGACAGACTATGGAAGTAACAAGACCACTTTCTGAATCTAGAGCAAGAGCTATTTGGAATTGAAAGTGGCCTTACAATTTGAAAGGCTGTATAGCAAAACATATAGCACTTGAGAAGTGACCAACACTAAATAAACTCAAACCTTTCATTATCTTTACCCTCTCCCCCAATTACTTTTGAAAGCAAGTCTGATGTAAGTACCATTTACTGCTTGGAAGAGATACTGTGGAGTCATGGCCAAACCCATTAAACACATCCAAGCTCTTGGATCTTTCTGTCTTAGATTTTATTGTTGCTTTGCATCTTGCTCTTGGTTTGTTTCTGATCCCATTTCTTATTGTAGAGTCAAATTAGTGTTGGAGCAAAGAGAGATCATTTTAATAGAAATATCTTACATGACTACAGTGTTGTTGTTTTTTTTTTTAAGATTTATTTATTTGTGCATACAGAACTGGGGTACAGGCCAGAGGCTCAGGGGCGGTGAGAGGCTTCACCAGAGACAGAGTGGGGAGCAGAACAGGTAGATCGATGAAGTACACTGCTGAGGGGAGCAGCGGGCGGGTCAGGAGAGGTCTGCCTCGCCATGTGGTCTCCTCCGGGGCAGGCGGGAATCGAACTCATGCGGAAGTGGCTTTAGCTTCTTAGTGCTGTGCTTTAACCCGCTGCGCCACCAGGGAGGGCCTACAGTGTTTGTTTTTAAAAGTACATGCTTTGTAGAGCCCTGGATCTTCAGAGCCCAATGAAAATTGTTGATTTAATAACTTCACTCAGCCTTATGGAGGACATATAACATCTGCTTTGATCTGACAGCATAAGGTCTGATTATCACTACTCCTTAGTAGTTGATAGGGCAACTCTTCACCAGATTATTTGATTCTCAATAAGAAGAATCTCTCTTAGTGGTAGTGGTTAAATGAAATCTAACTAGGAAATTTGAAATGAGAATGGTAAAATATTTAGTATACTCTACTTATTTAGAAATAATGCTTTTCAAAGATGTGGGTTCCATTTCTCCACCCAAGTTCTCGTTAGTTAACAGCAGAATGAGTAAAGAAAATCTTGTTGCTGAGAGAAAATTCAAAAAATACTATAAGCTTATGTGATCATCAAAACAGCTTCATGGGGCAAGTATTGTTGGGCAAAGCCATCTGAAACTGTCATTTCTATAAGTCAAAAATGGTTGACATCAATAATTTTATATGGCTTAAACTTTGCTTTTCATACCTCCAGTTTGGACATGAGAAACGTGGTGTTTATGTGTCAAGTAATTTCCTGAAGGTTACAGCCTGATTAATTAGTAGAGCCAGACCTAGGAACTAAGGTATTTCTCTCCAAAGCCTTGTTCTTCTCCATTAGGCTGTATTTCAGGTGAGGAATGCAATTAGACTAAAAGAGAACCAGGCATGCCTTCCCTTCTCCCCCAAACTCACTGACACAACAGAGAGATGGGTAGCATTTCTTGGTTACAGCTGCATTTATGAATCATAAAGATAGATTTAGGCTTATGTATGTACAAGAGGATCTAGTTCCCCGCCCCCCCATGAACTCTCTAAACATCTTAAACTATGGGTTTCCCAATGGACAGGATGGAAGATATGGGTGCTTTTAATGGTGGGTGTGGTTTCACAGATCTGAAGAGGTGTGAACCTGTACCTATGAATCATCTCTGGTGTTGGTATAGAACACTAGAGTTACTTTAATTAAAAAAAAAAAGACAGTGTAATAAAGAAAAAATGAAAACAATGAACAACTATATATCAGAGACATTTTACAGGGGTGGAGTGGGGAATACAAACAAAACTGGGGTAGGAAAGGTGCATGGGACTCTGGTGATGGCACACGGGTCAAGTGGTGGTGGGAAGCCCTCAGGGATTACAACCAAGATGGAAAAAGGCACAAAATGAAGAATGATGTAAAACCAAATTAAAAGAGAGAGAGAGAGAGATACAGAAGAATGTTTTAAAAAATACAATTAGGCCCTCCCTAGTGGCAGAGCAGGTTAAAGCACAGCACTGAGAAGCTAAAGCCACTTCCGCATGAGTTCTATCCCTGCCTGCCCCGGAGGTGACCCATCTGGCGTGGCAGACCTCTCCTGACCTGCCCACTGCTCCCCTCAGCAGTGTACTTTGTCGATCTGCCTGTTCTGCTCCCCACTCTGTCTCTGGTGAAGCCTCTTGCCACCCCTGAGCCTCTGCCCTGTACCCCAGTTCTGTAGGCATAAATAAATAAAATGTTAAAAAAATACAATTAAAGAAATAGACAGTGTTTTTTAGTTCTCTGTTCATGGTGATGAAATTACTGAATGTGTGAATGGTCATGGTTTTAAAATATAAAATATTCTACGTTGCCCAGGCTGTTACGAGTTAGAAGGCTCTCAAATCACCTTTTGGTTGCCTCATATTTTTTCTCTTAGACTATTAGCTGCTTAAGCACAAATACCCACTTCCCTTTTATGAGTCCTTTTCAGTAAGCATAAATAAAGGTAAAAAAAATGTTACTGGGCCTCTTTGGTGGTGCAATGGGTTAAAGTGCAGCACTGCGGAGTTAGCCTCAGCCACTTCAGTGTAAGTTTGATCCCTGCCCAGGGAGTTGACCCACATGGCACAGCAGACCTTTCCTGTCTTGCCTGCTCCCCTCAGCAGTGTACTTTGGCCATCTGCCTGTTCTGTTCCCCACTCTGTCTCTGCTGAATCTTCTCATTGCCCCTGCACCTCTGGTCTGTACCCCAGTTTTGTGTGCATAAATAAATAAATCTTTATTAACAAAAAGGTTATTGACCTTTCAGGCAATGGTTTCAGGCTGGAAATAATGGTCCAACTACAGACAAAAATACTATTTCCAACATAGAGTAACTCAAAGAACTATATACACATACTTAAGACTTTGAATAGGGTTTACTCAAAGCTTCATTTCACTAATTTTGCTTTCCTTTTAAGAAGATTGTTTTCAATTCTTTTCTCTTCCAGTTTGGCAGCTTTATAGCTACAGTCACTCCTCTCTACTCCTGCCCCAGGCCTACCAGAATAAGGGAGGTTGATTTATGCATCAAAAGTCTGATAGTATATAGAAGGTCATTCATTGAGAACTAAGGAGCCTGTCTAAACAGTGGTGGTCATGCAAATTGGTGTGATTGCTGGCCCAGGTCCTGAAAGAAATTAAGTTGAACTGAATAGAAACCAAACTATGAAGGAGTTTGATTTTAAATAAGGTTTGAAAGCATATGTTTCCACACTGGTACCAGACTTTTTTCATCTTACTGTCATGAATTGCTACCAGTTGTATGAAATTAATAAACGTGCATAATAGAGCTATAGAGATTGGTTGATGGGGTGAGTTTGTGGTAATAGCATTCTTGGCAGGGAGATGGATGTTTTCAATTTATCTTCATTGTTTTGTAAGATAACATGAAATGAACTTTAGACATATCTTAATTTAAAAATAAAATGCCCAACTGCTTTAAACATTCTATAAGGTAGTCTGAGATCAAGAGCAGAAGTGATAGAACACTTCTCTAGGGCAAGAACTGTTTTGGTTTTGAGTCTTTATGCTAGTTTCACCAGTTACTGTTTTTTTTTTTTAAAGATTTATTTATTTACTCATAAAGAACTGGGGTACAAGCCAGAGATGCGGTGGGTGAGAGGATTCAACAGAGACAGTGGGGAGCAGAACAGGCAAAGGAAGTACACTGCTAAGGGGAGCAGCAGGCGGGTCAGGAGAGGTCTGCCCCCGCCATGTGGATCTCCCCCCCATCCCCACCCCGGGGCAAGCAGGGATCCAACTCATGCGGAAGTGGCTTAAGCTTCTCAGTGCAGTGCTTTAACCTGCTGCACCACCAGGGAGGGCCCTCATCAGTTACTTTTAAAGGTGCTTTAAAAAAAAAAAAGGATTGTTTCCTTTCAAACCAGTCTTTCTCTGCCTTTGGCTGTCTGTGCCAACTCTTGCAATAAATGGACCAACTTAGGCAATTGAGAGGGTGAAGCTAAAGAAATTTTGTACTTTTGATATAAATGGTGCAAGATACTTTTGGCTAATCCCTCTGAAGTTCCCCCCCTTGATCCCCACCATCCCATTAATTTCTTTGACCTATATCTATTTGGCAGCCATTGCTCAGTTCTTCAAAAGACATTAAGTAACTGGATTTAATGGGACTTTCCTAAATCCCAGTGTCATAATCATTATATTTTCATGATTCTATTTAAACTTATAGTTATCTTTTATGCTCAAGCTAAGGATGGAATTCATAAATATCATCAAGACAGTAGGTTGAATCAGCTACAAAGGTCATGTAAATAAGACACAAAGCTCCCACTGAATGCATGATTCCCTTTCTTGGGGTGATGTTTAAGTTCTGAAATAAGTGGAAGGGTGCATATAATGAAAATGTTGTAAGAAAATGAACAATAATGCATCTGAATGTATCCAACACCTTGCTTAATAGAACATAAGAATGCAGTGTGATTTCTCTTTATCATTTCCAATCCCATCAACTCTTACCTTTTAAAAGTCATCACTATCCTGAATATTGTGCTATTGAATTCCTTGTATTCTTTTAATGATGTATCATATATGTGTACATCCTGACATACTAAATCACTTAATTTTGTGAGCTTCTGAGCTTTATATAAATTGAATCGTATCTAATATATGCTTCTGTGATTTGTCTTTTATCACTCAAATAATTTTGAGTTTAAATAACAATTGTTCTGAGGTTAATTCACATCGTGGGTATCTGAGTTTGTTTATTTTTTTATTGTTGCATAGTTGCTTAATTTTTGGCCTTGAATTTTATTATTCTCCTATTGGTGGTTATAAATTTCAGACTAACATTGCATTAAACCATACAATAGAAATTTCTAAAAACAATATTTTCAAATTATTTATATAAAAATTATTTGCAGACTTTGTAAAGTATGATGGCTACCATCATTGGAAGGGCCAGGAGGTCAACTGGAGAATGTGATGGCACTAAGGTTTGGTGGTGATGGAGTGCAGCATTCACATATATCAAGATGTGAAACTGTACACTCAAAGTCATATAGATTTGCAAATGAATAGAAAAGAAATAATATTTGAGAAAAACATTTAATTTCAAATTATTGAATCAGATTTCCTATTTGCCTAAAATAGCTATATGTAACTTTTCTTTAAGACTTTTAAGTGGTAACATTCTTAATGTTTAACATCAATACACACATTTGGTGATAACATTTTTGAACAATTTTTTACAGTAATATTATTGTAACAATACAATAGCTGTTATTTTCTTTCATTGACAAATGTAACATTGACATTTTCCTTTTTTAGAGGCAGTACAAGGGATTAAAAAACCCAACTGAACTCCTTTTCAGTTTATATATTGCTTAATCATTATCATATATAGTCACTTTGATGTGCTACTAAAAGAGGACATCAGTGACAGACAAAAATGTCTTCTTTAGAACAACATACCCTGTAGTGTCTTTCTAACAACATATACACCAGATAGAGTCCTTGAAGATGTAATTATTAGGGGGAGGTCATTCTGGATTAGCAATCAATCCAATGACTGCTATTCTTATAAGAAGGGGGTGGAGAGATGTACAGACACACACAAACTAAGATTATGGAGGCAGAAATTGAGTGATCAGCTACAGTTCAAAGTATGCTGAGAATTGCTGGGGCTACCAGAAGCTAGGAAGAGGCAAAGAAGGATTCTTCCCTAGAGGGCTCAGAGGAAGGATGGTCCTGCCAACATCTTAACTTCAGACTTACAGAACTGTGAGGGAATACATTTCTTCTGTTCTAAGTCACTTGGTTTGTAATAATTTGTTAATGCGATTCCTGAGAAACCATAACACCATCTATGAATGAAGGGAAGATGGGCCTCATGAAGTTTAGCTTTCAGAAAGCCATGTCTGGTTTCCTGACTTCCACATTAAGCAGCTACATCTTTTTTTTTTTAATTATTTATTTTATTGAGGTAAATTGGTTTGCAACATTGTGTATATTTTAGGTTCATTCCTATTCAAATGCTATATTATTATACCCCATCCACCACCAGCAGACTAATAATCCTCCATCAAGGTCCATCTATGGACCATGGACTATAGGCTACCACCCTCCCATCTTTTAATCAGACTTATTTTACCAAACATAATACTCTTTAAGTCCATCCATGGTGTTACAAATGTCAAATTTTATCCTTTTTCTTTTTTTTTTTTTTTGCATAGTGAAATAGTTGTATTTATGTAGCTATATACCGTATCTTCTTTACCCAGCAACTTTTGGTGAACATTAGGTTATTGTGAATTATTAGCTCTCATGAATAATTCTGTACTGAACATGTTAGTGTTTTCCTATTCTTCAGAAGTGGAATAACTGAATCATATGGAGTTTCTGTTTTTAATTTTTTGAGGATTCTCCACAATATTTTCCATAATGACTTCACAAATTCACATTGTCACCAACAATGTACAAGGGCTCCCTTCTCTCTACATCCTTGACACCATTTTCTGCTTCTTGTCTTTTGCATAATGGCTATTTTCACAGAGTGAGATGATATGTCATTGTTTTGATTTACATTTTCATAATAAAAAAGAGATGATGAACATCTTTTTGATGCCTAGTGGCCATCTGTATGTCTGTTTTAGAGATCCAAATATTTCAGAATTTCTGCTATTTTTTTTTTGACAGTTATTGATTTTTTGTTGTTATTGCTGAATTTTATGAGTTCTTTATATATTTTGGATATTAATTCCTTATTGGGGGTATGACTTGAAAATATTGTCTCCTGTTCTCTAGGATGCCTTTTCATTTGGATCATGCAAACAGCTGCATCTTAGTTTGTATGTAATGGCCCTCGGGCACCAGGATCATGACCTCCTTCAATAATGCCACAGTATGAGGAAGTGAATGTCCTGGGTGAGCTGCCATTGAGCTGTTCTTAGTCAGTCAGCATGGCATTATTAGATTCATCTTGTGCAGACATTGTGACATCACTGACAATCTTACAAAGAAGAAGCTGCATCTAGAAGGAGTTGATTAGTCTGGTAGAATTTTTGACTTCCCCAGGTCCAGCTGATCATCTCAAGGGCTAAAAGGACCTTAATGTTGTTTTAGAAGCTCTTGCAAGCTCCGCTCAGTTCTAGGTCAGCAAGCCTCAGCAGCTATGTTTAGTACAAAATTGCCTCCAGTGCTTGTTTACTCTGTGGATCCTTGTTTTCTTGTTTCTGACCTCTCAAGGAATCTCTTACAAGTTTTGCTACATTTTAAAATTATTTAAGTGCTTTATCCAGTATATTAAATTGTGTGGTTCTGGAAGATTTTTCCATGAACATTTAGTCTATCACTTGGGAAAATGGAATGAAGTTGGCTTTTCTTTTAGTATGGCTGAGACCTATTGTGCTTTTGTCCCTAGGTGTGCTGCTAGGAGGTTGCTATATCTTGCTTGTGAAATCGACTTGTAATAGCAAAAGGAGCTCATACCCTTGACTTAAGGAAACCTTATGATAACTGCAAGTTAGAATATTAATTTTGGATATATGATCTAGCAAGTATAACTGTATTTATAGACAAAAGGATATAATCTTGAAGTTTTAGCTCTTACAGAAAAAGTAACTGATTTTCCAGTTCTGGCATTAAATTTACTTCAGTTCAAATCTCAAGGTCACACACTGCTATTTAGTACCAGTGTGGTCTGAGCAAGTTTTTTATATTCTTACTGTCAATAGTTATATGTGTAAAATAATAATACATCATAGAGTTATGATGATAAATGAATAAATTCAGTCAATAAATAAAATAATGGATATAAAACATATTATATAAAATCTACATATAATATATAACCTATATTATATACACTTGTCAGGCATATAGTAATTGCTCAGTAAGTGTTAGCTACTGTTATTATTACTGTTACTACTGTTTTCACTGATGTCAGGACTAGTCTTAGATACAATTAGTTGGACATCATATTCTCCTGTTATGTGGGGTCATCCTTCTACTTCATTGCCTCTCTTGTAGGCTCTCTAAGGTCCTTCAGTTAGCTCTAATTCCTGGTACTGCCCTCCCTGCAAGGTTCTGTACTTTTATCTTTTTCCTCCCACTTCATCTTACTTCGATGAAAATGTAACTGCACACACGTTATGTCATGAGGTCTCTATTCCTCTAAACTAATTTGAAATCAATGAATGGTATGACAATAATAGAGGAAAAACCTAAATAACTGTAATTTACAATGTAGAATTTAAATTTAGTAGAGCTCCTAAGTGCTCCAATTAAAGGGATGTTTAATAAGACATTTATAGTGATAGAACAAGGTTCATGTACTGTAAATTTTTAGGCAGGAAATGTTTTAGTATCATGGAGGAGTGATGAATATATATTATTATTCCCATTATACAGATGAGTAAACATCTGTATAAGAATCACAGGTCTAGTAAAGAAATATATATTATCATTCATTAACCATTTCATTCTTTAATATTATCATTCATTAACCATGTTCATTCTTTAATAGTCACCTACATAAGTAAGCCAGTATACTAAATAAGTAAAAAATACTATTAAGAATCCAAACATGATGGAATTCATATAAAAGTAGTAGAGTATATATAAATCAGTTATGTATCTGATAATTTTGTTTACAGTTTATCCAGGGTATCTTTCTGTGTATTATTTCTTTGCCTACAAATTTCAAAATTATTCTATTTGTTTATCTCTCCCTCATCTCTCACTTCTGAATCATAAAAATCTCAAAGGAAGATACTTCTCTGGTAAGGTCTGGGGGAGAATTAAGAGGGTAAAGTCAACAATTAACTTAGTGGTTGTTAATCACCGTTTGATAATGATTAAATGGCCAGGACACTAATACAAAAAATCACCTACCACCATTATATTTTATCAGTTCTGATGCCCTTTTGAAAGTTTTTCATTCATAAATTACTGTAAGGTTCTGCAGTCAGCTAATTAAATTGTTGACCAATCAAATTCAAATGAATGAGAATTTAGATGGTTGGAGGGGCAGATAATTTTGAAACAGGATGCTCCAACTGCTGAATAATAATGATAAAAGCATGATATACATCGTTATTGCCTTTTACAGCTTTTGAGTGTTTTCACATAAATTATCTAATTTGATACCTCACAAAAATCTCTGTAGGTTGTTAGGACAAACATAACTGATGAATAAATAAATGAGGGTCATGAACCAGAAGAACTGGTATCATCTGAGGTACTACAATGAGGTAATTAGACAAGGAGTCATATTTGAGTCCTGATCACCTAGGAGGACCATTAAGAGGTAGTAGAGAGGCGTGGGAAGGGTGGGCTTGTCTTAGCCTACCCTGCAATGGGCCACAGGTGGAGATCATCTCATTTGCTGATGTCATAGCTTGCTGCTCTTACCAGCTATACTTCCAGCCACTTTCTCCACACATAATAGGACTCTGTCTACAAAATTCGTTAGTTTAAAAGAGAAAATTCCTTTCATGCTTACCTTTCTTTTACCATGATATAAAACACAACTGAGTCCATCAAAGAAAAAACTTTGGTCTTTTAAGAAACAGGAAAGATTTTCATAGGTTGATTTTGAATAACTAAGGATTGCTAAATATGTCTGTTGTGGTTTTAGAGCACAAGGACACCACAGTCAAGTAAGACCTTTTATCCCCCAATAGAGAGTAATGGTACATTTTATTCAATACATTAAATTACATAGACATTAGCCACAACATGTTGATTCAGCTTCACAGGAAATGAAAATCAATACCATGTGTGTGCATCGCCACTCCACACCACCATAGCACACACTGTAATGTGCTCATTGTGCCTCACTTCCAAACCTTACTTCATTAGAATGACATTACTATAAGCTTTTAAAAGTCACTTTAATATGCATATAAAAAATCCAAATCAAGAAATGAAAAGATTCTGAACCAGAATTCAGGGACAACATTCTCCAACAGCTTTGAATTTGTGTGTTTTTGATAAAATCTGTGGTGACACTATGATCAGATACACATTATCACAGTCTGTGAGATATAGCCCAAGAAGAACCCGGTAAATAAAAAAGTGCTCAAAATATTTGCTGAGCTAATGAAACAGCAGGAGATCCACTATCAATTTAATAACATAGCTTTGGGCAAAAAGAAATCTTAAAGTAAACATCCTGTTGAATTCAAGATGCATGATTTTTTGAAAAATGTGAGTTTTTGTAATTTAGGATCTAAATAGAGCAGTAGTCTTTCTGGGAGAGGCAGGAATAAATGCATTTTATATTAATTTTTTGGGTGGGTTTTGACCTTAATCTTTGATTTAGTCACACTCACCTTGTGATTTGTCACATGCATGTGCAAGATGGCTGGAAATGGGGTGCACTTACCTCTGTGTAATCATATCCTATGACCCCTCATCATTTTTGGTTCTTGAATCAAATTTCTTAGCCAACTCCTTCTGAATTAAATCTTCAGTACAGTCATGCCAATCCTACAGCTTCAAAACAAAGCCATTTTTCAACTATTTGTACATGGGGGAAAAAAATCTGAACAATTTCTAAAAGAACAAAGCAGGTATTTTCTTCAAGCTCAAGTAACTGAAATAACTGAAGATATTTAGTTCAAATTGCAAATAAATTCGCCTTTGGATTGAGACGAGGCAAGAGAAATATCAGACTGGAAGGTCAAAAGGAACATTTGTAGTAAGTTATAAACAGAAAATAGGGATTTAGAATGGCGAAGCTGAACTCAACAATAAGATGGGGTCATGACACCTTGGTAAGTATTTTTCATTATTTTTTAAAAACTTACTGTGTTAACCCAGGATTTTATTTTCACTGACTCTAATTGAGAGTATTTTAGTGACATTCTCTCTTTCTCCTTTTAAGGGACCAGAATAGTACTTTGTACTTTATTATGTTATGGTTCAGAGAAATTCAAAGCATATAGAAACCTCGGGCCAGTTCTCATCTCAATTCCCTTTCTCTCTAGAACACTAATTGCAAAAATTACTTTTTCTTAGTAGGATTAGCCTGTGCCTGGGATGGTCTCAAATTCTCCAGGAGAAATTACTGCTTAGAGGAGCTACTTTTCTAAGGGTTCTTTCTTCTCTACTCTCAAACAGTTTTGATGTAAATAACTGAAGATTTCAAACTTAAAAAGCAGATTAGATGACAAAACGTGCCTGTCCATAGTAATTTTGCACAAGCACATATATGATTTATTGTAAAATGGAAGGACAATTGAAATGATTTCTGTTATTCTACAGTTGCACACTGAAGCTAAATTCTATGTTTTCTGGAGCTATTTATATCCCTTGTATGATGTCATTGTAAATATGTTTATTGAAAATGAGCTCCCAAATTAGGAATTTACTGTCATTTCAGTTGATGCTGGGTAAAAATTTACTTTTTCATCAGCTAGAGTTTGCTGTAAGAAAAAAATTTAGGAGACCATCAAAAAATATTTGTTGATTGAGTGAATGAAGAGGATTGGGTGAAAATGTTTAGTAAAATCACTGTTCTTCCAACTCAACAAGAATTATACTTTATTACAGAATTATTCTCTATCAGAATTATACTTTATCTCCCCTCACTGGGAATAGTTCTCATATTGCAGTAATCTGTCACTCTTGCCTGGTCAGTCTTTTTCCTGATATCCCCACAAGGTTCTAGCATTATCCAATGTCTGTCTTTTCTTTCTCTGCCTGAAGTATCCCCCACATTGATCCCCTGGGAAAGTCTTACTAGGCTTTGAGTCAGGACTCAATTATTACTTCCTATATAAGGGCTTACCTCAGAGCCCTAGATAATGGAGCATTCTCTCACTCCTCAGCATAAGCAGGTGACACAATCTCTGACTGTATTTGCTGGTTGTTTCCTCAGTGGACTGAAAGGTCCTTGAAGGCAAGTGTGTGTGTTTGCATTTTTGTGACCTCAGTTTATACATGGTACATGCCCTTGAAATATTTATTGAGTGAACAAGTACCTTCCTTGTATAACCCATAAACATAACTTATACTGTCTACACATCTTATTAGGTTTCCCTTTCATGCATCATTTTCTTTATATAAGTGACATATGCCTAAAAATGTAATTTCAATTTGGGAAATTTAATCAAATTCTAGATCTACACTGCATTGCCCAATATGGTAGCCAATAGCCACATGTGGTTACTTGAATTTAAACCAATGAAAATTAATTAAATTTATTTCCTCAGAAGTAGTGATATTTATGTGCTTTAACTGTTCAATTGCCACATGTGGCTGGCGATTGCTGTACTGGACTGTACAGACAGCATTTTCATCATTGCAAAAAATTCTACTGGACTTAGAATGGTTATTTTGGTTATGTTTCAAATTCTTCTGTGAAATAAATCATTACATTCAAACAAATTACTTTGAAAATCTGTATGCTAACATAGTTCAGGTTATTTAAATACTCTTAAAATGTTACAGTCCCTGTATAGACAACCATTTCACAAATATTTAAACTAATCTATAATTAAATGTAAAATATATTCAGGAAAATAAAATACTGAGACTGATAAATTAACATGATGATTCAAATACGTCATTTTATTTCGTCTCCTTCATGAGACACCAGTAAAAGCATAGCTTAAAAAATATTTTAGGTCCTCCCTGGTGGCGCAGCGGGTTAAAGCACAGCACTGAGAATCTAAAGCCGCTTCCGCATGAGTTCGATTCCCGCCTGCCCAGGAGGTGACCACATGGCGTGGCAGACCTCTCCTTGCCCGCCCGCTGCTCCCTTCAGCAGTGTACTTCGTTGATCTGCCTGTTCTGTTCCCCACTCTGTCTCTGGTGAAGCCTCTCGCCGCCCCTGAGCCTCTGGCCTGTACCCCAGTTCTGTATGCACAAATAAATAAAAAAAAAATTTTAAATGCTCTAATTCTATAACATGAAGAGAGTCGAATAAGGGTCATCAGTGGAGAAGAATATTTAAGAAATTTGTGGAATATAGAAAAATGATGAAGCAAATTGGAAAAAGTGGAAGCCTATACTATTTTATGCCTCAAGGTCGACTAAGTCTCCAATATCCATGCTTAGAAACTTTAGATATAATGGAGGTCAAGAATGAATTGTACAGCAAAGTGGAGAGATTTATTAAGTTGGAGAGGGCCTAAAATTTGGCATAATAAAGAAAAAATTCTTATTTTTATCTGACCTCTTGTGGCATTTTAGAACATAAGGGATAGAGAAAGTGAAGAGGGATAGAAAGGAGAACAAAAGATCAAGAAGCCGTATAACAAGAAACTTCTTATCAGCTAATCTGGAAGTAGAAAATCATGGAGCAAGGCACTTAAAGTTATGTAATAGTTATTAATTAGGGCAGCATGAAGACATTTCCAGACATGTCCAGTTCACAAAGTTTATCTCCACATACCCTTTCTTAGAAAGTTATTAGAGGATATTCTCCACTAACACAAGGGAAGAGTGGATAGTACATCTTATAGATTGGATTATTGTTCCTATTGTTTACCTCTCCCTGGTGTTGACATATACTTTGCTACCTTTGCCAACTAACTTTGCATTGTCTCCCACTTAAGTAGGTAAAATATATTTCCTTACTCCTTTAATGTTAGGGCTGGTCATGTGATTTGCTTTGGTTAAAATTATGTTAATGGATGCAACATTAACAGAGACTCTAAATATGCTTACTTGCCTTGTCTGATCTCTCTCTTTGCCATCTTCTATGAGAAAGATATGCCTTTGATAAGCTGCTAGATTCATATGAAAGACACATGGAACATTTTAAAAATTAACCCACATTCTGAAGTGGTCTGAGACTAGTATTTGTGTTAATGCCACAGAGATTTGGGGGTTGCCTGTAATGCAGCATTATGATTATAGGACATTTTGTAGCTCTGACTAATTAAGAAGGCTTCAGGGACAATTAATCCCGTTCTAGAATAGTAGCTATGCAGCAGATCTAAAAGCATCTGATCCAGTTTGGAATATGAGGGTTACTTTCTGGGAGGAGGGAGTAAGGAAATAAGAATCAATAGAACAGAAGCATGATTGTGATCCTGTTAATAAAGCAGAAGTACACAAAACAGGAATCTGTGACTTGTAGGAGCACAGCAGTCATGACATTCAGCTCTGTGGAAAATGTATCTTGAGTCTATCACATTATTAGCTCTGCAATGAACCACACTTAGATGTAATGAATTAGGCTCCATTTATCGTTTTTCCCCAGGAGAATTTACTTATTACCAAACGCATCAAGTTACATACATTAAATATGTATAGCTATTTTTATGTCATTCAAATTTCAAAAAGTGATTTAAATACAAAAGAAAATAAAGTAAAATGAGAATAAAGAGTAGGTTTAGTTTCATAAATTCTTCTGTTTTGACAAATCTAAACCTACTCCTTTTTTCCCCTGATTTCTTCTTTATTTTCTTTTCTATTAAACAAAGCCTAAAAATACGACTATAGAATTGAGGCTAGTAGAGGGGAGTCCATGGTATATGGTAAGGGATATGCTATGATGGTGGGTGGGGTGTGATGATGGACATCTGGGGAGGTGTGAATGTTTCCTTGGAGCCATATCCAGAGCTATAAACCAATGTTACCTTAAACAAACAAAGGAGCAAAATAGGAAAGCAGAGAAAAAAACCTAATTGTAGTCAAAAACCTTCAGTTCATCGAGAAAGTAAACTTCCTGAGTTAGGAAGAACAAAAACCTAAGTTCAGTTTAGGATTGTGTACTTAGAATTCTATAAAAATGGCACTTTATGAGGTAATGCATTATAACATCTAGGGATGAAACAGTGTTTTTCTCACTTTTTGGTTCAAGATGCTTTATCTTAAAAAAAGAAGCTCTTTTTGATGTGGGTTATAGTAATAAATATTTATTTTATTAGAAATTAATATGCTTTAGTGGTCTTTTTATTTCCAGCTTGATCAATTATAATAATGTTTGGCTTTTAAGAACTCTTATGGCTACCCTGATATTTTATGGAAAATGTTGCACTGTATAAGATAAAATAAAGTATTTATTAACAATCTAAAGATTTGCAAGGAGGTTCACTTTCATTATAATTTCATTTTGTCCAGTTTCTTTGCAGTAGATTTCTACCTTTCACGAGTGAGAGAGTTCACTCTGTCCATTCTATAGCTTAAAATACAAAGAGTACAGCCTTAGGTGCAGAAAGCAAGTGGCTTCCTCTTTCTTAAGCCAGCCATCTATTGTACTTATAACCCTATTATTCAACATGATTAAGGGGATCTGGATGCAGGACATGGTGACAGAAACTTAGTAAAGGAAAGCAAGAAATTTCTTTGTTTATTCCTTCTCTAAGACACTTCCTTCTTTTATGGAGATCTGAGTTTTGGACATATCCATTTTCCTGTTCTTTTAAAAGTACCTTATAGCATTTCTTGCCAGGAAATTCAGATAGTGACAAATTTTTGTTATCTGTGGGAGTATAAATTTCTCTTTTACTTTTGAAGGTTAATTTCACTGAATACAGAATTCTAGGTTGGTGGTTTTGTTTTTCATGCTTGCATGGTTTGTGAGGAAAGTATGACATAACACTTACTTCAATTTCTCTATAAAAATATATCCCATCCTTCTTTGATTCTTTTAAGATTTTCTCTGTCTTTGATTTTCTTCAGTTTGAATATGTCTTAATTATAGAGTTTTAAGTGTTTGCCTATGTAGTGTTCTCTGAGCTTCCTGGATATCTGGTCTGATTTCTGTCATTATTTTGCTTTTCTGTTATGAAATTTCATATCTGATTTAAGTTAAAAAAATAACACATACAAGTCATATATTTTAAAATAATTGTGGTGCTTTTTAACCCAACAATACTCTCTATATAATGCCACTATATTTAGCATTTTCCTCATTTTTTGAATAGATTTCTTTCATATAAATATCAACATAAACATACAATTTGCTCTCTTCTTTCTTTTCTTTTTTTTTTTTTTTAAGATTTATTTATTTGTACAGAACTGGGATACAGGCCAGAGATGCGGAGGGTGAAAGGATTCACCAGAGACAGAGCAGGGAGCAGAACAGGCAGATCAACGAAGTACACTGCTGAGGGGAGCAGTGGGGGCGTCAGGAGAGGTCTGCCTCGCCATGTGGTCACCTGGGGGGGGGGAGGGCGTGGATGGAACTCATGCAGAAGTGGCTTCAGCCTCTTAGTGCTGTGCTTTAACCTGCTGCGCCACCAGGGAGGGCCTGCTCTCTTATTTCTTAAAAAGAGTCCAAACTTTCACAGTAGTTATATGTGAGTCAGCATTTCTATTACACAATACACTCTTCACTGTTTTATAACAAAAAATAAATTCCTCTAGACTGGAACTTGACACTTTTATCTCAGTTGCAAAAGAGCAAAAACAAATGTTGCCATTTTTGTGCTGGTAAAATTAAAAAAATTCACTAAAATCAAGATATCCTTATGATTTTAAAATCATGATTATTTAAAAGATTGCAATAGTTGAATGTTAGGCAATGCATGGTAAGCAGGTGTTAGAATGAGGAGAGGTGGGCTCTTGTTCAAAACTGTCCAAAAGAAAACCTTCTTTCTGATTTGGTTCATCATCTGTGAAATATGCAAAATGCCACCTCTAACTACTTTGTGGAGAAAGAAAAGGAAACTTCTGGTGCTGAGAAATCATTTTTTCCTGTTTGATGAGAAGACAGAAGAAAAAGTGGCTTGAAAAACTTTTTCAAGGTCAAATATCAAGGGGACACATAGAATCACTGTATTACATTTGGCAGTAACAGTGAAAAGCTAATATTTTTATTTTTATAACCCTGGTGAGTCCTGTGTAAACTCATTATAACAGTATGAGCTTTGTGGGCCACTTACATTACAATAACATATTTCTGGGACAAAAAGTTCCTGCTGTTATGAAAAATGCTTGTATTTTTTTTAAATAGGATCAATCCACATCTCCATAAACTGTCCAATAACTGTATTATCAGTTCCTATTTCTTGCCTTTTCAGATAAGTTACCAACATCTTTGAGTGTACTATTCATAACACCTATAAGCTGAGTCAGGATCTGTGGGTTGAAACTTATAGAAGTAAAAATTAGCAAAATGAGTATGAAAAATCTTCTGGTGACAGTGACATACAAAAGAGCAGCATGCTCACATTACAAGTACTCTACCATCAGATTTATCCTTTGCCACTAAAGCTATTCAACTATCCTCTCCTACCCAGAGTACAACAACACTCCAGAGTAGGTACCTCTACTTTAGAGAGTAGGTGGGCTAGTAGGGTCATCTTATCTTTCCCACATATAAAAGAGAACCTGTGTATCTGGCTGAGAGTTTCTAAAGTCTACCCTCCCCCCACACTGTGTTAATGTTGCTAGCCTTACATCAGGTCATCATTGATTCTGCTTCAATAACTAGTTACCACTTTACAATTAACCTTCCAGCTAGCTCACTGCATTTAAACAATGTATTCTTCATATTGGGGCTGAATGTTCTTTGTAAAACTCAAGCATGATCTTGTTTTCAGTCATTTAAGCACTTTGAACTGAAGAGCATAGTATCAAGGGTGATTCCCATTTCCTGCTCTGGCCTCAGCACTATCCTTTTACCTTGCTCTTGGAGTCCCAGAACAATCACACAGCTCTATTCCATGGGTCTTTGCAGAATTTGTTCTTAATCCTCCCCTCCTTACCTGACTAATGACAAATTAGCCTTTCCTCTCCTTTTATCTCTTTCCTTCCTCCTTCATCTTTTTCATTCCTCAGATATTTCTTGATAACTTATATATGAGTCATTGGAGACACATTAGTGAACAGACAGACAAGAGTCTTTACATGCATGTGTGTGTGTGTTAGGGGTGATAGAAATGGAATGTAACCATAATAAATGACACACTATGTTAAAAGCTGGTAAGTTCCCTGAGGAAATAATAAACTGTAAGTGGGAGCGAGGAATGCAGGTAAAGATACTTTAAATAGAATGTATGAATTTCACACAGAAGATAACATTTCAATGAAGAGCTGGATGAGGTAAATGAGAAAGCCACTTGGTTATTGGTTATTAACAGATGTGGATAGCCAGTGTAAAGGGCTGGTATGTTCAAGGAGAGCCATTCACCTAATAAAGGACAAAGAGGTGTATCCAGTTTGGAGTGATTATGAATCTCCTATAAAATTAGTGTACAGGATTTCAAGTGCATATACATTTTTATTTCTCTGGGATAAGTGCTCAAATCATACAAATGTTGACACATCCAGAGTTTGGGGAAAATGAACTGTCTTATATGGTTAGTAGGAATACAGACTGGTCCAGCCCCTAACAAAAGAAGTATGTAGGCTCCTTAAAAGACTAAAAGTGAATCTGTCATACTACCCAATGATTCCACTCCTAGGAATCTACCAAAAGGACAAAAAAACACAAATAATGAAAGGATACCTGCTTTCCTATGTTTATAGCAACACTATTTACAATAGCTAAGACATGGGACCAATCTAAATGTTCCAGAACAGTGACTGGTTCAAGAAGATACTGTATAGCTACACGATGGAATACTACTTAGGAATAAAAAAAAAAATAAGCTCATGCTATTTGTGGCAACATAGTTCTATCTGGAAGGGATTATGCTAAGTGAAATAAGTCAGGAGGAGAAAGATAAATACCAGGTGGTTTCAAAATGTTGAATATAGAGAAACCAAAGGGTCAGACTAAGACAAACTTTGAAACTGACCCTTGAGATCAGGAAAAAACAAAACAGAAATAAAACTAGCAGACAAAAGATAAATTGAAGACAATCAGCAGGGGTGGGGGAGGGAACAGAACAAGGAGGGAAGGCTACAAGAAACTACGGTGATGGTTCATAAGTGACTTGGTAGTGGGAATTCTATGGGGATTACACCTGATAGGAATAATGATGTAAAATATATATATATATATATATAAAATGGGAAAAAAAATAAAACTGACCCTTGAAAGATGACTATAGACCTAAGGCATCAAGGAGAGGAGCGCATATGGGACAATGGTGGAGGGCTGTGAGTGCTTTGGTGGTGAGAGAACTATGGTGACCACACCTCAGGATAAAATCCTATATTGTTAAAAAAAATTAACAACATGTAAACAAAACAAAGCACACATAAACAAACTGACTCTTACAGTGATTACTTGTTTAATTTCATAAGAAATGGCCAGGCTATTTTACAGAGGGGCTATTCCATGTTGCACTCCAATTATCAATGAATGAAACTTGCAATGGCTTTGTCTCGATATTAACACTTACTATTGTTAGTATTTTTTTACTTTAGTTATTCTAATAGGTGCGTAATAGTTTTTCATTGGGGTTTATCTTTGAATCTTCCTCATTTCCTAAATTACACTTCCCTGTGTACCTCTGAAATGGGTGATGATGCCGTACATTTTTTCATTTGTTTAAATGTTATTTGTATATCTCCTTTCATGATGTGACTACTCAAGTCTTTTGCTCATTAAAATAAATCTGAGTTCCTCATCTTACCACTGAAATTTTCAGTTTGCTATGCATCTTGGACACAAGTCTGTCAGCCATGCTTTGTGAATATTTTCTCTCAAGTCTCCAGTCTGTCTGTTCATTCTCTCAACTTTCACAAGGCAAAAGTTACTTAAATTAAAAATTTAATTTTGAGATAATTAAGTTTCCAGAACTAATACAAAGGGATCCAATATACCTTATATTTAGTGTCTTTCATGAAAGCAGCTTAAACAACAATTGTAGCATGTATGACAGAATGCTGACTCAAGACAGTCATTCTATCACCACAAGAATCTGCCCTTTCGGCAATGCCTCTACTTCCCTCCCATTCTTCTTACGTCCTTCTTGATCTTGGCAAATACCAATTTGTTCTCTTTTCCCATAATTTTGTTTTTTCAAGAGTGTTATATAAATAGAATTATACAATATGTAATCTTTAGGATTTAGTTTTTTTTTTTCATTCCACATAATTCTTGAAGATTCATCAAATCTGTGCCTATCAGTAGTTTCTTTCTGTGGTTGACTACTATTTAAGGAATTGTAGGCACCATAATTTTGTTTAGTCATTTACCCACTGAAGGACATCTGGGCTGTTTTCAGGTTTTAGATATTATGAACAATGCTGTTATGAATATTCCTGTACAAGTTTCTAATGCGGCAAGTGTTCATTTCTCAGAGATAATTACCCAAGAGTGAAAATGATAGGTGGCATGGCAATTTGATATTTAGTTCTATAAGAAGCCTCTAAATTGCCTTCCAGGATGGAAGTACCACTTTACATTTTCACCAATAGTGCATGAGTGAGCTAGTCTATCACATCATTGTTAGCTTTGCTCATTAAAATAAATCTGAGTTCCTCATCTTACCACTGTGGAATTTTCAGAGTTTGTTATGCATCTTGGACACAGTTTGTCAGCTATGTTTTGTGAATATTTTCTCCCAGTTTCAGTCTGTCTTTCATTCTCTCAATGTTTACAGGGGAAAAGCTTTGCTTTATCCATCTGGTTAGCTTTGCGTATCTGGTGCTTTACTACTTTTTATTTTGGCCATTGCAACTAGTGTATAGGGACATCTCAGTGTGGTTTTAATTAAATTTACTCCGATCTATGTGAACACTTTCATTCATTTAAATTAGAATTCTAGTGTACAGTCTCTGCAACATTGTTACCTACCACATCACTGGGAGTTTAAGTTTTTATTTAATTCATTGTTAATGGATTTAATAGTAAAAATGATATAGGCAATACATTCTCAATATTGCAGAATAAGATAAGAGAAGGTAGAAACATGTAGAGTTACTTTCACCACAAGTTTACATGGAATATGCCCTTTTCTAGGGGAAAATGAAAGGTCAGTGTTTGCTTCCTAAATCAAATTGATTGTATTATTAATATAACTAATACATTATAATTATATTGTTTGTAAATAATTTTTATTACTTGTTTTAGCCATTTTCTCTTGCTAGGAAAAGAATATTTATCTTCTTGGTTATATGAAAAAATCCGACATTTTCTGTAAAGCTATTATATGAGGGACTTTGGAAAAGAGAATATGCATTTGACTTAATTCTCCAACCTCTCTCTGTTATTAGCTAGAATCTACTTTTAGGTATTCTTTAAATTATTAATTTATTCTTTTAATTGAGGTACATTTAGAATCTTCCCCATCAGATATCTCCTAGCGTACCACCATAGTCCATTATACTTCCTTCTCTTTGTTATTACACCTCCCCCACTTCTTCTTCCTTCTGGACTTGGCTATCATTTTTATAAAACCTTTTCTTATGCTCTTGTGTTCTCCACATTTACATTCAAGTTTATCTGTTTCCTGTGCATAAAAAGATAATTTTAACAAAATTATCTAAACTATTTCTTTGAGAATCTACTGGAGGCAGAGTGATTGCACTGACTGAACATTCCTTGACAGAGAAGGGATGATTCCAGATTTCCCTGACATGAGTCAATACAACTAACTGATTAAGAAATATGTTTGCTAAAACTCCTAGTTTAGTTCCCATCCTAATATGTTTGCTAAAACTCCTAGTTTAGTTCCCATCCTAATACATTTCAACTGCCCCTGGTTATAAAGAGCAGTGTAGCTTCTGTAGTAGCAAAAGGCAAGAAGGGCTGCATATTCTGATGCCTGCTCCCTGCAAAGCCATTTTGAGGGGATCACTGTTCAATGGCACCAGTGTGTCAGAGGGGGTGCCTGGGAATTCAGACCTGCCTGAACTCCTGTGAGGGGTTCTGAGGGGCTCCAGCTACTCTTAACAACTAACAAACTGTGGCTTGAGTAAGAGAGGCCAAGGGAGTACAAAATCCCTCCTACATTTTTCTCTGGAACTACAGAAGATGTGGCCAAATATGCAGGCAGAGTTTTTTAAATGCAAGTAAATTGGAGAGAATACAGAGAAGAACAAAAATATGATAAAGGGTTTGTATTGTATAAGTCAGTCTCTGGAAAAAAAGATGCAGGATGATGAGCACATTCACTTGAGAGGGAAAAAAACCTGAAATGAAACATAATAACAGTCTATAAAATACATACAAGAATGTCAAATAGATATTCCAATTACCATCATTAGTTAGAACGACTTAAATTTTAGGAAAGTCACAAAACATGAGATATTTGAAAACAATTATCTTCTAGAGACTCAACGAACAAAAGCAGTTCTCTAACTGAATTAGCAAAATTAGAAACTACACACTTAGGGTTGGAGTTCTGAGTATATACAAGATGAAGGACACTATATTTATGACTCAGACCAAAATTACCTATTGAAATGAATTATGTTGACAAAAACTACATTTTGCAGGAAGGAGAAATTCAAACTGAACATCAGTGTGACTGATTTAAAATCTCAGACATAGACACAGAGAGTAGGCTAGTTAAAACTGGAGCTAAGCAGTACATAAATACAAACCAATATTAAAAAACAGCAGAGAAACTGATATGATATTGAGTTTTCTCTTTAAAGGACCTGAGATGTTTATTCACTGTAGAGAAGAGAAACCCTAGAAAATTCATTAAAGCTATGCAATGCTCTTAGACCTTTGCAAGAGTTCTCAAGTCCTATGACGGCTGAGAAAGCCATGCTAACCAGCGGCACTGATCGACTGCCATGTCTAGATTGTTGGGAAAGTCAGGGGAGATGAATAAAGCACAGTGAAACTGCTAAAATGAATCCCAGAAACTGAGCAGAAAGTGGACCAAAAAATTGATCTTGACAGATGTGTCAATCAGATTGGAAGTATCTAAACAAGTGCAAAATGGAGCCATAAGAAAATCACAAAAGAAAAGCTAAAAATCAAAAGGTTTTGAAAACCCTACAGGATGCTATAGAAAGAAAAGGATATTAATACAGACCATTACAAAGGATGAATCAGTAGAGCTGACCAAGATTACAAAGAAAATCTCTCTGGAGTTGCAATGGTGAAAAGGGACACAAAGATTCAAGAATATGGGCTCGGGTATGTAGCTGGGGACTTTGAGGAAGCTTACCACATGCAGGGAATTAAAGAGAGGGTGGTTGACAGAAAAGAATAAAACGTTATTAGGGAATGTGTCTCTTTGTGCCAAGTGCTATCTTCTGAATCCAAACAAGTGGATGAGTGAAGGGAAGATTTGCAGTTGGATGAAGAGCCTTTAAAAGGTACATGCCTGAATCACAGAAATCAGACCCAGGCAAATGTCTGTTGGGTGACGGAGTTCACCTTCTGTCTCAGTGTGCTGTCGCTCCCGGCAGGCGGTTGGCAAATGCTGTGCCCAGTCAGGTTCCAGGCTAGCAGAACAGAGTCTTGTGCACAGCAGGCAACTTCTCAATTTCTATATAAAAAGAGGGACGTTAATACTCATGTATTAACCATTTTTGACAGACAGAGCAGTTTAGGCTCTTTGGTATAGTTATAGAGAACTTCTGAGTAAAATGCTTAGGGGAACTGCACACTCACTGTAATTGGAAGTGAAAACAAATAAAAGCCTATAGGCTATAGGAATAGAAGAGGATGCCCGAGGGAATGGTAAGAACAAAAGAAATGTGACTTCATTGGTGTCTTGATGTAACAGTATGTGGGTGAAAGTTTAAAATCAAGGAAACATCAATATGGAGTAAGTTGAATGAAGGAAGTAAAATTTAATCTAGAACATGATGAGTCCTCTAATAGTTCCATGCGTGTGCAATGTGGTTAAAGAGGAAATATCACAGGTGTAATGTTTATTTACAATGACAGTGGAGTGGAACCATGACAGGTATATGTGGAATTTAATTTTGTTCGAGAATCCACTTATCCCTCCACTAGATACAAACTAGGAGCGCTTCTATTTTTCAGAGAGAGAACACAGAGAAACGGTTATTAACAGTGCTTAGAGCAAACTGAGGGCAACAAATAGAAAAAGCAGGCATTCCTAGCCTGTTATGTAACTAGGACAGAATTACTCTGAGGAAGTTGGGAAAAAAAAAACAAACTTCCTTAAGGATGCTATTAATAGATGATCCTGTTTCAAGGGAACTTATAACAACTGCAACCTCAGTGACTGAGTAAACCCAGCAACCATCACAAACATGCTGACATAAGAGATGAACAGAACTCCGGGGAAAAGAGAACTCAGATCCCAAAGTACCTTTTAGCCACAACTTAGCTAAGAATTTTATCACTTCCCCAGTGGAAAGGAATTTTATCACTTCCCCAGTGGAAAGGAGTATGGGGAAGACCAGAATCTTATTTGAAGTAAAGGCACCATATATATGCCTTTACTACAGTATAGTTCTCATTCTTTAAAATGGGCACTTTCATTGTCTTCAAATGAATAGCTATTGCTGAAAATAAATATCTGAACTAACACAATCTGATTATAGCTGTCAAAATTCTAATACGTAGAGGTAGAAAAGCTCTATGAGAGGAGCTACAGGTTATACTGCAACAAACTTTGACTAAACTCATACTCTTGCCAATGGGAGCACAGGTCTTTGGGTTTTTATTTTCACTTTTTGCCATCATTAACATTTATCTGAAGATAATTTAGAGATTTAAAATGTCTCCAGTTAGAGGGCCCTCCTTGGTGGTGCAGCGGGTTAAAGCACTGCACTGAGAAGCTAAAGCTACTTCCGCATGAGTTCGATCCCCGCCTGCCCCGGAGGTGACCACATGGCGAGGCAGACCTCTCCTGACCCGCCCGCTGCTCCCCTCAGCAGTGTACTTTGATCATCTGCCTGTTCTGCTCCCCACTCTGTCTCTAGTGAATCCTATCACCCTCCACATCTCTGGCCTGTACCCCAGTTCTGTATGAATAAATAAATAAATCTTTAAAAAAAAATAAATAAATAAAATGTCTCCAGTTAGAATAAGGCTTGCATTGCAGTAGAATGCTTCTGCTGGTCACACCTTTATGCATTTATGTGGCTAGGTCTAATTGACCACCACTGGCCACACCTTTCAGGAGACGTGGGCTGTGGTCACAGTGACTCATCTTGAGTCTAGTATCAGAATTTATTCTTGGCTATGTGCCATGTCACCATGTAATGGGTGAAAAAAATTCAAATGTGTACCTTAGTTTATATATATTTGTAAACTAGATACAGGAAACTAGAAATTTCCCGGTCTTGGAAAGCCTCAAATACAAAACACTTTTCAACATAACAACCATAATGATGACAGAAACAGTGATATGCCAAAAATGGAAAACAAAACCAAAGAGAATGTTGTAAGATTACATTTTTTCAAAACTACAATAGAAAGGAAAATTTTACTTTTGTTTCTTTAAGCATGAAGAGTATTTTATCATTAAAAGTCTGCTTGTTTTCCCTGAGAGGCTCTAAGTTTAACTTGTAAGTTTCAAGAGTTTTTATATTATTCTATTAGCAAGTCTTATCTTGGCAAATTAGGCAATTATACATGTATCTTCTGAACATTTTTTTCAGAACTGGACTATTTTTTAGCTTCAGTTAAAAAGCTTTTCAAAATATGCCTTATCATACCAGTTAATTTATGATTTCAGCATAAATGATTGTTCCTAGTTCCTTTAACTTTTTTGCTGCTATTATTATAAGCATTACTGATATAAGATTCATAAAAATATAATAACTGGGGGGCCTCTTAGGGACCTAGGGGTTAAGTCTCAGCACTATCACCACCAGGGCCTGAGTTCCATCCTCAGCCAGGGAGGGTGCTAAGCCCACAATCAACAGCAGATCTCTCCTGTTCCACCCACTATGCCCCTCAGCAGTGTATTTCAGTAGATCTGCCTGTTTTGCTCCCCGCTTTGTCTCTGGTGAATCCTCTCACCCTCTGCATCTCCAGTCTACACCCCGGTAGTTCTACACAAAAAACAAACAAATAAATAAATGTAATAACTTCATGATTTGATTTCCTTCATTTGTATACACTATCAACTTTCAGTTTCTAGCTGCAGTCACACATATTTATAATATCTTGGATATTATAAAGATTAGCCAGAATCTCACTGGCTTCCCTGGTTGGTTAACCCATAATCAACTGGGAGGTAGAAATCGCACACTGATGATGACAACTTAAGGGGTATGTGATTGTAATGGTGATCTTAAATATTCTGTCATATTTAGCCATTGTGTTATTTAGATTCATTCAAGAAACCTTGTTTTGTTATTATTCCATTTACAAAGTCTTCTAAATTTTGTTAAATGTGATGGGGGAAAGCATGTTTTTCTAGGAACCAAAATTCTGTTAATTAATCATCTTCTTCTGTTCCCAGAAAACTTGAGAATCACAAAGATAGATATGGCAAGATAAACAACTAAGTGAGAAACCCACAATGAAAAGATATTATTATAGCTAATGGATCCAGGAATGAAAACATACACTGTTAAGCTTTATTTTATCATTAAAGATAAGTTTAAATTAGTTCCAACACTTTCTAAAGGCCAGTGCAAATAAGGAAATGTCCTTAGTTATGCACACCTCAGGATCCTTATGATAAATGTAAATAAACTGTCTCAGAGAAAGATAACTATTTCCAAATTAACACAAGGAAGAGGTTTCTAAAAATGTCTCTATAGAAATTACCCTGAACAACATGCTTTCATAAAGTTTCCTAGTATTGTACCTTCAAGCACCCAATGGAATCAATTTATTTAGTAAATGCAATTTTATAGAGGAGATGAGGGGTAGGGTTAGTTTACCAGGGACTGCTTCCTCAGTACATAAAAGTTAACAAAAATAATTGCTACATAAACATAAGAATATGAATTAACAAGTCTCATAAACTGACTAACAGCTTCCTATGCATCTGAGTTACAGTTCATATTCATTTGAAAATTGTAAGTGCTGTCATTATCACTCTTCTTTAAAAGCTCATATACAAGTTCTTGTGACTCTCCTCGATTAAAAACCATCCCACTTTCTTAAATGCAAAGAGAGCAAGTTTAGTTTAAATAATCTTTAAGTTTCTTTTTTTAAAAACTTGGAACATTTAATAGCTTCAATATATGTCATGATGTCATTTTTTTCCTATTTTAAAACTAAGAACTATTCTTACTTTATCAGAAGCCTCAAAACGCAAAGGGAAAATCAGTATATCGATTCCTACAATGGATTCCAATGTTATTCTAGCTTCAGAAGGTGTCCAGTTACAGAGAAACATTTTAGTAACCGTAAGGTTCAGGCAGACCTTGTGTGACCCTATTCATTCCTGACCAGAAAATAGTTTTTGTTTAACTTCGAAAGAAACCAGACAAATCCTGCAAGGTTACTTGTAATCATGACACCATTCTTAGAATTGCCATGTGCTGGGAACATGCCTTCTCACTTCCTCCTTCTATCTACAGTATAAATCTGAAGGACTTTGTTATGGCTCTTATACTTGGCACATCTTAGGCCTATTTAGAACATCAACACCATCAATCACAAAATATGGGGCCGACCAGCTGGATGAACCCTGGCTATCATGCAGGGGTTATTTGTCATCTGGGCATGTCTGTTTGGTATATAACACTCCTTCAGTCCCAGAACAATTTTCCCCCTCCAAATATATTCTCTTTGATTCAGGAAACACGTGATTAATAAAGGACAAGGGTTTAAAGCCAGAGGTCAAGGCTAAAAGTCTTAACCAAACAAGTGCATTGCTTACTAACGTTTGCATCAGCAGCCAAAAATTCCCTTGAAGAGCTCCCGCACTAAAAAAACACAAGTCTATTCTTAAATGACATAAATTTCAAGGGACTCCAACAACTATGTTCATCTTGAGGGATTTATTTTAAAATAATGTTGTATGTCTGAGAAATGTTTTGCTGCAGAATAATAACACTGCATCAAGCATTTAAAAACCCATTACAAACATTACAATTTAATATAAAAAATTAAGGTTGCAAAGATGTAGTTTAACCAATATGATATGTAAAGGAAATTTGTACTATAACATTAGAACAATTTGCATTAAAAATAAATTGTTTTCTAAGATGTGTATTTATACTAAAATGGATTTAAAAGCAACACTTCTTCCCTCATACTTTTTGCCTAATTTATATGCCAATCTTCAGTACTTTATAGTACTTTTCCATTAGACAGTTTTTTGTCTTTTATCCTTGTTTCCCCTCCTTCCACCAAAAGAACTTTATTTCATGTTTAGAATATTGGTTTTTCTTCTTTCTAGGCAATTGTCATAGTTCCATCCTGCATTAGTATTTATTTGATATTTATGAATTGTGTTTTGTATGTCTGTTGAGAAAAAGCAAATTTTAACAACAAATGAAAAAGATATTGGTCAATTTTTTAAATTATCTTAGCATTGACTTAACTGAAAATGGCTGCATTTCTCAAACTGGAAAAACAAATTGAATAATATTTACTGCACTGGAATTACAAAGAGAGTCATAACTCTTGTTGGAAATCTAAAGAGCATTTCTCAGAAGAAAAGTGCTAATAAAGAAAAAAAAAAGAAAGAAAAGTGCTAAGTAGATTATATGATAGTGTACCTGATGTTACAAGGCCTAAGGAACATGTCAATCATCACTTTTTACAACTTGTACAGATTTCCCCTCCACATGCTACCTAAGGTAACCAGACTTACTGGAATTCAGTTTTATTTACCTGCCTGCCAAATGCCAAAGGAATACAAATAGAAACACAGTACAAATGTACTATATTAAATGTAAGTTTCCCTTGTATTCATACAGTATGAAACAATTGGCAACACATTTTCTGAAATGTGCATTTAAAATGTAATAATTTTATTGAGCTAGAATTCATAGACTATACAATTTACCCATTTAGTTGATAAAGCAGTAGTTTTACATGTATTCACAAAATTGTGTGATCATTAACATAATCATTTAGAATTTTCATTACTCAGAAAAGAAACCCCATACTCATCAACAGCAATACCCACTTGCCCTCCAGGAATTCCCATTACCTGTTCTAGCCATAGGCTAATTTTTATCTCCATATATAACTATTCTGTACAATTTGTATGAATTGTACCATATCATGCAGTCTTCTACAACTGCTTCCTTTCATGTAGTCTACTACTTTCAAGGATCACTCATAGAGTTGCATGTTCTGGTACTTTCTTTTTAAGGCTGAGTCAGTAGTCCATTGTATAGCTATGTCACATTTTGTCCATCAGCTTGGGGTGTTTCCATTTTGGGGCTACCATGAATAATGTTGCTATAAACACTCATGTACACATTTTTATCTGGATGTATGTGATACTGGCAACATATGCATTCTGTAGTCTGCCTTAGTACCATAGACTTGCAGGCATAAAGACACTTTCCATGTCATCTAATCTGACTTCTTATTCTATTACCATGGATAGTGAGACTTCAGAAAGGAAGTAACAGGTGAAATTAGAATCCTGGTCTCTCTTTTCCCTGTCTGTTATCTTCTGTGCCATGGTATAAATTCTTACCATTCACTTGCAAATGCAGAATCCTTGGGTGAATTTGACTTACTCACAGCTGGGACATCTGTTGCTCCACTATTTATGCTAACATATAACAATGTATATTTGACTGTTGATGGGGTCTTCTCTGCACTGTACATACTTAATACTCTCGGTTAACTCAGTTGACCCTGCTAAACAATGACAATGTGTGTGAGGCGCCAGTTTGTTAGCATTAATTGTTATGAAAACAGGGTTACTGACCTTGTCATATTTAACAGTGTAGAGCAGACACAGCTATGTGGATCCTGAGGGCAGATAAAGAATTTCCAGTGGTGATGTAAGAACTATGCTAACTAGTCTCTTTCTCCATTCTGCTTCTAGGCACTGAGTAGCTGTGCATTTCAGTTAGACAACTCACCATGCTAATAAAGCCCAAGAATTTTTATAAATAATAATAAAAAAATGTGTTCTAACATGCCATTTCCTCTTAGAACATGAGAGGATTTTTGCAGAGCAATAAGCAGGGGTGTGTGTGTGTGTGCGTGAGGGGTGGGGATGGGGGGGTCATCACTCTATTTTTACTGTTGCATCCCTGCCCCCAATAGAATTGGAACAATTAGCCCAACCAAATAAAAAAGAAAATCAACTGTGTACCTATATGCCTTTAAAATAATTTTCTTAAGAATGTTTTTTAAAATGCTATCAAATTGTGACTAAGATGAGAATTGTATAATATGTGAGGACTGGTTTATGTTTCTAAGCTTTTGGATATGGGTATTCTTGCCTCAGTAAAAAAACAAGTTAATTTTTTAACAATGCAATATTACCTTGGTACATCTTGTTCTCTCTTTCCCTCAGGGTCTTACATGAATGAATCAGAAAATTGCTCCCTTATGTTAAGTCCAAATCTGCACCTGTGTTAAATTCACATGGAACTGGAATTGGGGGGGTGGGGGTATGGATGTCAGCAAAAGTAATAGAATGATATATCTGAGTTTGAATTTTCAAGTGGACTAGCAGAGACCATCAACAGGAACATTTTTGTAGGCATATTATTTCATATTTAGAACTGAAATTAAGGCTATATAATCATGTTGATCAGCTGTCCTCAAGTTCTCAAGTTTACAATTAGATGCATCTGACTACAGATTTTAGGAATCTTGACTACTAGGTATTCTGGAAAGTTTAGCATGCCAAAATTTTTATTTTACCTTCTTTGGGTATCTTGAATCATTTTCTAAGTCTTAAAGCAGTCTCTATGGTTTAGACATCTTAAATGAGGTCATGAAAAATAAGCAAGTCTTTGAAGCAAAATACAGAAAGCAATGAAGAGTTAAAAGAAGGGAAGAGATTAAAGACCTCTAGATTTAAAAAAAAAGGGAGGGGGCAAACTTTTTGATGTTCTGGAGAGGTGGAAAAATGGAAGGTAGAGTGAGTATAAAAGTAAGAGGAATTAAGCAAAGAAAATAGATAAATGGAGAGAATTGTGCTCATGTTCTGCATTTGCTTTTCATCTGTGAATGGAAGCAGTTGGAGCAAGTCCATTTATCTCACAATGAAGTGAATTTGTTGATGAAATTTCATATCTACTTGGTTTATGTTATGCAGTACTGCATTAATGTGTTTTGGCAATATTGGCAGATGTTTGAGATGCATCCTGGATGAAGACATCTGACTATTTGAAAGATTGTGTTATCAGAGGAAGGAAGGAAATAAGAAAGAATTTTGGGGCTCTAAGAATAAGACACCTCAGTTTTTATCAGCATGAAGTATACCCATAAGGACTACTATTTGCATATTGCTATGAAGGCTGGTTAAAGTCCAATCAATTGAATCCAGATGTGGGTTTCTTGTCAGACTTTTTTTTAAGTAAGGGTTGCCAAAACTTCATGGGAGAAGAGACCGCAAACTAATATAAGCCAAAGGACTCTCAAAGTACAAGGAACATTTTGGCTTATACGAAATGCAACTTCTCTAAGAGTAGTGACTGAAAAAATATAGTAAGTTTATGTGTGATAAATTATTTCAAGGATATTTACAATGCCTGACTTTTGCCTAAACAGAATCTCCCAAAACAACTTTCCTGATATGGTGTCCAATCTCATATTTAAGGAACATCATAATTGACCATTTATACTCTTTTCGCAGGAGAGAACCTTGAGACCAATCCATGAAAATCCATCTCCTGTTACATGGGGGTAATAAATGGGATTTGAATACAATGCTAAAGGTGTATTTTAAAAATGTCCAGACTTCCCTGGTGGTACAATGGATTAAAGCACAGAACTATGAAACTATCTGTTGCCACTGGGGCACCACTTTGATCCCCAGCCAAAGAGGTGACCCACATGGCATGGCAGACCTCTCCTGTCTCACCCGCTGCTCCCCTCAGCAATGTATTTCAATCATCCTGCTCTGTTCCCCATTCTGTTTCTGGTGAATCCTCTCACCTTCCACACCTCTGGCTTGTGCCCCAGTTCTTGTATGCATAAATAAATAAATCTTAAAAAAAAAAAGGTACAAATGTCCACCTTACCTCTTAAGAAATGATAAGAAGCTCTTCTATTCTTATACATTAAATAGTTTTGAGACTATTATGAATTCTGTTAGTAGAGAAATTCTATTCTTCTGTTATTTGTGTGTGTATTTTTCAAATGTCAATAATTTTGATTAGTGAAAAACCAATCAAACTATTCCTTGTGGCCAGTGTTCTTAAAATAAATACCTAAAGACTACAGTGAAGCACTTTGCTTTAAAGAAAACAGTAGGGATAATTTCTCCACAAACACATTAGGCTGGCAAATCAACTCAATTTCATATTTCTGGGTTCTCTACAAGTCTGTGTGCATGCATTTTTCTTTTAGAATATTACATGTGTGCTATAATAAATATTTCTTTCCTAGGTAAAAATGTAATGGAAGTCTTATCTTTTGCACTTAAATATCATTCAGTATCTTGGACTTATGGGGTTCACTTTATATATTTATTAATCTGGTTAACTACTATTTGATTTTTTTTCTTTTGTTTTGTGGACTAGAACTTTTCCCCTAAGACCTCAAATAAAAGCTATAACTTCTTTTAGAGCTTTTTTCCCCTGTATTTATTTTAAATCAGTTAGTATTACTTAAAAATGTACAGCTAAATTTGGGGAAGAGAAACTCAAAATTTAGAAAAGTGTTTAGAATAAATTAAATCCATTTCAATTTCATTGAACTAAATTTGACCTCAAACTTATTTTCTATGAACTAGATATTATAAAGGACACACAATCACATGGGATTTTTTCCTCCTAGGGCTTTCTGATGTATTGTATAGACACATTCCTGAGTTAACTTAAATCAGAGTTTAATACAAGAATAAAGTTCTTGAAGAACATCTACCCAAAGAGATAGGCTCTTGTAACAGCAAAGGTGTCTTAAAGTAAGTGAAATTAAATTGGGTTGAGTGGGTTGGGAGGGCATGATTTTTTGGAAATACTTAATTATTTATGCATACAGAACAGGTCAGAGATGCAGGGGTGGTGAGAGAATTCACCAGAGTCAAAGTGGGGAGCAGAACAGGCAGATTGACAAAGTACAGTGCTGAGGGGAGCAGCAGGCAAGACAGGAGAGGTCTGCCGCGCCATGTGGATCACCTCAGGGCAGGGATAGAACTTGCACCGAAAGGGGCCCTGGGCAGCTTCTCATTGCTGCGGTTTAACCCGTTGAGCCTCCAGGGAGTGCTTGAATTTTTTTAAAGGTATCTCTCCCAGTCTTTTTGTTTGTTTTGTTTTTGTTTTATCTTACTTTCATTCTTTGAAACACATCTTGATACATGATGTAAATTCTCTGAGGGAATTATGGAAATTATTAATGTTTAATTAATTAAGGGACCTATTATATAGGGAATAATGGCAGAGTAATTTGAAGCTTCCTTTAATGAATGGGAGTAGAGATCAATTCTTTTCTAAGCTCATACAGTATATCAAGTGAGCAAGCCTGTACACCCTCACTTGCTTAACAAGTGAGCAAGGTGGCATCATGATCTGTACATTCACACAGGACACTATTTAGAATGGACTTGAACTTGGGGCTTAATGTAGTTGTCATCTTAAAAATTTTAATAGCTTTATCATTTTGTAGCTTAAGTCTAATAAGACATTGGGACATGTGCTGGAAACGTAAAGCCTTGGCTCACTTGCTGTCTCCTGTCTCACTACCAGCACACCTTTTGGCACAGGGTCTCAGCACCCTACTTCCTACCACCTGGCTTCCCTATCCTTATCCTGCATATAGAAAATAAACCACCCTCCTTCTGAGTGGCAATTAGGTTACTTCAATAAAACAATGTCTGCGTTCCATACTGCTTCTACCCTGCCGGGGACCTAGACTTGAGTGTGGGGAAAAGTCACGAGCAGGCCTGTACACCCCCAATGTCCACTCCCTTTACAGGGCAAGGTGGTAGCTGGCAGCACATTAGTGCCAATTGGGATAGCTGGCTGGGGGCTTCCTCCTCACACCTAATTCAGGGACTGCACATGTTCCAGCACAGACCTCACCATCCCTTAAGGCATTAATATTCTCACCTTGGCCAGGAGCTGCACTGGAGCTGAAAATTACAGAGCTGATCTTGACACTGAAGTCAAGATATTACTGCTCTTGGTACAGATGGGAAACTGCAGTCTAGAGAAGGGCTGGTAAGTCCATTCTCTAACTACACCATGTCTGTTTTGAGATATATCCAGGTAAATGAGAGGAGAGGGGACTCAAAGTACTGATTTCCCTGTGCTTCCCTATCAGTGACCCGGTGGTGACCAGGAGCCCTCTCTGGGAACACAGACCTGTACGTATAGACTAGGTATCTATGGGTTCTTTTAGAAAAGTGGGAGCTCTAAAAGAAAATGTTAAGCTCCAGGTCCACTGTTATGACTGACTTGTGTCCTCCCAAATCCATGTGTTGAACCCCCTCAGGATGAGACTTTATTTAGAGACATTGTCTTAAAATAGCTGGTTATGTTAAACTGAGGCCAGTAAGGCTTGTTCTAATCCCATCTGACTTGTGTTTCTATGAAGAGGAAATCTGGAAATATAAATTGATGCTGGAGATAGGTTTGCACAAGGAATGTAATGACAACATAAGAAGATGGTTATGTGCAAGCCAAGGATGATGATGTAGAAGAAACCAAACTTACAGAAACCTTAATCTTGGACTTCCAGTTCCAAAAGTGTGAGGAAATAAATTTCTGTTTTTTCAATCACATAATCATTGGCATTTTGTTATATCTGTCCTTGCAAACTAGTATATCCAGTACTGATACATTAGTCATCTGCTGGTTGCAAGTATAGCAACATTATTCAACCAAGTATTACAAAAATGAAGATCTATAAACAAGTGCCCATTGGGTGAGATCTGAAAATTGTCTGGCTAGAATTCCTGGAATACAAGAACAGGAGGTTGAGAGATAATATGGGGTGAGACAAAAAGGAAAACATGAGAATACTATAGGTAGGGAACTGTTTAGCTGTTGCACCTCACCTTTATTTTTATAAACAAGTAGCAAATGAATAAAACATGCTCATTTTAAAAACATTTTTCCAAAGTCTAAATCAGTGGAGTAAAAAAAAAATCTAGATTTTCTTTTCCCTTCATTCTCCATCTCATTTCCTGCCTCAGAGGTAACCGTTGATTGGTATATTTTCTCAGCACATTTAAGAAATGCATTTAGATGAACATGTATATTTCTTTATGTGCTTAAATTTGATTATAGCTATTGCTTTGTGATTTGTTTTCCCATTTAGTAATATGTAATAGAGAATTTTCCATATCTACCACACAACTTTGTCTTATATTCTTTAGTGTGACATTCATGTAACTTCCTCGTATGGATGCGGTATATTTTATGTAACTTCTCACTGATAGATATTCAGGGTGTTCCCAACTTCTTATTATTACAAAAATACTGCAGTAAAATCTTGTGTGTGTGTGTGTGTGTGTGTGTGTGTGTGTGTGTGTGTGTGTGTGACAGATTTCTAATTGTCATGCTTCTTAGCTAATTTCCGAGTCTATTTTATTTTTTGGAAGATATGGCTAAGAAAATCTTTTCTTATCTGAATTAGACAGGTAAAAATCAGCTAAGATGCCTTTTCCTTAATGCTAATGTAACCAGAATTAAATATGATTTTATGTTTCTTTCATAGAGCACAAAGAACTTTAACTTAGAACCATGCAGCCAGCCTTGTCCGGGGCCTAGGAGTATGTAATAGGCCAGAGGGAAGTTTAAACTTGAATTTAGTGTGAAAACTCTGTGCTTTGAGTGGGAAAGACAAAGCTTTGATTTGGGGCCTGACTCGGGTGTGACACTTAGGATTCTTTCTAGGATGGATGAGCAAGAACAAACTTTACTGTTCGGGAGGTGCAGGAATACCCTAAGAAAGACTGGGTGACTCTTCCTGATCTTGATGTTCCTTTTCAAGAGGCCCCTGCCCACTGAATAATGATGCCTTAAATTACTGCTGCACGAAGCAACTAGTGAAACTTTCCCAAGAATAGCCCAATTTGTTTTACTGTGATCCAGTAAATATAGTCTTTTGGTCACAGAAATAAATTGCTAGAATAATTTAATAGCCTAAAGGATGAAGAGGCATGCATACTGAAGAACAAAATTTCAAATTATAAACATTTAAAGACAGGTTAAATATATCCTATCACTAGACTATGAGTTTTCCTCAAGACTGAAAAGCTAAAACTCTGAATCCCTTCTTAGTGTCTGAAACCTTCCAGTCTCTGCTCTCTTTGGCAGAACTTCATGCCTCTTGGCTTCAAGCAGCAATTTGTCAAGAATGCTTGCCATTTTGGCTTGCTCCACCTTTATTTCTCCTTTACCTCCATCCACTCAGGCTTCAAAAGCCTCTAATTAGCTGTTTACTTTAATGATTCCAGCTAGGACTTCATCTGGTCTCTGGTTCTCCCACTTCTGAGGATCCAAAGTGCCTGCACCTTCCCTATTAGGAGAATCTTTCTAATTTTTTGAAAAATGCATTTCCGTACCTCCACTTTGTGGCTTCCAGACTAAGGGGGTGGGGGTGGTTATTGGAAAAAAAAATTGGCAACAGTCTTGGGGATCTGGTCCTGAGCCACATCTATTTGGATTTAGAGAAACCTAAACATTTTTACAAAGCCCTGGGAAAAACAAAGGGCTTCAGCTCAGGCTAGAATTCAGACTGGCAACCAAGCAAACACAAGACTTCAGTACACTTGGCTTAGCTCACCTCTAAGACACCCCATGCATTAGAGGAATAGGTCAATACCCTTTCCCTGCCAGACTTCCTTTTCTGTTACATCTTTTAGCTCATGAGCATAGAAAGGCAAGTGAAGTTCTATGTAATTCAAAGACAAGGTTTGGGAATCTTGGTTTAGGTCAAGGCATTGTCAAGTCTAGATGGCGGCTCCCTGGGGTAAAATGTGGGGTAAGACAAATATAGATAATTCATCCTGTGATTCTGGGTATCCTTAGTCTATAGGTGGAAACCAGACACAAAGGTGTTTGTTTACTAATGAAAGAGGGCTAGCAACTTAAATAGCACTTTTTTGCATTTAAATTTTTATTTCTGAAAATGTGTTGGCAAAAGATAGTGTTACTAGCTTGGACACTGATTAACCCCAACAAAAATCTCAGTAGGCACGCCTGAGAATTGACACAGCCTGATCGCTCTCAAGTTTGAATCTGATACAAAAAGAAGTGTCTACCACAAAGTTTTTGAGCATCTTGGCATTAAATTTAAATTTGGAACTGATTAAGCCTTATGAAATGTATCATGTGTATCTGCTCAGGCAATATGGACCACTAGTCCTATCTGATACTTATAAGAGTTACCTTTAAAACAGCCCAATTTCATGGTCCATGGTGAAAGACTCTCCAACAAGAATATTCTGAAAGGTGGTCCATCAAACACACAAAATGGAAAGATTTTAAAGATTATTTTAAGCACCATGGCTTATTTTACTTGGAGGTTTTCCAACACTAAGTTCTTTTTAAATCCTCATATATTTTTAATTTTATTTAAAATTCAGATTTCCTATTTCTCATTTTATCACCACTTTAATTAGGCATAACAGATTGAAATTAGGTATCATAGAATAACTTTGCATGTTGAGACTAACAATACTGCAATTTATTCCACGTGATGATTTCTACCTACCCCCCCTCCCTTCTAACTGTCTGAGTCACCAGGCATAAATGAATATGCAAAGAACAGGCCTTCATATTTCTGGATCCTCAGATTCTGAAATTAAAAAAAAAAATTAGGCATCTAGTTCCAGGACTTGCGAACCAACCCCAAGTGTAGAAATCCTTATTTTGTGCCTGATGACTAAAAAGCAAGTTTTGATGTACTGTTGGAGAAGCACTTCATAAAATAACTAGTGTGGATAAAAAGTAAATAAATAAGAGGGGAAAAATATGCCACAAACTATTTGCATATGATAATTTCATAAAACATTCCCCTTGAGAAATACCTGAGTGAAATTAATTCACAATCAGTAGGAATCCAGTGGGAATGTGTTTGTCGAAATAAATAATCCAAAATTATTCTTGGGCTGTGAAGTTTGTTTACTGCCTTAACTGAAGTGTATATCAAACATAAGGGCATTAGTATTGGCTGTGGGTTGGGGGGAGTCACACACAGGCTTAACGTTGTGTTTTTCATCCATTCTGCTGTTTATGTTTCTTGGCAAGAGATCCAGCGATATTTGTCCCAACATTATGAGCGCAATATTATGTGTGTTCTTGTATGTAGGTATGTACATTTGTGTTTTCTGTAAAACAGTACTAAAAGGACAGGCATTGTTCCATTTCAGAAGAGGCCTCAAAAGTATAGCTGAATTCTTGAAAACAGAGCAAGTTTTAAATTAAAAAAAAAGTTAAATTTCACAGCTCTAGAGGCAAACAGCAATAAGTGTTTTTTTAGTCACACAGATAAAGACCATTTCTTCCCACTTAGAAATGCCCAGCGTTGCTTACCATACCTACACATATTAATGAATGTCTTCTTTATTAACTACCTTCTATCTGGTATTTGTGGCCCAAGTCTGTGTTTAAACTTAATATTAATGTGTGATCTTGGACAAATCGTTTATACCCACTATGTCTCCATGTACTAATCTTTAAACTATGTAGTAATTGGGATTATTGCAAGAATGAAAATGTGTATACTAAGTGCCTGGCACACAGTATATGCTATTTAAGTGTCTGCTAGTATTATTATGATGCTTTGCAATTGATAATTCCTCTCTATTGAAATCTGACTCTAGTCCCAACTATTTGATACTAAATTGGCAGTAACTGTTGATACTGCCTTAGAAATTTGGGTTTTGGAGTTACTTTGAACCCAACGCCCCTACTATCAGCTCACAATACAAATATTCCTGTTATAAACTGAAACTGTGGCTGAATTTTAAATATCTGGTAATGAGTCACTTCTCCATGCCTAAGCTGTGAATAAACACCTGTCTTTAAACTATCTTCAATACTGAATATTTCCCTCTGTGAAAAATAAAGCAAAAATGAGAAAAGGAAGAGAGAGAGGAGAGGGAGAGAGAAAAGGGAGTGGGGGGTAGGGGAGAGAGAGAGAGAGAAGAGGAGAAGAAGGATGAAGTTTAAGGACAACATAGCAGGCAGTTCCCAAGGGGAGAGTGGGTCTAATGTATGGTCATGTTTCTGTTAACAGGCTAATTTAAGATGCCCAGAACACACCATTTCCTAGTGAGACTTCACATGTTTCCATGATGATGTGCTCCTAGTTATCAGAAAAATTTGAAGAGGTTACCAACACCTTCTGATGCAGGGCATTAATCTTCTCACCTATTATTCCTAGTAGGTTCATCACTAAATCATAAATTTCCATTCAGTCTAACAAAATAATAAACCTGAAATTTATTGAATAAGCCTGAAATCACAAATTTAAGAGCTATATGAAATTGTATTTTGAAAGTCTGGCAATACCTAAGTATAGTCTGGGTGTTTTACTGACATACAGTTAAATTCAACACTGTCAAAATACTTTACAAGGAAATTCCATTAATATATTTTTGCAATTATGATTGTCCATGCTATCAATAGAAAACAACACAACATCACTGAACAGCTCTCTTTTCTGTTAGAGTTTATCATAAATCTAAGCAGCAAAAATGGGGAGAGAAAGATGAAGAAATAGTTCCTCCTAAGACAATTGCATGGCTAGAATTTACACTTAATTTCTATAAGCCCACACAAAGAGGGCTTTTCAGTTAGCTCATGACTCTGTATTGTATGTAGCTTTACTCCATCATGTAAAAAAGCAACATCATTAATTACACAAGTGAAAGGAGGCATTGAGAAAAGACTGCATCCTATCATTAACTTACAAAAATACAATTAGTAATTATTAGTGATTTCCTGGAGAAAGTCCAGAGCTGAATTAAAAATATCATGGACCACAGAGATCTTCATTGGTCCCTAAGAGGAAAAAAACTGCCATGAAGCTTTTCTATTGAACTTGCTTTTCTGTTATACTTGCTTTTAAAACATTAAAGGACTGCTTTGTAAAGCTGCTGTACAACATTTGTAATGCTTTGATTTTTCCTTTGCAATCTCTTAGAATGTGAAGATCTTTCTTTTTTCTAAGTAAAATAACCTGCAGCATTTAGTCCAGAATGAAAATAGGTATATCTTCACCTAGAAGTCATGGCTTTTCTGCCTAAAAAATGAGATAGTTTGTTGTTGTTGTTTTAAATACATTCTGTTTTTCAATTCTGGCCTATCTTCTTTCAATGGACAGACTCATGCTGTTCCCACAAAGATGAAAACAAGTTTCCTAAAACATCTTGAATCTCTATGGACGATTTTACTACTTTTGTCAAATGTTATTCAGGATTCTGCTATAGAAATAAACTAAAATTATTAAAGTGGTTGTTAAAAGGTGGGTGTGTAGATAGTTGGGGAAAATCTGAGTTGTTTTTAAGTGTTAATTCGCTAGGGCAACAGTCTCTGACCAACAGTTGTGGTGACAGATTCCAGTGTATCCTTCCATTTGGATGCCTTGGGATTGTTCCTCCTTACATAACCTGTTTGAAGAGACAGAGTATCTTTCTCTGGGTATAGTGAGGAACGAACTCTTCCTGTCAAACATATGGCCCTTTGAAGGCAGATGTGTTTTGACTGGGAAGAAGCAGGGTCAGCAGAGTTCTCTGCTGGCATCAGGAAGAAGGGGAAGGAGGCCCAGTTTGGGGAGCATTTGGAGCAGGACCCAAGAGGATTCTTTTACTCATATTCATCTGCTTGCGATTTATACAAAATTTCAACCTGTTTGATGAGCACTTTTTTTTCTATCGCTTCTTGTAAAAACAATAAACTTAGTGTTGGAAAACTGCTGAACAAACTGTAAAATTCGGTCAACTCCTGAAGTTGACCTGATTTGCTGTTTCTCAGGCATCAGGTTTTATTTTCAGTTTATATTCTGGTCTCAGTCAACTTCTCTGCTCCCTTTCTTTGGCTAGGGATTGAGTTTAATTGAAAGATCAAGAATTTCTAGAAAGTCAGTGTATGAAACAGTGGTGTTGGGGGGCAGGAAGGGGGAGGAAGAGAGAGACAGAGAAAGAGTATATGCCTCTTTATATCTTTAACCCATTCGCATCCTCACCTCTGTGCAGAGCTACTTAGTACCATGATAAAGGAATGTGATCCTTTATGAGAGCCCGTAAGTTTTATTGGAATGGTTTAGTACGTGAATCTTTCACTCTGTGTAATTTGAAGTCTAGGACCACTACCTTCATCGCTATGTGGTAAGATCATCCCCTTTTGGAAAGGAATCATAAACACTGACCTCCAGCATGTCTTCAGCATGTGAGGCAGCTACATGCACAGTTGAGGAGGATGGGCTATTCACAGAGCAAGACAGAGACAGGAAGGGGACAAGGGAAAGTATCTAGGAAGATTAGGTGTCTGATTAGTATCTGGTATGAGCCAAATGGTAGACAAATAGGAAGTTTTACATTATACTCTGGGTCCCCTGGACACTTTTGGTTGAGTAGTTCAAATATTTTCTTTCTGAAAATGCACCTCTACTCATATGAGGGGGTTGACACAGGTATAGATATATCTTCAACTTAGTACCAAAGTAAAAGATTTAAGATGATCTATTTTTTTATTTGCCTCTGCTGGCATAGAATTTAATAATTCAAAGTTAGGCCTGTGCTAACAGACATCATATAGATCCTAAACAAAAGAAAATTCAACATCAAATGTTCAGGAGTAGGATTCTATCACTGGCTGAGAAGCAAAATACCACCAGTTGCATGGGAAAATCTACTCAGGGGTCTAGACAGACTTGCTGGCAGGCTGACTGAGAGAAGAGGTTCAGAATGTGTTCAGAACAAAGTCCTTTTTGAAATGGCAGCTCTTTTTTTTTTTTAATTTTTTTTTTTTTTTAAAGATTTATTTATTTATTCATACAGAACTGGGGTACAGGCCAGAGGCT
>NW_004567106.1:12138975-12161320 GCF_000260355.1 Condylura cristata | reverse complement strand
TTCAGATTCTCAGTGCTGTGCTTTAACCCGCTGCGCCACCAGGGAGGGCCATTTTTTTTTTTTTTTAATTTTTTAAGCTTAATTCTAGGGGCCAAAATTAAGGCCTTACAGTAGTTTTACAATTCTAAAAAGAACTGATTGTTCTACAGCCACACCTTGATTACTTCTTCAGCAATTATTACAATGAAAGATCACTGTCAGATGTATGAGGAAGGACACCCAGATTGTAGTTTGCATGGATTCTACAGGGGTTGGTGCTCTGGGACAGGACATTTCATACAGACCTTTAGATATGCCATGGGCTCTGCAGCCTACAGACCTTTGGAGTTGTGAGCAGAGGCTTTTCAAATTCAGAAATGAAAAGGCAGATTAAGAGTTAAGCTATTTTTTTTTGACACCCACACACAAACACACAACACACACACACACACCCTCTAATTGCCTTTAGAGGAAAAAACATTTTACTTTTATCAAGTAGATATGGTTTAAATGTTCTGAAACCTTTACAGAACTTGTAAGAAGATATAGACCCTGCTCAAAAAGCATCTGTTCTTATTCCTTGGTGTAAAAACATACATAAGAAGGCCTTTATAGTGGTATGACTTGGAAGCAAGTTCCTGCTTCGAGTAACTACTGATTTTGAGGAAATGGAAGAAATACTTACAGAAAAGTGAGTTTATGTTTTTTGTTTTTTTTTAAAGATTTATTTATTTGTACATACAGAACTGGGGTACAGGCCAGAGGCTCAGGGGCGGTGAGAGGCTTCACCAGAGACAGAGTGGGGAACAGAACAGGCAGATCGACGAAGTACACTGCTGAGGGGAGCAGTGGGCGGGTCAGGAGAGGTCTGCCGCGCCATGTGGTCAGGAATCGAACTCATGCCGAAGTGGCCTTAGGTTCTCAATGCAGTGCCTTAACCCGCTGCGCCACCAGGGCGGGCCGAGTTTATGTTTTTTTATTTATCTTCATGAAACAAGTGACTAAAGAGAACACAGCTACTGTACAAAATAAGAGACTTTCATTTAAATTCCAATTCTAATGGATAGAATAATTGGACATACGACCTGAAACCATAAAACAGGAGAAAAAGAAAAGGCAAAGCACTACATGACATACATCTCAGTAACATCTTTAAAAACATATCCCCCAATGTAAAGAAAGTGAAGGAAAAAGGTACAGCTGGGACTACATCAAATTAAGAAGCTTTTGTATGGCATAAGAGACATTAACTAAAACAAAGAGATAGCCTACTTATTGAGAAATTTTGCACATAATACTACTGGTAAGGAACTGATCACATAGATCTACAAATAGTTGATGTAACTCAACGAAAACAATTAAAAAAGCAGTCAAAAAATGAGCAGAAAGGCCCTCCCTGTTGGCACAGCAGGTTAAAGCACAGCACTAAGAAGCTAAAGCCACTGCAGCATGAGTTTGACCCTCCCGCCTGGGAGGTGATCCACAAGGCGCGGCAGACCTCTCCTGACCAGCCCAGCTCCTCTCAGCAGTGTACTTCGTCGATCTGCCGGTTCTGTTCTCCTCTCTGTCTCTGGTGAATCCTCTCGCCGCCCCTGCACCTCTGGCCTGTACCCAGTTCTGTATGCATAAAATAAATCTTTTTTTTTTTTAATTGAGCAGAAGAGCTAAAACACTTCTCCAAAGAGGAAATGCAAATGCCAATAGGTAAATGAAAAAAATGTTCAACACAACTTGTAATCAGGGAAATGCAAATCAAAACTGCAATGAGATACCACCATACACCAATGAGAATAGCATATATTAAAAAACTTGAAGCAATAAATGGTGAGGATGTGGAGAATAAAAGGAACTCTCTTACAATGCTGGTGGGGAATGCAAACTAGTCCAACCACTATTGAAGCTTGTGGAGGTTCCTCAGACTACTAAACATGGAGCTTCCATATGACCCAGCAATTTCACTCCTAGAAATCTACCCAAAGGACACTAAAACATTAATTCAAAAGAATACCTGCACCTGTATTTACTGCAGCACTATTTACAAAAAGTAAGACTTGGGATCTACCCATATGCCAAAAAATAGAAGAGTAGTTCAAGATGTGGGGTACACACACACACACACACACACACACTGGACTACTATTCAGCAATCAAAAAAGATAAACTCATGCCATTCAGAGCAATATGGATGGAGCTGGAAGGGATTATGCTCAAGTGAAATAAGGCAGGATGAAAAAGAAAATATCAGATTGTTTCACTTATCATAGCAATGTAGGGGAACCAAACAGGAGAATAGGAAAAAAGAAAACTACAATAAATTAAGAAATCAACAGGCAACTATAAATCAGACATTCTACAGGGGAGGGGTGGGAGAGGGAACAAAATGGGAGGGAAGAACACAGGGACTGTGAAGATGGTGCATGGGTGAATTGGTGGTGAGAATTTTACGGGGACAGATGACACCTGAGAGAAGAAAGCCAACACTGTACAAAAAGGAAGAATGATGTAAATATATATATATATGTATATATATAATTCAGTTCTAGAAATGAACTGTGAATGAAACTTTCTTAAACTCTTTTATTGTCTTAAAATAGGCACATCCATACCCATTTAGCTACTTCCCAAAGTTGCCATAATATAATGAGGCATTGGTTCAGGTGATTATGAAGGCTGAGAAATCCTATAAGTCACCTAGAAACTGGAGACCTCTGGATTTCAGTGTTGTAATTCCAGTCAAAACCTAAAAGCCTGAGACTCAGGGGAGCAGACGATGTAAGAATAGGAGATCGATATCTCAGTTGAAGCAGGATGTGAGGAAAAAAGGGGACAAATTTCTTCTTCCTCTGCTTTTCATTTTATTCATGTCCTCAGTGGATTGAATAATACCCACTCACACTGGCTGACGGAGCCCACACCAAATGTAGATTCAGAAGGGTTCACTAGCTGAGTTCACTGATTCAATTCTTAATCTTATCTGCAAACATCCTCATAGAACTCACCTGAAATAAAGTTTAATCTTAACATTCCAGGGTACATCAATTTGACCTAAAATTAACCATCATAACCTTTATATACAGGAAAGTAAAATACCAGTGTACTTCAGTAGCTCTGCCTGTTATTCTCCCACTCTGTCTCTGGTGAATACACTTATACCTTGCACCCCAGTTCTTGTATTCATGAATAAATCTTTAAAAAATAATAATAAAGGACACTTGCACCCCTATGTTTATTGCAGCACTATTTACAATAGCCAAGATTTGGAAATGCCCCAAAATAGACAACTAAATCAAGAGATGTGGTATATTTATCTTTAACTGACTATTAGCAATCAAAAAAGATAAACTTATGCTATTTGTAGCAGAATGGATAAAGCTAGAAGGGATCATGCTCAGTGAAACAAAGCAAAAGGCAAAGAAAACTATAGAATGACTTCACTTACAGGAGGACTGTGAAGAAACAAATAAGGGGTCTGGGGAAAAATAACAAACAAGCAAACAAACAAAAACTATCAGGCAACCATAAATGAGAGACATTCTGTGAGGAGATGGAAGGAAAGGGGATCGAAACGGGAAAGAAAAGCACAAGAGACTATGGTGAAGGTTCATGGGTGAATTGATGGTGGGAACTTTACAGGGAATACAGAATGATGTAAAAGATATAACTAAAAATATATATTTACCAAAAAAAAACAACAAAAAATAAAAAAAAAATAAAGCCAAGCTTAAAATAAAAATTATTCCTAGAAACAGAACATTATGGGTTGCTGAATCTCAGGAGAGAAAGACATTTTCCTGCTTACAAGGAAAACTATGGTAAAATTTTATTGCATAAGTAAAATTCCCAGCTAAGGGAATCAAATAAGAGGAAGTTTATGTTGACGCTTTTTTTTTTTTTAATAAAAACAGCCATAGAGAGTTTACCCACCATAAATGTGGGAGATGAAAAGATATTCAGACAAGTTGAAAGACATCAATACGTGCACATCTTAAAAGTATATGGTGTTGTATTATAAAGACCTGGAACAGAAGGTAATTTTTCTAATTACCTATGACATGTGAAGTCAATTGTCCTTAATACATTCCGAATGACACATTACGAATGAATAGATATTAGAGCTTCTGCTCTGTTGCTCATAGAAACATTTGCTGAAGGACAAGCTCTTGCATATGTCACCCTATGTCTTAGGAAAAAAAAAAAGAATGAAAAGAAGATGATAGGAAAAGGTAGCATTAGTCTGAGCTACATGCTTTTAGTAATTCTGAGCATTAAATTAGTCTTTGAAGAAAAATTTTATTTTTAATTTAAAGTATATAACAAGTTTAAGCTACAGAGTTAAGAACCTTCGGTCTCTCTTGATTCAAAATGCTTATTAGTTCCTGGTAATTAAACAGCATGCATGCTATCCATTTTAAGGCATTTTTTTCTCCAGTTTCTTCTTATGAAACATATTTAGAAAAGTATATAGAATTTGTAGTATTAGAAATAAAAATAAAAATATAGTAGTAGAAATAAAAATTTATGCCTGCTCATTACATACTATTAAGATTTTGGGGCATCTTTTGTCTTCCATTATCATTCTACAATTCATTCTTATTAATTATTAGCAAACAAATTAAAAGAATATTCACATTTTGAAAAATGGGAACTATCCAGGATTTATTTCATGGCACTCATTTTTTCCATATCGTTTTTGAATATATTTAATACAAAGTTACCTTGTGTCCTTACAATATGAGAACAGACAATCAAGGGTATCTTTAATATATAAAAAGAAATCTGTGTTTCTATGCTGTATGGATATCCTACACTTTGGGTCAGGCTTTTTGCCTTTGGTAGAATGACATGGAAAGTGAAGCCCTGATAGGCTATTGATCTAGCTCTGACTCGTGCACCATGTCATTAAATAAACACCCTTCTCTGAAATCCACTGCACGTCTTCTCTTTTTCTTGCAGTGCCACTTTCCACATTGTATTCTTGTTCTGCCAAGTATTTTCTCTCTTTCTCTTGAGTGTGAGTTCTTCTAGAAAAAATGTACTTCATTCTCTGCTGAACCCCGCAAGCGCCCTGTTGGTGATTGCCTCTCAGTAAAACTTCACTGAATAAATGACTTCCAAGTCATCTAAGGCATATTCCATTTTGCTTTAAAATGAATGAATACAGGTGAATAGCTTTACATGTGATCAGTTCCCAACAATTTGACTAGCAAATATATTAAAACATTCTTACTGTTTCTAGCCCTAAATAATTTGATTAGGAGAAAGGTGGGGATGGCCAAGGGAAGGAAATAAAGACATTAGCTTTGACCCCAGAGTGGAGGACAGTTTTCATAAGATTATAGAGAGACATAAGTCCTGGAGCTGATTTTGTCAATACTTTTACATTTTCATGTTGGTTCTTAGAAAAATCAAACAGGTTTGAACAGTATACAAAGCTACTTTATTATGGTTTGTGGTTTTCCCAAATTCTTTGTTAAAATATTACTACTATTATATATTCACAAATTAAAGATGCAATTTATAAAAAATATTGCTTCATGTTTTACTATTCTCTCCTAGGTCAGCACAGATCTCTGACCTTATCTCTATATTAATTTACTGCTCTATCTACTTCCTCCCCACCCAAATTGAATACTTTGGGGAGATTTTCTATAAGTATTGTGAAGAAATGATTAACATACATTTCCCCAAGTGTTAAAAGCTGAAAATTTTACTTTTTTGCTTAATTAATTCTTTATCATACTTCTTTTTATAGAATTATGTTTTGAGAGATACACAATAATAAAGTTCTTTCAAGCACTTCTAATAAACAAAGGTCTTTGGGCAGGTTTCAATAAAGATGTTATTATCCACCATGTGTGGCAAATTTCATTTGATGACAAATTATTATGTGGTAAAGCTTTACTTCTTCCATCAGAAGACAGCTGGATTTCTTTTTCTATATTTGAAACATTGTCTTGAGGATGACTTTGAAGCTACTTTCCTCACCTACATTGGTTAGATGCAAGGATACCCTCAGGAATCATGATGGCTAATTTTATGTGTCAACTTGACTGGCTACGGACTGCCCAAATAGCTGGTTAAACATGATTTCTGGGTATGTCTATTAAGTTTCTAGAAGAGATTAGCATTTGAGTTAGTAGATGGATTTGAGAATATGGTTAGTAGATGGATTTGAGAATATTCACCCTCATCAAGGTGGGCAGGCATCATTTAAATGGTTGAGGATATATGAATAGAACAAAAAGGCAAAGGAAAGGCAAATTCTCCCTCCCTCCCTGCACGCCTCTCTGTCATCTTGAGCTGGGATATACATCTTCTGTCATTGGACATTTGCACTCCTGGGCTTTTGGACTCTGAACTTACATCAAACACACACACACACACACACGCATGCACACATACCTCATTTCACCCCATTCCTGTGCCTTGGACTAGAAGTTATGCTGTCATCTATCCTGGTTCTCAGGCCTTCAAAATTGAAATGAATTCCATCCTACCTTTCTTGGTTATCTAGTTTACAGATAGCATATATTGGCACATATCAGCCTCCATAATCATGTCATTCATAATTCCCTATTACATAAATTTCCTTTATAGATCTCTAAAAATCCTATTGGTTCTGTTTCTCTGGAGAAGTGTGACTAATAGAGGAATTCCAAGATAGACTATTGGCAGTGATGACCCTCTAGAAAGATCATTGGCCACCAATGGTTGTGAAATACACTGTTCAGTGTATTTAACTTTAACTTCTGTATTCTTCTGTATTCTGGCCCAAAGCTCAGAGAATTCTAGACCTGAATTATAATCTTGAAGGCTATACATTCACCCCACCTAAATACTTGAACAATCCAATTTTCATAAATTAATCCCATTTTTCAAAAACTAAGACATTGTCATTTCATGCCACCCACCCCAGAGACTTCACCAAACAAATTAAATAATTAAAATAGTTGATTTTCTCCTATGTGATGTAGTTTGAAATTTCCTAATCCATTCAATTTATTGTCTCTGGAAAATTCTCCAGGCGACGTTAAAGCAGTATAGTCTGGGTTACTAGTACTTGATACCACATTCATTCTTTTGTATAATAGCTGTTTAAGAGTCTGCTGTGTAAAGACACTGCAGTGGGCATTTGAGAGACACAGATAAACAAAACAGACACAATCTCTCTCCTCATGGAACCTGACCAATCTGTTAATCTAGGGCAAGCGGTAAGTCAAATTTGGCCACCACAAAGACAGTTTGGAGATTAAATAATAAATACAATAGGGTAGAAAGAACACAAGTCTCTTTTTCTTAATTGAGACAATATTGTTTTTATCACTGCATGTAATTCAGAGGCATAGGATCATACCTCCTCAGATGCATCATATAATATCCATTTCTGTCGCATTATCTATTTTTATTTGTAAGTCTATTTTATCTGTTCCTGACTTTTTTGATGGTGGTGAGGGGAACCCCATTTGCTGGTAAGATTGTTTCCTAACCTTTTACTTTGAGTCTGTATTTAATCTCTGAAGCTCAGATGCATCTACATTGGAAACTTGGGTTTAGTTTTCTGATAGAAACTGCTACTCTGAGCAGACAAGTCTGAACTTCCCACAGGCCTGGTTTTGAATGCCTGCTCTTTAATTTGTTACATGTTTCTTTATTATATATTATATACATTATTTATATACAAAACAACATGCTTTTAAAATATTTTGAAACTCAAAGTATATTTTTACCTGTAAAATGGGTATAATGATTTCTACAGGATTGTTAGGAGCATTAATTCAAGCAATCAATAAACAAATTGGTGCTTAGTAAGTGTTCATTTTCTTTCTACATTTTTTCATTTGTAAAATACTGACATTTGTAGAATACCTTGTTCCATCAAGAGAGGTGTTGTGGTCAATTAGTTGCAAAAATAAATAGGAGTAAGCAAAGTACCTGAGTTTAACTTTTAATTAAAAGGCTTTTAAGAGCCTTTAATGTGCTAGCATATTTTGTGAATCTCCAAAAGAACACAGTTTGTAACATTTCCCAAATTAATTTGACCACATATTTTGGGGCGGTGCACAGAAAAAAAAAATCTTATTATTTTTCTGAACATGGTGTGAGAACTGTTGTCCTCATAAGCTCTTTGGCTATGTTACTTTGCCCCCTGGGCATGTCTGAAAGTATGATTATCCCTCTGGGTCCTGGGAGTGACCCATGCATAAAAATTTACTCTGAACAAACACAGAGAGGGCAAATGTTTCTGTCTGCTTCAAGAAAATGGAGTCAACAATAAAGTAAAGGTTTGTCGTTTTGTTTCATTTATGATGTTTAGGTATGGTCCTCAGGATTGGGGAACCTTAAGGAATTACTGTAATGAAAATACTACAAGAAATAAATTGCCAGGAAGGAAGAAAAACTGAAGATATTATGTGGTGGACTGAACAGAGTCAAGCATGCTGTCCCCTTTCATGAAATTAAATATTTCTGTTTATATGATGGAAAATCTGTGCTGATTCATTCTCATTAAGGCTCTAGCAAGTTCATCAGAAAAACTTTATAGAGACCTTGGGGAAAAGTCAACAGGGGGGAATTTCCTGTTGGGGGCTGGAGGTGGGGAGAGAATATTTTCACTTTATTGGGGTTTGCTTTGTTAATTGGTGTTTGAAGAAACCCCATTTCTTTCATAGTTGAAGTTAAGCAAAATTAATGTTAATTAAAAAATCATGTTAGTGTTTCCAGAGCACATTCAAGCTGTTGGTTGGGAAAAGCCTTGTCTTAAACACTTTTCTCATAGCTTTGTTTGTATGAAGAACTGAAGAGTGAAGAATTTCAACAGGGCAAGCAAGGGAGCTACAGTTTATATCTGAAACACAGCAGGATGTGTTTCAGAAGATACTCAAAATAAAGAAAACTTTAAAAGAGCACTCAAAATGATCTTTGTTTTTGTTTGAAACAGGGATAGATCCATATAAAACAGGCTTGAGTCATATAAAACAGGCCACTATAGAAAGCATGTGATGCTTTATGGGAAGGGGAAGGTACGATTGTATTTGTGATGATCAGGATTCTAAATAATGTATAAATTCAAAGCCTTACTACTTGAAGTAGACTATACAGTCATTTGCTTATATAAATTTGTGCTGGGGTCTTTCCATTGAATATTTTTTTAAAGACTATTTTACTCTACACACAGAGGATTTCAATAAATAGATACAATGCCATCAAATCCCTGAGGTCTATGGACTTCCTTTGGGTATAATTAACTTGGATGGCTTACTAGATCTAAACAACCACCTTAGACAGTACAAGGGGGAAAAGCGAAATAGTGTATATATATTTTCTGCAAGTTCTGAAACCCTTTGATTATTTTTTTATGGTATGAGTTACATACTATCGAATAAGAATGTCTAAAATTGAGTTACATTTAGGCACAAGTAAACCATCACTAGCAGAAATTCTGAAACATGAAATGACTTACAAATTCAATGAAAATAATTATTAGGTTATTTGTTTATTTATATATTCCTTATTTCTTTCTTACAACATATGAAGTGGCTTATAACTAAGATCACATATAAACTAATGTGAATAAAATAAACCCATGAATTAGACATGGAATCTGTAGAAAGAGGTGAAAGCAAATACACTAAACTCACAGGCTAATACTGCTACTCTATCGACCTTGATTCTGAGTTTCCTGAAAGGCAGTACACAAAGGCAAGCATCATGGATTATTATCATTAGAAATGAAGACACATGAAAACAAATTCCTGTCTGAAGACTAAGTTTTTCTGTCACTAACTTATAAAGGAAAGAAATTTCCTTTGCACGGGCTTTTCTTTTTCAGCACAGAATTTCTCTTTGGAAAACTATTTGTTAGGTACACAAATGATTCATTGGTATATTTAAACCATACAGAAGTGTAGAGATTATAAAGTTCAAATTTTCCTTCACCTTTTCAACCTCACTTTCCTACTTGTTGCCAAGCTCCTACTGATTTTTTTCTAAGACCCTCTTTCATTCTTCTTTTCCCATGGTTAATATGAGATCATATATATGGATTATTCTTTCACTCACTTTTATCTTGAAAATCATATCAATATAAAGTATTCCATACTGTTTTATAAAACTACTGTATAGATGTCCTAAAATTTATCCAAACCCTCTCTTATGTTTGTATTTCTAACTTTTAAATAATACAATCAATGCCATAAAAAGCACCACTTAAGCATGTTTAAATACTTTTGTGCAGTAGCTATAAGTCACATATAAAAAAGGAAAAGCAGGGACAGAGGGCAGGTACATAGCAAAAACCAAAGTTTTTAAACTTTTTGTATGGGTGGTATTTCTCTAGGTACATGTATTCTTTGAGGGAGCTTCTTATGTATTGCTACAGATAATTCTACTATATAAACACTTTTCCTATCAAAAGATATTACATTTCAAGACCTCATTGGTGGTGCAGGGGTTAAGGATCAGTGGCTACTTCCAGCCACTGCAGCATGAGTTCAATCCCTGGCCAGGTTGGTGACCCACAAAGCACAGCAGACCTCTCCTGTCTCACCTGTTTCTCCCCTCAGCAGATTCTGGAAATACAGATTCCAGATTCCTGTTCTGCTCCCTATTCTATCTCTTGTGAATCCTCTCATCTCCCACATCTCTGGTCTACACCCCAGTTCTTGTACATATAAATAAATAAGTATAATGAATCTTTAAAATATGACATTTTATATAGGTGATATGATCCCACTTTTTCTTTATCCAGTCATCTATAATGTATTCATTTATTCCTTGACTCAAACTGGCATTCATGTAATATTAATAAATAATGAGGAAAATTTTGAGTGATTTTTTAAAATTCAGAGTGTAAAATTCAGTGTGTATCTGTTACTTGATTTTAATAGAAGAAAATATAAGCTCAGTATGTTTCAGTTTGAGAAAAGTTTGAGAACCAATGCTCTAGAATCCCAAAAATAGGAAATAGTTTTTTATATAGAATATCATAGTGGGGCCCTCCCTGGTGGCGCAGTGGGTTAAAGCACAGCACTAAGAAGCTTAAGCCACTTCCGCATGAGTTCGAGCCCCGCCTGCCCCGGAGGTGACCACATGGTGAGGCAGACCTCTCCTGACCCGCCCGCTGCTCCCCTCAGCAGTGTATTTCAGTACATCTGCCTGTTCTGCTCCCCGCTCTGTCTCAGGTGAATCCTCTCACCCTCCACATCTCTGGCCTGTACCCCAGTTCTGTATGAATAAATAAATAAATCTTTAAAAAAAAAAAAAAGAATATCATCAGTGAAAAAATCCACTTTAAGTTTTCAGTCAATGATTTTATGTGATTTACAAGAAGGAGCTTAAAATGATTATAATTGAAAATTCCATCAATGCTTTCTTAATTGTTTATGTAGCTCTGAAATATGCTTATTATTTCCAAATAGACATGTCTATTTTTTTTTTTTTTTTTTTGATAATGCCTAAGAAACAGAATGACTTCTTCTAGCCAGGGTTCTAAACAACTCTAAGGAAATAATGAATAGAGAGCCATTAAAACAAATTATAGCCTCCTTAAAATTCCTGAAGCAGCATAAGCATAAGAGAAATAAAACTTAAGCCATAAGTAAATGCAAGCATCTTTCAAATACATGCTTCCTACATATTTGCTTCTTAGTATTCGTTGTAAACTTGGTGTCTCTAAAAGAGATTCATAGCGACTTGTAACCTTCTTAAATCTTTGAGATTTTAATGGGCTTAATAATTCCACTGACCCCATTTCCTTCTTTCAGCTACCTCTTATCAGCTTCCTATATTTGCCTCATTCATTAATTATTCAGTCCATCACTTGAATCAATGAGGAGAAAATGCAATGGCAGTCAATCACTTTCACAAAGTAAGTGATTTTATAGACAAAGCAGATTTCACAAAACAAATAATGGCTATCCCCACAAGCACAATATCCATAACCAAAGAATAGCTTTAAAAAAGGGCACTCAGTCTATTCCCACCCCCCACCTTAAATTAACAAGAGGCTGATTGAATCCTTTTAATGATAGGAATTAATAGGAAGGTACACATCTCTGGTCTATTATCCTACTCCCATCTTCACAAGATATTCTTAGAAATTTTTACTAGGGAGAGAGCTGAAATGGGGAAATTCTGATGTAAGATCTAAAGACTACATTTTGACTCTGTTGACCTGGTTTGTGCCTTCATTCATTCATTGCTGATTTCTTATAAAAATCAAACTCATCTGACTAGCATTTTAAGATCTGAATCCATTGATGGTCATCAGGAACTATCAAGATGGAATTATATTCATAGCTCTCTTTCTTCCCAGATTTCCTTGTACTTGGTAATTGCTAATTTGAGTTCCAGGCATGGTATTTCTGAGAACTGACCTTCATGCCTACAATTTTTACTAACACTACTTATGTTTTTCCTGGGTTTCTAATGAGTGACCCAATTATAATAGGTAAAAGCTAACCTGAACAACCATTTCTTCTCTACCTTGATATACAAAGTCTGTAGTTGGACATTATGGCATGAGCCACCTTAATTCTGAATACAGTTCAGTATAATTTTTCAATAGACTTCTTTTGCCATCTCTTTATCCTTTAAGAATAGAACAATGAATTGGAAAAATATATTCTTGGAATAGAGATTATATTAGAAGCTCAACATGAACCACTGTATGCTTAAGATCACCAGATGCCACGATAGTTTCTTTAGTGGGTATTGACTAGTGTGCTCTATTTTGCCTGATTTCACTATAAGACCTACACTAAGACTTCATCCATTCAGATCAACAGTTCTATAACCTTTCATAAACATGAATATCTAGGACAATGTAAATAGCAAGGACTAAGCAGAGAATGGAGAAAAGATTTTAAGGGCTTCCTAGATCAAGTTTGGGTCTAAAAGATCTTATAACAATAGGCAACAGGTTCATTATGTAATCAACCCAGAAGAGTGTTTAAAAGACTGGACTATTAATTCAATACATTCATATAACAAATAGTTATGGGGTATTTATCATATACAGGGCACTATATTATTATTATTTTAAAAAAATTATTTATTTTCTTACATCATTTTTTATTTTTTTTGTACAACATTTGATTCCTTGGCCTCAGGTATAACAGGGTACTAAATAAAATACTGCTGGTAACTGAATGAACAAACTAGATACAAATCCATAGCCGAATATGCCACAAGTCTTATACAACATATATTAGTCAAATACAATTTATAAATGTAATTTCAAAATTGTAGTAAACATTTCAAATTACAGGTATGTGAGTCTATGAGAATTCAGACCTTATTTATTCTCTATCAAATATCTGGTGACAGTAAGGCACCATCAACATTTGATTTTATAAGCAAAGTGCCCTTTTTTCCTACCTATATACCTTAGTGATACCTATGCCTAGGTGTCTTACTGGGGGGATTGAACAGGTTTTAATATAGTCTCTACATAGCTTATCTCTTTCCATGCTAAGTGTTACATGAGGTGACTGTATTTACTAGGATATTTATAAGAATACCTTTTATTTCCATAAAGATGATTAGCACTTGGAATCACATAAATATCCAAACAAATATTCTGATTGAAAGGGGAGAATCCTGGATTATAGATCCATCTGGGAAAATAAAACAACTGATTTCTGCCAGAGCAAATAGATCAATCAAGTTTCTTCTAGATCAATACCCATTATTATTTTTACCTTTGTTAGCAAACTACCCCCCCACAAGGTCAGTTTTTCTAAATCAATATGTTCCTTTGCTCCAAATGTCCTATTCTAAATATTTTCCCACTCCCAAGTTTCTCACTGTAATTGTAGCTATGGAGATCAAGTTCATGAGTTGATTCACAGTTACCCTTTCAGCAGACAAATATATTGATTCATTAATTTTTTCCCTTTCATTTATTCACTCAACAGTTTCTGAGGGCTCAGCATATATCTGGTATTGTTTCAGGGGCAAACATTTCAGAGGTAAGACTCAGAAGACTCAGAACTTATCTCAAGGATTTCCCTACCTAGAAGCTGAAACAAGACCTTTAAAAAATTATATTAAGCAGTGTAATAATAAAAAGATGCATGTGGCATAAAGGTGATATAACAGAAGCAGCAAGTGGGAGTAGGTATCAGGGAGATTTCCAGAAGGAGAAGGAAAGGGTGGGTTTGGGAGAGAACTTCTGAACAAAGGCAATCACAGTATAGGAAAAGATTAAGGCCTGAAATAGCACAGTGAAATGTGGAAGAAGAATAAAGTACAAGGGACAAGAGGCAACAGAAGACATTAGAGAGAAGGATACAAGAGCCAGACTGTAAAAAGTCCTTATTTTATAACCAGCCCAGAAACGATTCTGTAGGCAAAGAGTCATTAAAGGGGCTTAAGCAGGAGTGTTACACATTGACACTTGTGTTTTCAAAGATCATTTTGGTGGTAACTGGAAAATGAAAAATGAGGGAGGCTACTAGTAGGAAGTTGAGTTATGCTGCTATTTAGAAACCCAGGCAGGAAGTGGTGGGAGACTGATCTAAGGCAGTGATTAAAGGAACAAAGAGGAAAGGATACATTTGAGAAACATTAAAAGATAGAATTGAGAAGAACTAATAACTGTTTGGGTGTGAGGAATGAAGAAGATGTAAGAGTTTGGGACAAAGCTGCAGAACTGGCAAAAATCACAAAGAGTAATTCTGAGATCTCCTAGAGTTAGCAATTAGGTGTAGTTATTAATTTAATAATTTCACTTTTTACATAAACTAGTAAGAAATTGGGTGGATCGATCATAGAACACTTTCTTAACTCCAAGGTTATCACCTAGTACACATTTTCAATTTGACTGAATACTGGGAGGTTTGAAAAAAAAAAAATACTAATGCTGGGAGTATAACCCAGTGTAACCTATGAGGAAGTTGTGAACATTAGAACCTATTAAAATCTCAGTATGGCTTTAAAACAAAAAAACACTAAAGAAAAGTTACTGATGACTTCCTTTGCATTGCGAAAATGAAAGTAAAGAACCTAGTTTAAAAAATGAAAATCTCAGTGACTCTAAAGTACAGTCACTGATCTAGTGGTGTCTCTAAACTCAAAGTCTACTGTTTATTTTGGGGTTTATTTTTCTACTAGGCCAAACATCATAACCAGAAGTAAGATATGTCAGAATTTGAAGTGAAAATATTTCTATGGTCTTGATTCTGAAGGAGAAATATCTTGGCTTTCATAATCCAGAAAAAATGTGGTCAGAGAGTCAAGTCTAAACTCTCTAGTCATATTAGAGGTCTCCCATTATCAGTGCTTCCAAACTTTGCTCCACCAAGGCATTCTGGGCCTTGTCAGGTGATGACATGGGGATTTAGGGGAATGTAATCAAGGGTTTCAACCAAGTACATGGAATATGAAGCTTTTCAGTTGATTCATAAAACTGGGAACTATGAAGTTGGAAAGTCATCTTCAGATAACAAGGTACATTACTTTCCTAGGACTACTGTAACAAGGTATCACAAGATAGTTGGCTTTAAACAACAGAAAGTTATTCTTTCATAGTTCTGGAGTATAGAAGTCCAAAATTAAAGTTTTGCAAATTCCATGCTTTCTCTGAAGAGTCTATAAAAGATCTTTCTTTGCCTTCTCCTCTTGCATTTCTTAGTATTTCTTTACCTGTGGCTACACCATTTCAATCTTTGCATACATCTTACTTTTTTCTCCCCTTGGTATAGCTAGGGTAGACATTCCCTTCTTCATAAAAGTGTACCATGATGGCCTTCCCTGATGGCTCAACAGGTCAGGATGCTCAAATGCAAGCTAGCGGCAGCAGCTTCAGTGCGAGTTGGAACCACAGCTCCGGAGGTAACCCACATGGTGCAGCCGACCTTTCCTGTCTCACCTGCTTCTCCCCTCAGCAGTGTACTTCGTCCATCTGCCTGCTCTGCTCCCCACTCTGTCTCTGGTGAATCATCATCTCACTGTCCCTGCAACTCTGAACTGTACCCCAGTTCTGTATCCATAAATAAATAAATCTTCAAAAAAAAAAAAAAAAGTATACCAGTCATGAGCCTCCCTGAAAACATGGGAGCTAAGTCTCAGCACTGGCAGAGTGAAGGCCTAATTAATCCCTTAATCCCCAGCCAGGGAGCTGACCCACATAGGGTGCAGCAGACCTCTTCTGTCTCTCCCTCTACTCTTAGCAGTGTAGTATTCCTGTAAATCTGCTTGTTCTGCTCCCCACTCTGTCGCTAGTGAATTCTTGAACCCCCTATAACTCTGTACTACATCTTACTTCTGTGCAAAACCAAAACAAAAAATACTTACCTTAATAAAATAAAAAATGTATTTTTAAAAGGATACCAGCCATTAAGACCTAGCTCAATCTATTTAACAATTTCTTAACTTGATTACATCTGCAAAGACCCTATTCCCAAATATGGTCACATCAACAGGTACTAAAGACTAGGATTTAGACATATTATTTTGAGGAACACAATTCAATCCATAACAAGGGTTATTCACGAAGTATCTTATTTTGGAGAAATTCCACTGTTGTTTCTAAGTAACCTCTTGATTTTTCAGTTTTTGGCTTCTGTTTACTGTCTATATAACTGCCTTTTCTGCTGTCCCTCGACTGGCATCTCTACATTACAGACCAAGATTTTATTGAAATAGGGATAATTTTACAGAGGATATCCTTTGTTTATATGCATTTACAACATAAGTTTTTTGTAAAGGAGGACCAATAGAGAGGAGTGGGGTTTACTGTGCCTACTCAATGTGCTCCCAAAAGGACTCTCTAACCTTAATTCTTGTTTTAACTTCTGACCCAAGCATAGCATAGATACTTCTGTCTCAAATTCTGCCCCAGTTAACCATCTCTTCTTTCATATCACAGTTATCTTCTCCCTCATATCACATTTACCCAGTTATTACACCTGAACTTTTTACTAACTCATCAGTCTCACTTCTGAGTACATGTTGGCAATGTTTACTAATCTCTCAGGCAGGAAGTCTTGGCCGAATTTATATACTGACTTATATTCTGATTTTTCACATTGTAAGCAGAAAGTCTCCACCAGTAAAAAACCAAATCCCCCTCCCAATTTTGTGACTCTTTATCAACTTATTTATCAACATAGTCCTAACAAAGGTCCCTAAAGATATGGATCTATTCTGTAATTTCTTTAGTTTGTTCTCATGCACCAGACAGACACCCTCCAAGTCAAATCCATTTCCTCCTTGACCAGAGGCACTATACTCTGCTTGGAATAGGACTAGTGAACTAGGGAATAACTACATGAGAGACTTCTATTTTTATGTTTGTTCTTTTGCATTATAAATCCTAAGGGATGGTCTATTCACGCCTCACTGGACCCATAACTAAAATACCACTGGGAGTTTACTCCATATTTACTGACAGTTAGATTAACTGCTGTCTATTTCTGGCTCAGAAGAGACCTTTTCTTTCTGTGAACTTGACAAATAACTGTTATAACTATTTCCCTTTCCTTATAAAATGAGATGCTTATTGCTGGGGATGCTATTACACTTAACAAGATTGTTACCAAGTAATGATTTATCAGCCTAAATTATAAAGCATTTATGCTTAGTTTTTGGTTGTTCTTCAGTATATTTTAATTCAGGAGACATTTTTTTTATTTGTTGGATGCTTATGTACTAGCACATGGTGTTGGCAACTTCTTGCTTGTTAACAGTCAATGTCCAGTATATACTTGATTAGCAAAGCATAAGACATGATTTGTGTGTGCTTTGAAGGAATCTAGAAATCCTGTGGTTATCAGCACTGCTTAATTTGAGGAAAAAACAATTTATTTAAATAAAATGAAAGCCTAGTCATTAGCAAGGGTAAAAGCTAAAGAAATGACAAGAAACTATTAAATATTTGCTGAATATTAAACATTTTACCAACACTATTTTATATAAATACAACATACAAATATACATTTGTATAAGTACAAATGTTAAGTACAGATTATTTTATTGTGCTAAGAACATGTAATATAAATATCAAGTCTCAAAGTTTAACCTATTGACTGTAGGTATAATGCTATACAGCAGACCTCTAGAACTTAATTATTTCATTTAACTGCTGAAACTTTGTTCCCATATTTCTTACCCCACCCAGCTCCTAGCAGCCACAATTCCGCTCTCTGATTCTATGAATTTGTTAATTTTATGTGCCCCATACAAATAAAAGTATCTAATATATGCCTTTCTATTGATCTATTGATTTCACTTAAAATAATCTCAAGATTGATCCATCTTGTCACATATTGCAGAATTGTGATCTTTTAAAGGATGAATAATGTTATATGCATGTGAATATGCCACATTTTGTCTACCCATTCATTGCTATGAATATTTAAGTTGTTTTTGTATCTTGACTACTGGGAGTAGTGCTGCAATGGACATGGGAGTCCGGCTCTCTCTGCAAGATCCTGGTTTCATCTTTTGTATACATACCCAGAAGATCTGATGGATTCTATGGTAGTTCTATTTTTAATAATTTGATGAATCTCTGTATTGTTTTCTATAGCAGCTATACCACTTTACCTTCCTAGCAACACTGTGCAAGGATTCCAATTTTTCCACATTTTTACCAAAACTTCCCTTTGTTTGGGGGCTTGTGGGGGTTAATAAGTATCTTGACAGGTGATATCTCATTGTGTTTTTGATTTGTTCCCTGATTGTTACTGATGTTGAACAATTTTCATTTACATGTTGACCATCTATATGTCTTCTTTAGAGAAATGTCAGTAAGTTCCAAGCCCATTTTTAAAATTTGGTTATAACATTTTTCTGCTCTTAAGTTGTAAGATTTCCTTTCATATTTTGGACAGTATCCCTCTATCAGATAAATGTTTTTCAAATAATTTCTCCCATTGAATAGATTGCCTTTTCAGATTCCTTTACTGTGCAGAAGTTTCTTTGTTTCATTCAGTCCCACTTGTGTATTTTTGCTGTTGTTGCTGATGATTTTGGTTCACATCCATGAAACTATTACCAAGATTAATCTCATGAAAATTTTCTTCTAAATTTTCTTGTAGGAGTATTGTTATTTTTAGTCTTACATTTAAGTTTTTAACCCATGGGGTGCAAATCATTCCCTTGTTTGTGTCTATCCAATTTTACCAACATCAATTATTGAAAAGAGCATTCCTTTTTCATTGTGTATTCTTGGCTTCCTTGTTGAAAATCAGTTGATCATAAATGCAGGGGTTTCTTTATAGACATCTATTCTGTTACATTAGTCTATAAGCATGTCTGCAGTTCCATAGGTTGGTTTTTCTATTGGTTAAAAAATGCTATTGGGATTCTGATAGGATTTGCACTGAGTGCAAGTGTAAGTCACTTGGGGAGTATGGACAATTTAACAATATTAAGTCCTTTAATCAATGAACAAAGCATGTCTTTCCATTTGTGTCTTAATTTTCATTTTTTCAGTGTTTTGTAGTTTTCAGTATACAATTATTTCACCGTATTAAGTTTATTACTAAATATTTTGTTCTTGGTGGCATTATAAGTGGGATTGTTTTCCTAATTTCCTTTTCAAAACGTTAACTGTTAATGTACAGAAATACAACTGATCTTTATGTTGATTTTGTATTCTTAAACTCTATACTGAATTTATTAGCTCTAACTGTTTTTAATTTTTATTAAACAAATTTTTTTTAAATTGTTGTTCATTTTTCTCTCAGGTATAATCCCCATAACTTTACCACCACTGAGATACCAGATACCAGTGAACTATCACCGTAGTCTTTTGAGCTCTTCCCTCTACTATTTTGACCCCTCTCTCTCTAGCTCCCCAGATAAATGTCTGTAATTTATAGTTTGCCTGTGAGTTTTAATTTTTTTAAAGATTTATTCATTTATTCATACAGAACTGGGGTACAGGCCAGAGATGTGGAGGGTGAGGATTCACCATAGACAGAGTGGGGAGCAGAACAGGCAGATCAATGAGGTACACTGCTGAGGGGAGCAGCGGGCAGGTCAGGAGAGGTCTGCCGCGCCATGTGGTCACCTCCGGGGCAGGTGGGGATCGAACTCATGCGGAAATGGCTTAAGCTTCTTAGTGCAGTGCTTTAACCCGCTGCGCCACCAGGGAGAGCCTGTAAGTTTTAATTTTTAATCTTTTTCTTGATCCCTTGTTTGGTTTCCCTATGTTCCTGCTATAAGTGAAACCATCTGATAATTTTCTTATCCCTTCTGACTTATTTCACTGAGCATAATCCCTTCTAGCTCTATCCATGCACTCACATTGCTAGAAATGATGAGTTTATCTTTTTTGTTGAATATAGTATTACACTGTGTATATATTCCACATAATTTTGATCCAGTTACCTGGGAACTTAGGGTATTTACATATCTATTTCTAATAGTCCTGCGATAATCACAAAAGCACAGGTTTCCTTTCAAATTAATGTATTTGTGACTTTTGGGTAGATTCCTAGGAATGGAAATGCTGGGTCCTATGGTAGCTCCATTTTTAGGAGTTTGAAGGTCTTCCATACAGCTTTCCACAGTGATTGGACCAGTTTGCACTACCACCACCAGTGGAGGAGAGTTTCTTTTTCTCTACATCCTCAGCTGCATTTACTTTTGCTAATTTTTTTTTAATATGTACCATTATTACTAGTATGAGGTAATATCTCATTGTGATTTTGATTTGCACTTCCCTGATTATAAGTTATGTTGAATAATTTTTCCTACGCTGTTGTCCATTTGCATTTCCTCTTTGAGAAGTGTCTTTTTAGCTCTTTTAGTAAACAATCCATTTTTTGACTGGATTGTTTGCTTAGTTTTTGTTGAGTCCTGTGAGCTCTTTGTAGATCTTTTAAATTAGCCCCTTATCAGTTGTATGGAGTGTAAATATTTTTCTCCTAATTGGGAGGGTATCTCTTTGTTTTGATTATTGTCTCTTTAGCCATGGAGAAGCTTTTTAGTTTGATATAATCCCAGCTGTTTATCTTTCCTTCACTTTCTTTGCTTTAGGGAATGAGTCTTTAAAGAGGATTTTGAGATGTTTATCATAGAGCATTTTGCCTATATTTTCTTCTACATATTTTATAGTTTCAGTTCTTATGTTTAAATCTTTTACCATTTTTAGTTGGTTTTTGTGCAAGGTATCTAACAGTTTTTTAAAGCTAATCTTAAGGATTTTCTATATATATGACTTTGTCATTTGCAATGTGGCACAATATTATTTCTACTTTACCAGCCTTCTATTTATTTTACCTATTTAACTGCTCTGACTAGGACATCCAAAATATTTCAAACAGAAATGTTGAGTGTGAGTACCCTTGTCTTGTTCCTAATAGGAGAAAAAGTTTTCAGACTTGGGTGTTTTTATTTTTTTGATGTATTACAATGAAATGTATTTTTTTGGTCATGGCATTTTTAAAAAATATGCATCAAATGGTATATTATTCAGCCTTTATTTTATTTACATGTTTAGTAAGATTGCTGTGGAGAGATGGCAGCAGGGTAAAGACCCGAGATCACTGCATCCAGGCTTCCATAGGAACTGAGGACTGAAAACGGACTATAGACTTACTTACTGCAATTTTCAACCAAAACAATAACACTCTGGACTCACTAGAATGTAGATAACTGAGGGGGAATCGGTGATTCCCCAGAAGGGAACTCCCAGGAAAACCCAGGCGCCTGTAAGTTCCACGGACTGCAGGAGCCACTTTGCCCCATGCTAAACCCCGGAGGTGAAGAGGGACGGCTCAGCTCAGTGAGTGGAGCCCAGGCTGCAAAAAGACTGCAAATCTGATCCTCAATACCTGGATGAGGGAAAACTGCTGAAACTGCAGACCCGATCCGGAGCACCTGGGAGGCACGCAAAGCCACTGATCAGCTCCACCAGCTTGGGAACCGGTAAGATGGAGGCAGAATAAAGACTCCGGGAAGATTACATCCAAACTCGCACTGGATTATATAAAAACAGACTATAACTTTCATGCTACGAGATTCCACCCAAATGAGAATGCCCTGTACTCACTAGAAGGAAAATAACCGAGGTAGAACCAGCGATTCTGGAGTTCCCATAAGGGAAGCTGCATAGGCAGAATTAGCTGAGCCCTGCAATGCTGATAGGGAACGCCAGCAGCTTCCAACTCCTTTAAAAATCTAGGCTCCTTTAAAAATCTGGGCTCCTTTAAAAATCTAGGTGCCAGGATGCCAGGAATCACTGCAGAGGGAAACTGCCTGAGGCGGCAGCTTTGGCTCCTGGGCAGCCTTTTGTCCCAGCCCTGCTACAACCCTGGAGATAAACTGAGACAATTCAGCCAGGGAGAGGAAACCAAATCATGGGAAAAGGCTGCAGCTAAGAACCAGAGACCCGAGGATACTCCACAGACCT
>NW_004567106.1:12094528-12135455 GCF_000260355.1 Condylura cristata | reverse complement strand
TTTTGCCATAAATGCCAACATTTTATCTTTTATTATAGCTGGATAGTGTTCTGTTGTGTGGATATACCCCATCCTCTTGATCTATTCCTCTACCTGTAAACACTTAAGTTGTATCCATGTCCTGATTATTGTAAATAATATTGTAATAAACACTGTAAAGCACAGACCTTTTTGAGCTGATCGTACATGGACTTCAGATAGATGCCCAAGAGATATTGCTGCTTCATACAATTCACAATTTTAGTTTTTTAAATATAAATTGCTTGCCAAAATCACTATACCAGCTTAGATTTCCACCAACAGTGCAATGTAACAGGGGCTTCTCTTTTTCCCCATTGTCTCCAGCACTTGCTATTGATGGAAAATTGTCAGTATTCTTTCTTAACATTAAGTGTAAAGTTAACTGTGAGTTATATATATATGTGTGTGTGTATGATACTACTATGTTAAGATACTTTTTTCTATTCCTTGCTTTAATTATGAAAAGATTTAAATTTTGGCAAATGCCTTTTCTGTTATCTATTGAGGTGACTAAGTGATTTTTATCCATTATTCTGTTAATAAATTAAAATATTTGATTTCCAAATGTTGAACCATCCTTTTATTCCAGGGATAAATCTCACTTAGTTATGTTGGACAGTCCTTTTAATGTCTGAATTTCTTTTGCTAGTATTTTTTTTGAGAATTTTTTCGTCTATATTCAAGGGATATTGACTGTAGTTTTCCTATGACGTGTTTGGCTTTGATATCAAGATAATGCTGATCTCATAAATTGAGTTTAGAAGTATTCCTCATTTGCAGTTTGGGGGAATAATTTGAAAAGGATTAGCATTAATTCTTTAAATGTTTCATAGAATTCATGAGTGAAGCCACCTGGCCCTAGGCTTTTCTTTGTTGGGAAGTTTTTTGATTACCCACTCAATTTCCATACTAATTATAGGTCTGTTTGCACATTCTATTTATTCATGATTCAGTCTTGGTAGATTGCATGTTACTAGGGATTTATCCATTTACTTTATACACCAATGCTGGTTGGTGTACAATTGCTCCTAGTGCTCTTTTATGACCCTGTTTATTTTGGCGGCATCAGTATAATGTCTTCTCTTTCATTTCTTGATATTATTTATTTGGTTCTGTTTTATCTTTTTCATAGTCTGGTTTTGTTTACTTTCTTAAAAAAGCAATTCTCAGTTTCACTGACTTTTTCTATTTCCTACTTCATTTCTGTTCTAATATCTGTCATTTTCTTCCCACTTTGGTTTAGTTTTTTTCTTTTTCTAGCTCCTTAAATTATAAATTATGGTACTTATTTGAAATAATTCACTTTTTAAAAAAGATTTATTTATTTATGCATACAGAGCTAGGGTATAGGCCAGAGGTGCAGGGGTGGTGAGAAGATTCACCGGAGACAGAGTGGGGAGCAGAACAGGAAGATCTACGAAGTACACTGCTGAGGGGAGCAACGGGCGGGTCAGGAGAGGTCTGCAGCGCCATGTGGTCACCTCTGGGGCAGGCGGGAATTAAACTCATGCTGAAGTGGCTTTAGTTCCTTAGTGCAGTGTTTTAACCCGCTGTGCCACCAGGGAGGGCCGAAATAATTCACTTTTTAATGGAGGTGTTTTTGGCAAACTTTTCTCTGTATTGCTATTTGCAGCATCCTATAACTTTTGACATGTAGTTTTGCTTTTGTTTATTTCCTACTTTTCTTTTCAATTTCTTCTTGACCCAAAAGTTGTTCAAGAATGTGTTGCCTAATTTCCACATATTTTAAATTTTTCTAGTTTTTCTTCAGCTACTGATTTATAGTTTCATCTCATTATAGTCAGAAAAGATAACTGGTATAATTTTAACTTCCTTAAATTTATTAAGTATTGCTTTGTATTCTAATGTACCTTCTATCCTCAAGTGTTCTGTTTATTCTTGAAAAGAATGTGCACTGTGTTACTTTTGGACAGAAAGTTCTGTGTGTCTATGAGGTCCATTTGCTTTACAGTGTTAAGTTCTCTGTTTCCTTACTGATCTTCTTTCTAGATGTCCATTATTGAAAGTGGGATATTGACATCTCCTACTATTATTATACTGTTGTCTCTCACTTCAAGTTCTATCAATGTTTTCTTTATATATTTAGGAGCTCTATATTGGATTTATAACATTATTTTAACTGTTGTATTTTCCTGAAGATTGAATTTTTTATCATTACAAGATGTCCTTCGGTCTCTTGTGGCAATTTTTAACAACATTTATATTATCTGATTTTAAGTATAGACATATCTGCTCTCTTTATTACCATTCAACTGGAGTATCTTTTCCTATATCTTTTTAAAATAAAGTAAGTTCTTGCAGACAGCATATAGTTGAATATTGTTTTTTTCCCACCTATTCAGTCACTATATCTTTCCATTTGAAAGTTTACTCTATTTTACATTTAAAGTATTTAGTGAATGGTGATGGCACATGGATGAATTGGTGGTGGGAAGTCCATGGGGATTAAATGAAAATGAAAAATGAAAAAATGTACAAAATGAAGAATGATGTGAAATATACAATATAACAAAATATTAATAGATAAATAAAGTAATTAGTGGTAGGGAAGGAATTACTATTGCCATTTTGTTAGTTAACTGCTAGTTTTGCAGTACATTTGTCATTTTTACTCCTGCTGTCTTCCCTAGTATTTTGTTTTCTACTGATAAGCTTGGATTACTTTTTTTTTCCTTTACTTATCTCTTATAGGGCTTTTTCATGGTTATCTTTGTGCTTACATACAATATTGTACAGTTACAACAGTTTAAACTGATAACAGCTTTAGTTCAAATGCACACAAAAATACTACACTTTATTGTTACTGTTTTCCTCCCTTTTTGTTACTGTTTTCACAATTTGCATCTACTTATATTGTGCATCTTTTAACATTTTAGTTATATCTGAGATGCTTTTTTTTTTTACTTTTATACTACAACTAAAAAACATTTGTCCATCATCAATACATAATCCAGTGTGCTATATTTGTCTATATTCACCTGTACCAACTGACATTATCATCATATTTTATTCTCACCACAATTCTCTAAGGTTGATATTATCAGTCCCATTTCTCAATGAGGAAATTGAGGCACAAGGAAATCTGGAAACTTACCCAACATTACACCTACCTAAGTTGGGGATGAAATTTAAGATTAATGAATGCATTGAATGTAGGTCTGTTTAAATAAAAAACTGGTGACTTCATTATACACTAGTTTGCTAAGGCTGCATGCCAAGCCCTGAAGCATGATCCTGTTGTTTATTTCTTTTATTGCTGTTGAATTACAGGTCTTCAGATTCTCCTGCCAATACATGAACAGTCTCTGGAAGGAATAGTTTAATGTGCCTAAAGCATGATGATCCAACTTCTTAGTTTTATGGTGCAATCTTCATTTCTCATTTTACAGGATCCCTTGTCTGTGTCATCTATTCCAGTTATTATCGCTATGCTGTTCATTTCCATATCTTCCTTTTAGACATCTGAAGCTACAGATTTTGCAGATTCAGCACATTCCAAATCAAAATATTTTCTCACACCTCTCTTTTTCACTTCCAAAACTGGGAAAAGCTTTCCCTTTCACTTTCAAAGCTTTTCCTTTTCTGGTATCACCTTCTAGGTAATGCCCCCACGAGCCAAGGTTGTGCTACATAAGGACAATTTTGGTTCAAGGCTCCGCTTAATTCTACCTATGACATCCTTCCAACTGTCATCTTCCCAGTGCTCACTGATATTACCATGCTTTGGATTCACACCCCTATCACCTGAATAATTACAAAAACTTCCTAATAGGTTTCCTTAGCTCTACTCCCTTCCTATTCCACCTCATATCCCTGTACTCCATTCCCTAACTACTGCTCTGGTTCGGATTGCAGAGACTGATATGGGTCAATTTCAGTCACTTGTCTTATCCTAACTCAACACTGGTAGTTTCAGTTTCCAGCAACACCAAAGAGTCTGGCTATTCACGGCAGCCACCAAACTCTTCTGCACCTTAACTTTTGCACAAACTAACTTCTCAGCTTCAAATAAATATCACTCTTCATTTTTCTCTCAAGTAAGCATCTAAACATCTCTGAGAATGAATTCAAATACAATCACCTATGGGGTTTGTCCTTGACTCCTTGAGAAATAGTTAGTTCTGCCCTTCCCTGTGTCTGCCTTCTATTTCACAGATGCCCTATTATTATATTTAATGCATTATGAATTTTTTTTGTTAGTACTTATGATGCCTCTTTAACTCAGTGCATCAACACCAGGGTAATTTCTTATGCATCCATTTTATTATGACATATTTTAATTATTCACCAAAAAATATAGTTAATAATATAACAAACACCAATGGGCTCTCTTCCTGGTTTTCTTTCATATATACTTAAAAAAATTTTATTTTTTGATGAACAGGGGATTGCAGATAGGTTAAAGACCTCTACAAACCTTCTCTCATCCCATTCTCTCGCTAGAAGTACCCACTACCCTTAATGTCCTCTTGTTCATGTCCACATATTTTTATGTTAGCTACACATAAGATATCCATAAGGAGTGTTTTTGCAAGTTTTTAAAAGGGAACTGAAAAAATTACATCATGTATGTGACTTTCTATCATGTTGTTTTTTTTTTCCCTTTCTGCTCACTGTTATATTCTGTGGATTTTACCATATAAATAGATGAGGCACTCATGTTAATTTTAACTATTACATAGTATTAATTATAAACATAGTTCAATTTTTCTGTCCTTTCATTGTTCTTTACACCTTTTATGTTTAATGTCTGTGTCTTTTTGAGCACATAAAACAATTTGTCTTGGTTACACAAATGCTGGGTCACAAGCTATGAATGTATGTCATGGCAGAACATATGGCCACATAGTGGTCACAGTGGCTATACTTATTTATGCTTTTCTCAGCAGCATGGATAATACCTGTTGTTCCCTTTTATCCCTATTACCTAGCAAGAATCTAGTACACAAATGATGCACTATATCTGCTAATAATGGTTCAGTGAAAAAGTAAATGGTATTTGAATTTGTAGAAAGTGAACTAGAATATTTAAGTAAAATCATCAACAGAAGAATGTCTAGACTTGTACTATTCAAACATAGATTCATTAACATCAAATTAAGTTTAAAACTTAGTTCTCCATAGCAACAGTCACATTTCAAGCACTCAAATGCCACATCTGGCTAAACAACTACCATACTGGACAAACCTATCTATCACATCAGAAACTCTTTTGGACAGCACTGGTCTTGATAACAGGCCTTTCTCTTTACCCCATCTAACCCTCCTCAAGCAGTTAGTGTTTTTATTACACCTCCTGTAAGCCTAGGCTCCCACTTGAGCATGTCTTCTTAGGCTGGAATCCACAACTCATGATTTTTCATCTGTTTTTTTTTTCCATGCTAAAAAGAACCCAGTTAGCTTTCAGAAAACTACCAACATCTGATGGCAACAGAATGAGAAAACCTATGTGAAAATTGCCCAGAGAATTATATTATATCCAGAAAAGAATAAAGTATATTAAAAATCTATTAAATGATTCTTATTTTAGGTCAAATAAAGTAATAATAAAATTATGGTAAAACATCATACATAAATTTACCATTTAACCATTTTCAACTGTACAGTTCAGTGTCATTAAGTACATTTGCACTGCTGTGCAACCATCATCACCACCCAGCTGCACAACATATTTCTCTTCTCGACAGAAAGTCTATAATTACTGAACAATCGTTCTGCTTTTTCCCTCTTCCCCAGTCTCTACCAAACACCACTGTACTTTCTGTCTCTATGAATCTGATCACTCTAGATACCTCCTATTAGAGGAATCATACAATATTGTCCTTTCATAACTAACCTTCCCACTTAGCATAATGTCTTAAGTTTCATCTATACTGTATCATGTGTCAGACATTTACTCCTTTTAAAGACTGAGTATTCTATTCCATGTATATACCATTTCTCATCTGATTTTACTTTTGTGTTTCCCGTCAAGTACTGGTTAGGTGAATGCATAGTCAAACAAAAGCAAACTATAACATTAACAACTGGTACAGTTTTAATATGATAACTCCCAAATACATATTGCAATGTGGTATGTTGGAAGTAATAATGGTCCAGGAATGAGGAATTATGGGAACTTATTTCCAGTATTCTGTATGACAGTTAGGTACTTTGAAAAGTTACCTTAACTCCCTCAGCATTGGTATCCTCATCTAATCAGAAAAATAAGGTCTTTCTTTCATTCCAAAATCCTTTGGGCTTAAGAGTTTTCTTCAGCCTATTGACTCAGCATTAATAGGGAGTGTGGTTTTAAAGGCATTGTAGCAAAGTGAGGAGGGGAAATAAAAGAAAGGCAGCTTACACTATAAACAAGCATAAAAAAATGCATTAGATATTTTAGTATCTAATGTCTCTTGTCTGCAGTTGAGGATTGAATTGTTGAGAATCCTTTATTCACTTGATTTTCAACTTCTAGTAGATGGCTGAGATCTTCTATATCTTATTTTAAAAAACTTTGTCCTAGAGAATATTTCAAAAGAGAACTAAAGTTTGATATTTTTTTATACTATCAATTTTCTTCTATAATGTTGTTATACTCTAGTTAATTTACTTCTACTTTTTCTACCTATAGGTGATGATGATGGACTACCTCAGAAACTACACAATAGTGATATGGGAGGGATTGATTATATTCCTCTTCCTATAGTAAGGCTGGGGAACGGCATGGAAAAGAAGAAAGAATTTTGAAGACCTCATCTTCCCACACTTCCTAATTCACATCTACAGTCTTGGTGTAACTCATATCATGACTGTTGTTGTTTCTGAATATTCTTTTGTGTGTTCTAGACAAATTAACAAATATGTATTTTATATTATGCCATTTTCTGTATGTATGTGTTTTGAGTACATATCCAGAAGGACACACATATGGTCCTGATTCATTGATTTTAATTACTGCAAGTAATTAAATTTATGAATACAACAAAATTTATCCATTCTTTCACTGATGTTTAGGCTGTTTACAATTTGTCACTGTGTGTGTGTGAATCTGTGTATGTATTTACCTGTAGACACCATGTAAGGGTATTCTTAAAACCTTGCCACTTGCCCTAGGTTTAGGAAATTTGCTTCCTTTATTTTTTCATAAAAAATTTCTATGAACCCCAAGAGTTCACTCATCGGTGGAGATAAACTGAGTGACTACTGAGTGCAGAAATGCCAGGAAAAGCAAAACCAGAGTGTCTGGTCTGAAAGAGGGAGAGGGGGCAGTCAATGGAATGAGATAATAAATAATAGTGCAAATGCATTTAATATTACAAGTGTAATAAATAACTTGATGAAAAGTTTATTATCCTGCAAGTATAAAATGGGACAACCTGTTTGGTCCAGGGTATCTATGTTGTAGTAGTTACAGATAAAGTAGTGATTGGTCTGAGAGGAAAAAAGGAATGAGTAAGAATAGCCTGGTCAAAAATATAGGGTTAGGGCTGAGGTGGGGGTATGAAAACATAAGCAGAAGGACCAGCAGGCTTATTACAAGCCTTGGACTGGAAGAGAAAGTGATCAATATAAAGAGAAAGCCTGTGCCGCCTGTGCCGCAGGAACAAAGAAAGTGACAGAAAATGTCAATAATTAGGTGTGCAGAGCACAAAGAACTTCCTGGCTTTTACCCTAAAGGGACACCATTTTTAAACGCTGAATGTGACCCTGTCAGATTTGGCTTTGCAAACAACAAATTCACCTGCTACAGTACGGTGAAACCTTTACTATGATCCCCACAACTGAGGCACAACAACTTCTTGTTACTGTCAGGATTCAGTCATTCTTTGTAAGAGAGATCTTAAATGAGGAAAATCTTGCAAGTGGGTGCATTTGCTCTTAGGTAGGGTGCACAGCAGAGAGTGGTGAGAATCTTTGTAGGAATAAAAAATGTGAAAGAGGAATTCAGGTAAGGGGGAGACTGATTACAGAATAGAAAAAGGAAAGGGAGGCTGAGAGCCCAGCTTCCACCAGAGGCCTTCTGGACAAGACAGTAGGCACAGAGTTCAAGAAGGAGCAAGCAGTGTGTTCTGCCTTCTCCTGCTTTGAGGAGACATTTCATCTAACACAAAGGGGACGAAAAGGAATTCTGAGACTCAGTTTGCAGTGGTAGAAGCACTCTGGGGAAATGCTGTGCAATAAGAAGGGGGAAACTAACTTTTTTTGAAAATTATGATTTTATTTGGCTTTTCCAAAAAGTATGTATTACCATAGGAATTACTCAGTCACTATTAAAATTATAGCCAGGGAAAAATCTGATTGAAGCATAATTGATTATGTTGGACAATTACAAATGCCCTTATTAAATAATTGCATTTAAACTACATGATAGTTTTATAACTGATTTATAAAAACAAAATTGTGAAAGTTTAAGTGACATAATTGTTCTCAGTATCACTACAATTTTCAAATGAAGCAATTTAGTCTTAGAAGCAATTTCACTTCTCATTGTGATGTTATTTTGGTGTCAGGCTGCAAGCTTTTGTTCCATGGCAGAGTTCTAGGAATGATGATTAACCCTTCTCTCTCTTTGGCTGAGGTATTGAAGTATTTTTCTAATGGCCCAATCCTTTACATTTTGCTTCAGACCCAGCAGGTTATAAAAAGAATGTTTTGCAAGTCTCCAACTATTTATATGATTTACCACTTAACAAGAATGTGGTAGTCTCTGTATTGATGTGGGATATATAAATCTTTCTGAGATTAGGGGTACTTGTGAACTTAGAAGAAAAATGGCCAAAACAAAGTGCCTTGTGTTTGACGTTATCAACAAATAATGTTAAGAGTACACAGTTTTCTCTCAAAATTACATCCCCACCAGAAACAATGTAGGAAATAGCTCTGTATCTCTGGTACATCTAGAATGCTAATCAAAGGTCTGTATCTTCAGGTGTATGAATAAAAGACCTTGGAATATGCAACAGATAAAAGCCAATACCATTAACATTCCTTTATTTAGTTTCTGTGAATTAAATGGTTTTTATACAGCTACAGTCTCATTATCATATACAAAGCTTCCAAGGTATGTTCTACATTGGTAATAAGAGCTAAACCTGCTGTATTTCATTTCAGTCTTGCTGATAGCATTTATCAGCAAAATCTGGCTAAAAACGGAATATGCAACTTAAGCCTGATCATAACTGAGCTACAGAGAAGGAAAGTGGGGGATTATCTGAAGACTGGGAGCACAAATCTAAGATTGTATTGTCATTGTGTGCTATAGGCCTTTTGGCAAACTGTAGTGTAAGCCTCAGCTGACAGGCCTTTTCACAACTGACAGAGGAAAATATGAAACTTAAATTCTTCATGACAGATAAATCTGCTGAATGAAAGGAAGACCAATAGGATAATGGTGGGACAAAAACATATTGCTTTTGGGTAACTCCCTTAAGTCTACTTCTTTTGTAAATATATAAAATAGGCATTCAATGAATATCTTCTAAACTCCTACCTATCAACTTTGCTAAGCAAGCTGTTAAGTTGGAATGATAAAATAAGCATCCTTTCTTCGGCAGATGAATACAAAGTCTTATAAAACAGGGGTGGCAGATTAAATTTAATATGTGGGCATGAAAGACATTTCCTGGATGACTATCAACTGGAGTGGATTTCTTGAACCAAAGTTGACATGTTACTATTGTAGAAGGCTTATTAATTGAGATATTAAATGTACTTAATCCACTAAGATTGGGATCTTTGTCAAATTTTTAACAAATATGACAATAAGTAATTTCTCTTTTCTGTCAGTGGTTCCTAAGCTCATGAAATGTAACTAGAGACCATCTCTTAGGATTAATATTGTTGGCCTTTCCATTGGTGATATATACCTTTCACCCCTGTCAAGGGCCCTGAGGGGACTTCAGGGGGCTAGGTTTCTTTGCCTTTCCCATACTGGTTTACTAGTATGGCAGTTTTTTTTCCCCTAGGAAAATTCGTTTTGGTTGTTTTTGTTGGTTTTATTCAACTCCAGTGGAAGTCTATAGATAACTACCTCAAACCATGAAGGCCAGATTAAACTGAGAAGTAAGGTTTCTTATAAATTTCTTAGTTCTTGCAGCTGGTCAGCTATTTATAATGAAACCTCACTTCTCTTTAGCATCTCCTGAGGGAAGTTTCTGAGAAGCACTACTTCTTAGGGAATAGAAGGGATTAATACAGACTCCTTAATAAAGACTGCCTCTTTTATTAATGAATGGCTAGACTGCCCTGGCAAATCCCAGGTGAAGTTGATAGACAATATCTTGTTGAGACAGCCTGAAGCAAGTTTCAATACCCAAGAGCAGATCTACCTTGAACTGTCACTTTTCCTGGTTGCCAAGGAGTTCATAGAATGGGTGAAAGATGAAACAGATAAGAGTACTAAGGGTCTTTTTCCTCTGAGTTTTCATGCCCCAGGCTTTGTGGGTTCTTCCCCCACCCAGACAGTCCCAACATGTCTGGGAGTAGGACTAGGGCATAGTCTTAGGCTGTGGGAATCTGCCACCAAGTCACCAAGAAAGAGGAAAGACTGAGAGACAAAATTAAAGAAGTGGAGGATGGGGTGGAGGAGGACAAAGAATAGGAGGAGGAGAAGGAGGGGAGTCAGCCTGGAGTCTGAGAGAAGAATCCAGGCGCCAAGGTGTAACAGCTGCTTCAGGTATGCTAGCCAGTCTCAGCTCGTTCCCAGCTCTTTCTGGCAAGCCCCAGGCTCAGGCACACTCATTACATACACACACACTCTCTCTCTCTCTCTCTCTCTCTCTCAAGGCTGTGTCTGTTGCAAAAAAAACTCTGGACTGTCTGCAATAGTGCCTTTCAGATTTTCTCAGAGAGCTTGGCCTGCTGGGCACTGCTTTTCATAATTGTGGTAAAATTGCCTAAGACCTTAGTAAATAACAAAATCTACTCAAATACAAAGGGATTTAACTTACTCTAAAGATCATTATGTTTTGTCTGCTGGATTAAAATTGTTTCCAAAGTTGTTAGAGAAACTCAACATTAGCACTTACCTTTCTATAAAGAAACAAACCACATATACACACACAAAGGTGCAGCATTATACGGTAATTATCCAAAATGCTACCGCTTGGAATAATAAGGATGCTGATGTTTACACAGAATCTTTCTTTTCCAAAGAAATCAAAATAGCTTCACCACCCGTATTCCATTATTCCTATCAACAGTCTTCTATGCGCTATGCGGGTGGCAAGGATAATTATCTACATTACACAGGAGTAACTGAGGCAAAGAAGCATTTGGGATCACACAGTAAGAACATAGCAATTCTGGATTTCCCACATGAAACTTTAACTGTCAAGAGTTTTGCTATTTAAATAAAATAAGTATTCCTCTTTTCCATTTTGATTCTCTAAAAAGCTATTTGCAAAGAATCTGTCCTCTCTGGGCTGACTTTGTGTGAGTTCTCTACCTTAGTATCTAGTACTGTATTTATTAACCTCCGTTTCCCTGATAAATTCTTCTTGAGGGCTGGAACTTGCTGTCTCCATTTCCAGTGCTTGGAACATGGTTGATCCTTCTTAAAAATCTGTTGCTTGAATAAATGAAAGAAAATTGAATGAATGAGTGAACAGCTGTCTAAGAGGAATTTCTGAGAAGGTAATAATCAATGCAAATTTGAACTTAAATATGTCTCATCAGATTGCATGTTTGCTGTGACAAATATGTCCACTTCACCAGCCTTCTTTTAAAAATACAATGAATACATTTAGAACTAAATCCTTTTGGTCTGTTATAATTATTAATTATTTTCACCAAAGCCACCTTCTCCTTCTTCTTTTTTTTTTATATTTAAGAGAAATCATTTAGGTATGAAGGTTTGGGAAAAGTGTTAATATAGTTATTATGCTGTCCCCAAGCCCTTTCCTCTGTGTATTGAATCTTAAAGTCAGATTGTTATTTGAGGGGAGGAGGTATAGACTCCCTCAAATAACAATAGGAACAATGATTGCTGTTCAAGGAGACTACAAATTTAACTCTCTTATACATTTTCCAATGATCAATACAAAAAGGCAAGGTAATATATGTTAATCTTTACCAGATGTACTTTATGTATCCCTTTATGTATCCCTTTACGTTGCAAGCCTAGCAGGAGTAGAATGTCACAACAGACATTTACTGAAATACCTGGGGAAATGTAACAAAAAGTGTTAGAGGAAAATGGTCTTTCAGCTAAATTACCTAATATATTTGCTAATGGTATCTGATTTAAAAGCCATAAAAATACCAAGTTAAAAGCACATTAGAAGATGTGTTATATTTATAAGTGTTTGTCACCTTGGCAACAAAAGCTATATTCCAAATCTAACACTAGCGATGATGGGCCAAGACCTTTTAAAATTGGTAAATACTTCTTTATGGCAATGATCTGCTTTCAGCTACTGAATGTTAGAACTAGAAAAGGCAAGTTCTTCATTGCACAGCAAGTTTCCCCCCCCCCCCCAGCTTTCTACTATGGATAAGTTTTTTTCTTTCTATTAGTAACTGTGGTTTATTCTTAATAAGAAAAAAATACATTTTCAAATAAAGCATCAATCTTAATTATTCCCTTCTTACATTCAGAAATGCAGATGGATGTAGATTGAAGGTTCTTAAAGATAGAGTTTATTGATGAGTTTCATATTTCAATTTACCAACCACAGTCCTGATCTTGATTCATGGATGAAATAACACACACAGGTGAATATCATAAAATCAACCTTATATTACAAAAATCTATCTTCCTTAGCAGTTGGGTGGACTACACCTAGTGTAGCACAGGATCTTGCATGAGAGAAATATTCACGTAACTTCACTTTCCATGTGAGCAGTGTGAAAACTGAAGTTTATCTTTCACTGTGTCTCACTAGAATTCTTCCTGCTGTTATATTTAGTAAAAATTGATGGTTTGGTGATGGGAAGCCATGCTTTAAAAGGGGACTTCAGCTGTACCTAACAGGTTCACATCTGAACTCTGTATTCTTCCCTCATCTTTAAGCTTCTTTCTAATTTCCAAATCCTGTGAAAAACCTTTGGGTTAGTTGCCAGTCAAAGATTATAATTCCAAGGGTCTAACTAGATTCCCATGTGGTTGAACCAATTTTCAGAAGTAAACCATGGAAAAGGTTTGGATAAACACATATTCTCTGTGGCCTGTGGCTGTTCACTGGGAACCTAGACAAGTTGTCTCTGCTGCCAGCTTGGGAAAACCCAAGTTCAACTCGTGATTCATAATCAGTCTCAGCAGGTTCTCAGCTAGATGGGCAACCTGAAGGATCGAAGGCCATCACTCCAAAGTAACATTATCTAACACAAGGAGAAAATGTGCCTCTTCTACTCAGAAGAAATCAATAAAAATTCTCTACCACATTAAAAATTGCAGGAACTATGTCATTCCTTCTTTTTATTTTCTTAAAATAATGTCTTCTTAGTGAACACAAGAAATAAGGCCTAGTCTATCAGATAGAGATGTGACTGGTGCACGAGGAGAATTTTTAGGAGAAGAGAGGGTAAGTCTACTGTAGCTTTGCGTTCAAATAAACACTATGAGAACAAACTAACAAAATACACTCCAAAGTTAGGTAGATTTACTGTCCATTGACTGAAAGCAAAAAATCACGTGCATTAACTTTATATCTAGCACTTAAGCACATTTTTCATTTGACTCATAATGCAACTCACCTCTTGAGAATGTGTATGACTACATCATGTTACCACTAAACCCTTTGTTTAACTTCTAATGAAATAACTGCTGGGGCATAGTCAGTTAGAAAATCAAAAAACAACCTTCCATTTTTGACTCAGTATGAAACGTCTCATCTTACTAAAAAAATGCAGGCAAAAAGCTGATTATGGCATGAAGTTTACCAGCTAAAAAGACACAAGATATTTCATTAAAACAACCTTACTATAACATGCAGAATCACTCAAATTTCTTCCTAAAGGAATAATGTACTCACAGGGTAGTACATTATCCTCTGCATAAGAGATGAGCAATAAATATTTGTAGAATTAAAGTATATGTTACACAGACTTTAGTGTGTCTATTTTATACATTGTATTTGATACCCATAGGGTAAAGAATGAATGTCTACACAAATACATAACCAAGAAAATATGTTAGAGTCTGTGTAAAATATAATATGATTCATTTCCATTTTGTGTAGGCATGCTTAAGTGTAGGCATGCTTGCTTTTTAAACCCATAAGCTGAGTAGATATTAGATAAAAAGTATGGGACACATTAATATAATCCGTACCCAGAAATATGAATTAGCAAAGCAGGAACATTATGGAGATATGCCATCATAGAGTGAAAGTTGCTGGCTTAAGGGAGCAGAATTGTAGTTAGTAAGCAGACTGAGGGTAGTTGTAAACCAAGAATAGACACTAACATTTGGGGTATGTCAGGCCTTGCAAGAGATTCTATTGGATTAATCCTCATATGAGACAGTGAAGCAGGTACGCTTATCCTTACTTACAGATTTGACACTCTGTCAACAAATTTAAATGCCCAACTCAGTGGGTCTCTGCAAGTAAGTAGTAAAAATGAGATATAATCAACGTTCATTCCATGACACGACATTGTGTTGAAAACCAGGCAGAGAGACATACAGATTAACTGATTTAGAGCGACAACATATAATCTAAGCTCAAAAAAACAGAATCTAAATAAACAATTTAAAAATAGAAATGACTTAATAAGACCCTTAACTGCCCTGGGATTTTCCCAGTGTGAAATGAGCAATGTTATCACATAATCATGTTCTTAACCTCAACAGGGCAACCTGATTGTTTTTCAGTTACAAATTTCAAAGTCGTACTGATTAAGACTTTGCTACTTAGGGTGTTACTGTTCACCATTCCAGGAAACCTGGGTCAGATTTGGAAAACATAGAATATTTTAAAGACAGATCTAGTTATGGGAATTCAAACATTGTCTTTTATTGGAGACCTGACAATCTGCTGCCACACCCCTCCCTTTGTGGTTTACATGCTGCTCCCATAGACAACATTGGCATCCCACTTGGAAGTTGATTGTTGTGTTTTGGTTTATGTTTCATACAACAACTGCCCTGAGCCACTTCTAAGAGAGGATAATAATGACAAATTTGAAATTTTCTCCCTAGGAAAGGAGGCTGTGGTGAAAACAAGAGACGACATTTAAGCAACTACCATTAAAGGCATTTTAATTTTCTGTTGACAAACAATTTTCCAAATGATTTACAGTGAAGTTTCTGGGCCGAGAGCCATACAGTCTGTCTAGGTCTGTGTTTTCTGGTTCTATAAAAGTGCCAATGAAATCTTTATTCTTCTGTTGGTTTTTTTCAGTGACACATTTAATGTCTCGAAAACCATGGTGCTGTTTGGCTTCCTGGTTCCTCAGCTGCTGTTGCCATCTTCCTACGGAATCCCACGTCCAGTCTCTGAGGCCAGGTCCCCTAATTCCTAACACCGGACTTCACATGGGAGTGCTTTAAAGAGCGAGTCCACACTCAGCAGCAGGTGTGTGCTTTCAACCAAAGGAGCCCAGGTCCTAACACCAGGTCTGCAGTCTGGAGTTTTCTCTTGTCCAGGAGATTCAGTCTCCATCTACCTCAGCCTCTGCTAACTTAAATGTTTTCCTATCTTGGATGCCATGTGTCTTTTTAGCTTACTAGATAGCTACCTTCTCTTTAAGAGTACAGCTTCATCATGTTCACATTAACTTTCTCTGCCTGCTTTGTTATATTCAGGATCTAAATTATTTCCTGGTGCCTTTCTGTTTGTCTGGATCTTCACTTTTGTCTTAAATAGCATTTTTGTGCAATTACCCACAATTTACAAACAAATAAATAAAAATGTGGAAGAAAGTTCTTAGCAATACTTACTGGAACTCAGATCTACTAATTTTGATATCTAATGTTTTTGTATTTTGGAACTAAAGTTATTAGGTATCATCTCTTTTAAAAGTTTATTCCTCTTTACTTGCATTTTATCTAATATGTCAAGAAATCTTTGAGGAAGTTATTTCCTAACTTGTTAAAATGTTAAAATCAAAAGACCTAACTTTGTTCAAGGGTATTAGTCTGTGGGAGATTTTGTTTCTAATATCTTAAGAAACACCTTTTTAAAAAACATGTTTATCAGTTATTCTGTTTCTAAGTTCCTATGATAACAGACTTCCATTTTATTAAAATGGTATCATTCCTTTAGAGTATTTCTAAAGGAAATTTCACAGACTTGCTTTTGCTATTCTTGGTCTTTTCTGAGAGTGCACCATTTTTATTTCTCCACTTTTATGTCTTGATTTATGACTCTCCTCTCCATGTCACCTGTGAAAAAGGTTTTTTTTTTTTTCAGTAGCTTCTTCCCTATGCCCTTAAAATATCAACAGACCCATTTTACTAAGTATATTACATTTTAAGACATCCTATGTTACATCATAATACAACTAGACACACAGTTAACTCAGTGTTTCAAATGTCTTGCACTTATGGGGATTGAAGATGTTCTACAAAGATTTTCACTGAACAGAAAATACAGAAATTAATAATCAAGTCCTATCTGACAGAATGATGTAAAAGGGAAGGGAAATGTTAAAATATTCTATAATAAAGTCTGATCCGTGAACGTTCATGTTGGATGTTGACTCTCCCACCTCTCCTACCTTCTTTTTTGTTGTTTTGAAAGATTTATTTATTTATGAATACAGAACTGGGGTACAGACCAGAGGTGCAGGAGTGTTGAGAGGATTCACCAGAGAGGGAGTGGGGAGCAGAACAGACAGATGCACTGAAATACACTGCTGAGAGGAGCAGCAGCCGAGACAGGAGAAGTCTGCAGCACCAGGTGGGTCACCTCCCTAGCTGGGAGTCAAACTCGAACTTAAGTGGCTGTGGCTAGCTTGCAGTGCTGCACTTCAACCCACTGAGCCAGCAGGGAGGGCCCCTACCTTCTTTTTGGAATGGTAGCACGTCTCCCTGTGAGGCATTCATCTGGCTTTCTATTATGAAAGACCTGTTCTACACAACACCTTCTGTTAGGCCTTAACTCTGTGTTCCTATTACACTAGGTCCCTAGATGTGACTGCAGTAGGATAAAGAATTGACCCACCAGCTGCTCTACTGAGGCTGAAATAGTCATGCGTCAGTCAAAAACCTGCTATCACTCTGCTGCCAGTGCTGCCACCACTACTGGGTACCCAAGAAGCTGTACTACAGGAACCAGATCAGAGTAACTAGTCATTGCTGCTGCAGGTGCCACCACCACTCCTTTTCAGGCACAAGAAAGCTGTAGCGTGGACAGCAGGACACTGTTGCAGAGAAGTTTTAGATTTCCACAACCATGTTTCTCAGCAGACAACCACAAAGGAACAGGAAAACGGACTCTGTCTCACTTCAGACTTCTAAATCTATTTAGACACTAATCCATTAAATCAGTGGAACTTAATTACATCCAGAGCCCTAGCTTCAAGGAAGTCTGAAAAATGAGGGTATTGGCTTTCAATATTTCCAACTAGAATGAGAGCTGAATGGAGACTGCAATTCCATTCACACTAACCAGCATGGCTTTTTTGGTTGCAAGCAACAAAAATGAACTCTGGTTAATATAAAGAGAAAAAATTTACTGGCAAGAGAGACTGGTTACATAGTCAAAGAAGGAACATGAAAGTCCTGGAAAGGGTGGAAACAAAGGCAGCACTAAGGAGCTATGTAAAAGAATTTAAGAGCACTCTTTCACTTTAGTGCCCTGTGATGGCTAGCTCAGGTCCATCTGCTTTATGTTGGTTCACAGGATTCCATCTTGAATCTCCTTGAGATACAAACTTCTAGGAGAGAGAGAATCATTGCCTTAGTTAGGGTCAAATGGTCTCTCTGTTCATGGTGGTAGTTGTGGGAGGGCAGGGGTCTTCCAATTGACTACTGCCCCAGAATGCCCTACATTAGAGAAGCAACACTGTCTCGAAGAAAAAATGCTGGGCAGACAAGAAATACCAGTGTGCACCAGTGTGCTGGGCTGATCTGACATTGTTTAAAATTCACATACCTGTTAAAATAGATGCTTATACCACAAAGGTTTTGTAAAGCTCTTATAATAGAACACACTGAGTTTTATCAACATTATAGATTTAAATATTTCAGTAAAAAGCCTTCAACTAGATAGGAAAATTCTATGATAAGTTTTGAATGTCTCATTTTGCAAGTATAGAAAATTATTTTCCTCAAGGAGTATAAACTTTGTATAATGTCACACAAATGGATATAGAACCAGATACAGAGTCGAGTTTTCTGGAAATGTTTCCATATGAAACTTCATAACTAATGTGCTTTTTGTCTTTAACTAGCTTTCTTATATGGGAAGTACATTTTGGATCCTCATCCATATATAGCACTTATGCACAGTACATTTCAGAGATCAACCTGACTTACACCTACCTGTCTTATCTGATGTTTGCATCTGTAAAGCCCCAGAGCTGTCACAATGACAATGTGATTCAAAATTAATGACAAATGGAAATTCACAGGCCCCCAGAAAAGAAACTTTCTCCCACACTGCTCAGAAAAAAACTTCATGCCAATGTAATGGAAAGAAAGCTGCCACTGACGGGATTGTGACCCACAATAGAATGTGTTACACAAAGTCACCACAATATTAGCAAGAATCCTTCCGAACAAATTATAATGAAGCTCCCAACACATAGGAGGATGAAAACCTTTATCCATACGTATTATTCATCTGCTTGGTGATGGGTCAGGAAAGATCTAAAGCAAACTGTTTACTTCTAGGTCTCTCTCACTCTCCCTCTTCCACTTCTACTCTCTTTGCTGAGGGTGTTACTTCATTCTCTCGCCAGGTTCTCGTACTTCACAATTCCATAAACTTCAACAAACTTTCAGGACATGTGACTTTTTTTTGAGCAAAGGGATATTCACAAATATCATGGGCACACAGGCTTGAAGCATGTTTGTGTGCTGAAGTTTGCTCTCTCTTGGGTCTCTGAGGCCTATTCCAAGAGAAGAACATGCTTCAGCTAGCGAGCTGATTAGAGAAAGTCAAACCTCCTAGTTAATGTGCATCTTGAAGCCAAGAAGCCCAGTGGAACCCAGCCAGTCTAGAGCAACTTACCTCCCCCTGCTTTGCATAGATATAACCAAACCTAGCAGATATCTGCAGAGTTGTCCCACAATTCCTAATAAATAGGTGCTTTTTGCTTTTATGTCACTGAAATTTCATAATAATTATTCAGTGTTATTGTAGCAGTGGCTAACAATACACACTTCATTCTCTCCCTACTCCCTCTTTCTATCTTTCCCTGCCTTTCTCCATTGTCCTCATCCTTGAGAAGTCTCCCTCTCATTTAGTGCTGCTCCCTTAAGAATATCAGCTACTTGGTAGATAGCATTATAACTCTTAGGTAATCTACTTTAGAAATTTATCACAACAAAGCAAAGGAGTCCATATAAAAGGATTTGAGTAGAAAATTCTTGTTAGAAATGTCTTTTCTCTAATAGGCATTTCTGAAACATTTTCATCATACACTAATGTATGTTACTTATCATTGTCAGTGATTTTCACTATAACACCATGTATTACAAATCAAGGCAAATAGTAAAAAACGGTATTGAGGAAACTGACTTACAAGCCACTCATCACACAATATTATGGGATTTCTGGGAGAAAATCAATAGTGATCAGTCAATACAGGAAACTCAAAAAATCCAGTCCTTGCATGTAATTTACACGATCTTGTCTTCCTCTTGATCTGTTTGTTCTTTTCTTTCCTTTTTTTTTTTATCCTCTAGTCTGACTATTACGAAGCATTCTGCCAGCCACAGAGTTACCATTCCCTTTTCTCCTTTACTATGTAAATGTCAGTTGAAAACATGCCAAGTTCCAGATACAGTATAATCATAATACTACCACTGTGTTTCTGGATTAATTAATCATAATGAATGAAATTTTTCTTGATTTTGTATGCCAAGCCTGGAAACATAATTCAATTTCATCTTTGACTTCTGTAGCCTGAAGCAACCACTTAAACTCAGCTGTCATAAAGCTTTTGGAAGGAGATCAAAAAATACTAAATAGAAAAAAAAAAAGACCCAATTTGCAAAACAGCGTAAGAGGAAGTAGAAAAATATTCTTTAAATATACCATATAGAGGGCAAATACGTATATAGAAAAGTGGGGAATAATAAAAGAGTTCCAAGATATGAGAATAAAATGGGATGACACTGTCTTAACAGATCTTTATGCTTTTCCTCCTAAACTGGCTGGAAATAGTGTCAGATATAAGTAAAACACACATTATTACACTGCCTTTCCATTTCATTGAAAGTCTCCATGAAAACTAACTTGAAATCTATCAGAACTTTAACTTTCAGAACCAGTAAATCATTTTGAAAACCTTTAAGTTACTAGTTTGAAATCATGGAACTATAGCATGGACTTTTTGTTCTGCTTGTTTTACTGTAAGTCCCATCCCCCTGGGGGCTCCCTATAAATGAAGTCAATTGCTTATTGTTTAACTTACATAATATTCATTGTTTCCCCTCATTGTAAAATGAAAGATGTCATAAAGAAAAATGTAAGAACTCACTGTAGTCCTGGCACTTAGGGCTGTCTCCAGATAATATTCTGATATATGTAAATTCATTCTTTGTTCCCTAGGTTATATACATGTGTGTCTGGCTTGCATGTAACAAAACTGGATCATGAAATGCATACTTCCTTTACATTTCACAAGACAAGAGGAACATCCTTCCTTGTCCTAATTTTCAACTCTATTTTAATGGCTACATATTTGAACAACATTTCAAAGCACCAAAACTCAGATATTCTCAGAAAGAATAAATGCTACTGATAGACATCTAGAAGAGTAGAGAGAATTGAAAAGATTTCCAAGATGAACTCAGTTTGTGCTTGCATTTCAAAATTATATCTTGGATCTCCAATATTTCTTTAAATACCAAATACAGAATGTTCTCATGCTCATTTGCTACGATTATAAGTCTCTGGACACTACAAATTAGTAAGCTTGGTATTTTGGGGAAAATGGTTCCACTCTGAGGAGGCTTTTTCTCTATCCTCTGAGGATGATATTTCTGCATTCTTTGCCACTTTGCTGCTGACACAAGTTAGACAGTCTTCAGTATTACTGAAGCACCTACCCGATGCCAGGCATCCATTCCATTGTGACATGAAAGAAACCTAGCTATTTAAGTGAACATCTCCATGCTTCTTAGCAGCAAGGAACTGGAGAGAGGCAGTAATAAAGCAGCTGACAATACACGGAAAACATATTGAACAGTCAACACCTTCTATTCACCCGTAGAATGATTCCTGGGCGGGATTAGAAGGGAGGAGACATGAAAGAGTGCATGCAAGTTTAAATCTGCAACAAAAGAAATGATGCAAAGAAGCATGAGCAGGATGGGATGGGAATAATTATTTGCTCAGAATGATGGAAATATAACACAAAGCCACAGGAATCTATTGGGGTTGAAGGGGGAAAGTGTGAAAGAAACAAATGAATTACATTACAGGAATAGGCCTAAAATCCAGACATTAGAGATACTTGGGTGCTAACTGGGGGCCCCCAGTGAAGCAAATACACTTAATTTTTGGTTACCACCTCTAGCCACAGTAAAATAACTGTGGATTTAATTATAGGTTGAATCTACAACTTCAGAAAAAATACTTGTTTTGAATTTTCCACCTTATAAGGATTTTAATAATCATTTTATAAAATGATGCTAACCCTGACCAAATTCTTTCTCCCTGACACTAGCACACGATTCTTTGTATATAGTAGACATATACCTATACTTTTTTGAAAATGAAAAACTGAACATCAGACTAGTTATAGTACATATGTGACCAATTTTCTAAGAGAAAATTCCAACTGGTTTATAAATTGGGAAATAACCATTGTGATGACATTTGCCACCCATCCTCCCCAAAGTAGCTGAGAACTAATTTATTGTTCATAGATGTAATAATTTTCACAATACAGAATCTTGTGGAAATCTGGAACTGATTCCTAGTGAGACGTACTTTATGACTCCATGAAACTCTCGAACAAGTCCCAAAGGATACTGTTAGGATTAGAAAAGTCTTCCCCTACTTCAGGTTGAGATTATTTACTGTCAGTGAGGTGTCAATCTATTTCCAGCAGAAAACAGCAGGCAGCAGCACTGTGGATGGATTAGCTAACTGTCCCCGTGCAAAATCTTTCTGATATAGCACTTTTACAGGCATTTCTGGACAAGTCGCACCCATGACTGAATAGGGATACTGAAAGCACTTCCCTATGGTGAATGGCTCTGTGATCCTGTAAGACTCAGCAATGAAGTCCACCAACTGAAACTACTATCAGCACATATATAGTTGTTGGGGGCGACTTCTCCTTTGTAATGAGTAGATATAGAAAAAACTCTCTTTGATATTTCCAGAGAGGTTTTTTTTTCTCCCTATTTTACTTGAAGTGAAATTTCACTCGTCCAAGTACCTCAAGGACAGGGGTAATGGTATAGGCTTGTCCAGCCACCATAGCTAGCGTCGGTAGCCTTACACTATGCTCCTTGTGATGGCTTGATGGTACTAAGACTTACATGGCATGCCACCCTTCAGCATCACTTTCTCTGCCATCCTGGGGCAAGTGATGCTTGGTAGATGTGACATAAGTCTCTTTTACTGTTTTTGTCAGGTATCATTCACTGGGCGACACTAATGTGCATTGTAGAGATATGATGAATTGCCTGTTTCATGACACCAAGCTGAAAGAATTCTCAAATTCAAATCAACAGCTAGCCTGACTGCCAGACAGCATTTGAAACCACATGAAAAAAAAAAAAAAAAAAAACGGGAATCTTGCCATTCTCTAAAACTAAGAACATGAAATGCTGGCTGACAGAGCAATGGGTGGGTTATATTAAAACCTGAAAAGGAAAAAAAAAATGTGTAGGGAAGGAAAAAAAACTGCTTATTTATTAAATTTTCCCAATTTTATGTTTCCTAGCTTTGTAAATACACTTTTTCCATTTTCATTAAAAAGTTAAAATGCCTTACTCCAAATGAAACTGTAAGGTAAGTGAATTTATCTTGGCTTTCTACCCTATCCTTTCTACCCACTCTCCTGCTTGATTTCTGTGAAGTCACTTATCCACATCAAAGTTCCTTGTGGCACTCTCACTTTGTCCTCCTACCAGGTAAACATTATTTGAGAAAAGAATATTTTCTTTCATATGGGATATAAAGAGAAACTCCACCAGAATGTAAGCTTTACAAGGTTGGAGAGCATTTTTGTCTAATTTGGTCACTGGTATATCCTAAGCATCTTGATGGGACCTGGTATGTAGGAGATACTCAATAAATACTTGTTACTGAATGATAAGGCTCAATACTTTTCCTGATACAGAGGTAAGTGCAGTTATTACTGATAGATATATTTGTGTGCATGTAGGTATGTGAAAGAAACAGAGCTCAAGCAGTCTACAGAAGTTGCTAATTTGAGATTTTTAAAAAAGATTTACTTATTCATGCATACAGAACTGGGGTACAGGCCAGAGGCACAGAGGTGGTGAGAGGATTCACCAGAGATAGAGTGGGGCAGAAGAGGCAGGTTGATAAAGCACACTGCTGAGGGGAAGCAGCAGGAGAGACAGGAGAGTTCTGCTGTGCCATGGGGGTCAGCTCCTTGGCTGAGGATTGAACTGACGCTGAAGCAGCTGTGGTTTCATAGTGCTGCACTTTAACCCATTATGCCACCTGGGAGGGCCCGAGATGTGTACGTGACACAATGGAACATTATTCAACAATCAAAAAAGATAAACTCAAACCATTTGCAGCAACATGGGTGGAGCTGGAAGAGATTATGCTAAGTGAAATAAGTCAGAAAAGAAAAAAGCTACAAATCAGATAGTGTCACTTATATGAATACAGAGAAACCAGACCATAAATCAAGAAAAACACAAAACTTATAAGCTGACCATAGATGTGAGGCATACAACAGGGGAGAGGAGGAAGATGGGTCAGAACAGAGGAGGGGGAGCGCAAGGGATGGTGCAATGAATGGTGGTGGGGGAACTACATGGATGACACTAAGGGGAGAAATCAAATACATCCAAAAAATAACAATAAGGTAAGAAAGTAAATATTGAAAATAAAGATATTATGCATAAGACCTAAACTATGGGAATTCTTTCCTTGATAGCCTATTGTGTTACCATTGAGAGGAGAAGATTTTGGAAAAGTCTGGAAAAGTCCCCTGCAAGGAGTGAAGACACAGTGTGAGAAATTACACAGCAAACATCCTATGGGCTTGTTTGCTCCCAATAAAGAAGATGGCACTTGACACTGTGTCAAAGGCTGTCTTCCCCCTTTACTATGCCGTGATCTAGTGGCCTGGAAGCCCAACACAAATCATCTAGAGGATAAAAAGAAGTTTCTGGAAAAGCTATTTGATAATATCCAGAACCTTAATTTCTGAGGTTGCCTAACTCTTCTTGATTTCTAACTGAATTTCTACAATGTCATACAGGTGTGATGCTGTGCAACACATTCTAGAACCTGCTATTTGCCCAAGTTAGTGCAGGGTTATTTAATCACTAATTTGGAGGAAAGATTCTCAAAATATTTTTAAATTTCATTTTCTCACAGTTACTTGCAAGGTCCCAAATCCCAAAATAGTGTGTGGATTTTGTCTGCCTAGTATCTCTTCTCTTGATAACAGAACAATCATGCCTTTTCTTTTGGAGGACCTGCCCCTCCTATAAAAGACTCACGAAGAATAGAATCAGGTATTGTTCTGGTCTCTCATATAACTTTGGTAGTGGAACAGGACAGGGAGGATGGCTGCACCTGGGCTCCAGCGAGCTGCCAATAGTCCAAAACCAAAAAATCAATCAAGGGCTATAGCAGTACCTATACAACAGGGAACTATAGCTGATCAAAGACAATGCCCAATAAAGGATAGGTCACTGCCTATGGGTTCAAACCCCACCACATAACTACAAAATAATTCAGGCTCCAGGAACAATGGGGTTTATTTCCTAAATGGGAAACAAAGTGCTTACTCTAGCCACAAGTGATCAGCTACCTCACCCCAGCTAGTGTCTACCAGAAGAGCAGATGTAAGCAGAGAACTGGTTACCTATCAACAGAGCTCGATAGTACTGGCAAGTAGTGATGGTCACTACCAGTGACCCAGAAGTGGTGTCAAAGACACCAAGTGTTAGCAGCTCTTTGTGAGTTGTTAGACTATACTAATAAGCAGCTCTTTGAGATACCAGGCCTGGAACCTTTGGTTTTTCTTTCAGGTGATGTCAGAGACAGAATTGGAGGCCTAGACTCTGACAAAGGTCTTGGCTTCTCTTCCTTCCTCGGAAGTCAGCTGCTGGTTGCTGCTTCTTTCTACTTTGAAGGTCGAGCACTGGTCTTCTTTCTTTTCTCTTCAGAGGTTAATGACGGAGTATTTATTCCCCCTTTTTCTTCAGTGACTGGAATCATGTTCCTCAGCTCCCTTTGGCTCTGTCTTATATTCTCTATCAGGGTGTACCACTTACAAGTCTGACTGCACCATTTATCAATCCTATGGCTGAGGGAACATTTAGCACTGGTCAGCTCATAGCATATACCCATCTGGTCCATGCTATGATGCCAGAAATACATATAAAGAGAGGTTGCTGGGCTCTTAGAAGCTATAGCCAGAACAGGCCTGTGCTGTAAGAGTGGGGTGAGTGACTGTGGCTGTTGGCTGCTGAGGTAGGTTCTTCTTTCAGTAGAGCTCAATACAACAGAGATTCTGTTTGCTTACTATTTAACCATCCTTCATATGAGCTTCTCTATGAATTAGGCATTTATTTTATTATGGTGTCCTTCATGCTTAGCAGTGTTTGGTACATAGTAGGTAGTAAATGAGCATTTGTTAAATGAATCAGTGGAGAATCCCACTATTTAGACAAAATGATGTCATATTACATTATAGGACAAAGCTGATCTTAGTTTTAATTATTCTCTTATCTTTTTTAGCAAGAAAAAATGACTTCAAACAAAATCAGATATTCACTTTAAAGCAGTGGTTCTCATAATGTACTAGCTGCATCAGCGTTGCCTAGAAAATTGTTCGAAATGAAAATTTTCATATCTCATCTCAGACCCATGAGTCAGATACTTTGGGGGGTAGGGCCCCGCAACCTGTATTATTAAATCCTCTTCAAATGATTCTGATGATACTAAAGTTTGAAGGGCATTGCTCTTGAGAGTTAACAGAAACAGTAGGTAAAAGAATATAGCATTTCTCCACTTTTTAGAAAGTGCTGGGATATAGTGTTTTATCTCCCAGAGTTCTAAAAGAACTTGTAGTTGTGGTCTCCAAGTGAGCATTAATTCTTTAATGACATCAAAGAAAAAAAAGTGATGGCCTCAAAGGTTCTTTATTTTATCTTTTTAAATTATTTTAAAATGTTGGTTTGCATTTTATTACATTGATTATATATCAAGGATGAGAATATACTGTATATTATTGTTCTAACTCAGAATCATTTATATTGGACTCTGTTTCTAGAAATACAAACCATGCTGAAACCATCCCCTGGCTATTTCATTTTACACAGAGGCACCATCCAACTGCACAGGGTGTCTACTTAAAAGTAGAGTCTGCACTATCATACACGACAACATTGCTTATATAAGCCAATAAAGTGTCCCTTTCTTTGGACAGTATTCAAAGTTCTATGTATGACTAAGTAAACTGATATTCAGTATTATGTCTTGTTAAGCAGCATCTACCTAAGAATTATCTTACTCTAGATATACAGTGAGGTTCATAAAGATATGTTAGAAGTCATGAAAGTGGAGTTTTGTCTTCTTTGGGAATTTTGTTCCTGAGGTTAGGTCAAATTCTGGAGCAAAGTTCCTATCTCTTCCCCTAACTCTGACTCCTCTTCTCTCTAAGAAGAGGAAGATAGTAGAATGAGACAATTCTCTGTTCAAATTTCTGCCTCAAATTTCCAGAGATTGAGGGAAAAGTACAGAGTTAACCTAGCTATCTTCTGAAAGATTCATATGTTGGATGTTATTCCTACAGTAAGAACCTAGTCATCTGACACTTAGGTCACATCCAAGTTTAAAAAATATAGCTGAAGATTTAAAATAAGTGGCTGCTAAGCTTCAGTAAGTAACTGCTTACAGAACATTGTGATTTGGTCAGTCATCAATATGACTTGTTTACCCTAAGGAGAAACAGCAGTGGGAGAGGGGAAGAAAAATGCAATACCATCTGTCTGATAAACTCTATCCACTCTCATACTTAATCTAATTCCCTCAGAACTTTACCTTAACCTCTGAAAATTCCAAAACCCAAACTTTCTTCTACCAAAATAACACTCAATTACTTTCTAAGACTTTCCTTATTTTATTAAATGAAGAAAGCAAGCTTTTCAAGTTAATCTTAATTTTAGGATATGGAACAATGTCTTGTTCATCTTAGCATCTTTTTCATCACCCAGCGCCAGATCATACTCAATGAAAGTCTAACAGATGACAGAAAGTACTTTCCATTTGGGTATACAGCCTCTTGCAGCACCTATGACTTCATGAAACTTTAATAACCATCATCATTTTTCTTATTTTTACAGCCTTAGCGCATTTATTACAATACAAAAGTCAGCCTACTTGGGAGAGTGCAGGCTTGAGTATGTTACAGAACAAGAGTGATCCACCTCAGCCAGATACAGAAGAGACTCAGAATCAGGAGTAGGCAGTTACAAATGAATACAAGCCTCTAAGTGTTGAAATGTATTTATACTTGGCAAGTCATTGATTTTTAGAACAAAAAAAATTCTTTAAAAGACTCAAAAAGCTTCTTTGACATCACCTAGTTTGTAAAAAGGAACTTTTTGGTTATTTAAATTTAAATGAATTAAAAACACATGGTTGAAGTTCCCTTAAAATACATATGGTTTTCAAAATGAGAGGGAAAGGTGCTTGGCAAAAGCAGCTTGAGTTTTATTAAACACAACTTTTCAAAAATAGTTTAAGCTATTTGATGAGCCCAAACTCATGGTTATTTAAAAGTGATTTTTAAAAAATAGAATCACAAAATACTCAGATTCTGAATTTCTATAAAATATTAATAAACAGTTTGAGTTTAAGAGAGTTCATATATTTCACTTAATGGATTCAACAGACTTTCAGGATCCTTTGAAATTGTAATCCAAGAAAACTACATATGGTATAATCCCTTCAGACTTGGATTTGTGTGAGCCACAGATCATCTTTAGCTTCTTTAAAGCACAACAATATGCATTACTACTTTGTTTGCATACAATATTGACACTGTGTGGAATTGTCTGTAAGGATCTGTAAGCTGTTCTGTATTGTTGCTATCAGTTATTTTTCCTCAAAGAAAACATTTAATTAATCCAAATTGCTTGACTGATACCCTCCATTTTAATATACTTTTAAATCTCACCACTTTCTATCCTATCCTGATTTTCCCTGAAAAGCAATCATTTAGAATATTTTCTCTAGGAAATACAAATGGTGTTAACTCCCTGGAGTCATCATGACTTGGTGGGGGGGTTGGGGGGAAGGGGTCGGGGAGGGGAAATGCCTCTGTTACCTATGGTCAAGAAGTTGCACATCAGTTATTCATTTGTCGAGACAAAATTAATTATGTACTATTTTTAGTGTTAAGGAAAGCCTATTGGTGTTGGAAAAACAGAAACCATCATTCAACTTCTCACAGGGTTTAGAAGATGGAATTTGAATTTACCAGTTTCTCAAAATTGGCAATAAGTAAACATGGAAGTATACTTAGAGCACTGGTCTTTTTCACTTAGTAAATGAACAGCATTCTTTTATCTTTCCATACCACTCACCCTTCTAGTTAAGGTTACCATGGAGGATAAAAGAAGTCTTTTTAAAAATCTGTGCCATGTAGGGGACTCACTGGTGATACAAGGGGTTAAGTCTCAGTACTATGAAGCTATCCAGCCACTGCAGCACGGAGTTCAATCCCTGGCCAGGGAGCTACCCACTGGCGCAGCAGACCTCTCTTGTTTTGCCTGCTACTCCCCTTAGCAGTGTATTTTAATAGATCAGTTTTGTTCTGCTACCCACTCTGTTTTTGGTGAATCTTCTCACCACCAACCCCCCCCCCCAACCTCTTGCTTATACCCCAGCTCTTGTATGCATAAGTAAACAAAATAAATATAAAAAAAAAACCTGAGACATGTATTCTAGGGGTGACCAACATGAGCCTCATTTTGCAAAGAGCATCTGCCATGTCTGTTTCTATGTACGTGAGTATACTGTCATAAGTTATTTAACAATAACAAGCAAATTTAAAATTCCAGTGACCTTAGGTAAGAAAAATTTTGCTTTTTTTTTTTTTAAAGATTTATTTATTTGTGCATACAGAACTGGGGTACAGGCCAGAGGCTCAGGGGCCGTGAGAGGCTTCACCAGAGACAGAGTGGGGAGCAGAACAGGCAGATCAACGAAGTACACTGCTGAGGGGAGCAGCGGGCGGGTCAGGAGAGGTCTGCCACACCATGTGGTAACCTCCGGGGCAGGCGGGAATCGATCTCATGTGGAAGTGGCATTAGATTCTCAGTCCTGTGCTTTAACCTGCTGCACCACTAGGGAGGGCCAAATTTTGCTTTTTTACCTATAATACTCATATTCATAGTCATGGCCACCCAATAATCTTTATGGTATTTTCTTCATTCTCGGACCCCAGTTAAAGGAACAGTTCTCAATTTGAAAGATTACATGGTCTAATGCCAAGGGGAAAAAAGTGGACAAACCCAAATGATAGTTCTTGGAAGCTTTTGCTCAGATTATGACAAATAACATTTCATCACTATTTTATTGGCCAAGGCAAGTCAACTGGCTAAATTTGAAATCAAATCCACAGGGAGAAGATATTTGGACAATGACATGCCACATTACATGTATATAACCCAGTTACATCAGAGTTAAAATCTGACCAATGATATATCTTAGATCTATTATTTAAAAAGGCTTGGTAATTTATATTTTAAAGCTTATCAAAAATCTCTGTTAAAGGTTAAAAAAATTAAGTGCTATTGTACTGATTCCATACATGGAAGAATTTCTTCTTGGCAGCTGCTTTCTTACTAGTATCTTGTCATTTGAAAATGTTGCTGTATGAGAAGATTTTCTATTTGCAATCTACAGTATCCTAACATTTCATGTTTTTCCTTTGAGAAGCTTAAACTTAATTACTTTGGAATCAACAGAACCTTAGACTAAAAAAAGTTATTTTTCCAATCTTACTAGTTAAAATTTTCTCATTGAGATTCATTATCATGCCCAAACTGGGCCTATTTTGTTTATACTATTTTTTTGATAGTTTTGTGAGGTTCTTTTTTAAAAGCAATGAAGTATTCTTTTTTCCCATAACTCAACTAGCCTTAACTGATTTTATTCATTTTCCTTGGAAAAAAAGTGAATATTTTGGCTTAAACCAAGCATGGAAAATTTTAGTCCCAAAGGAATATTTTGGAAGACAGTTGTATAAACAAAAGGAAAAGGTCTTAGATTAGAAACATATAACTACAACAGCTAATTTAGGACCACAGAATAAATACAGAGGATATGAGTTTACTCTTCTACTACTACTACTACTACTACTACTATTAATAATAATAAAATAGCTAACAACAGCTAAACAAAATAATAAAGTAGCTAACTTTTGTTGCACATTACCTGCCATATTCCTATAGCATATACCATTGGATCACCTCTTCTCCTTATTCCCATACCCTTCACAACCTCTAGCAGCCTCAGTTCTACACTCATATTTCTCGACTTTCTCTTGGTTTGCCTCTGTCAGTTCTTTGTTCTGATTTTTTTTCTATATTGCACCTATGAGTAAATTCATCTGGTGTTTGTATTTAATCCCTGTGGGTCATTTCACTTAACAAAATCCTCTCCTGCTTAATCTGTTTTCCCAAATGGCAACATTTTATCTTATCTTTTTTTTTTTAAGATTTATTTATTTATTCATACAGAACTGGGGTACAGGCCAGAGATGCAGAGGGTGAGAGGATTCACCAGAGACAGAGTGGGGAGCAGAACAGGCAGATCGACGAAGTACACTGCTGAGGGGAGCAGCGGGCGGGTCAGAAGAGGTCTGCCACGCCATGTGGTCACCTCCAGGGCAGGCGGGGATCGAACTCATGCGGAAATGGCTTTAGATTCTCAGTGCTGTGCTTTAACCCGCTGCGCCACCAGGGAGGGCCAACATTTTATCTTTTTAATAGCTGAATAGTATTCCGTCATGTATATGTATCACATCTTCTTAATCTACTCATCTATCCTTGAGCACTGAGGTTGTTTCCATAACTTGGCTATTGTAAATAGTGCTGCAATGAGTATAGGAGTGCTTTATCTCCTCGAATTAGTGTTATATATTGTTTGGATAAATAACAAGAAGTGAGGTTTCTGGATCATATGGAATATTTCTAATATTTTAAGAAAATTCTGTATTTCCTTACCTAGGGGCTGAACCAGTCTACATTCCCACCAATATTGGATGAAGGTTCTTTTTTCTCCACACCTTTACCAACATTTGTTGTTTCTGGGTTTTTTGATATGTTCATTCTCATGGGAGTGAGATAGTATCTCATGATGTTTTGATTTATATTTCTCAGGTGATAAGTGATACTGAAGATTTTTCATGTGCCTGTATATCATTCCTATGCCTTCTTTGTAGAAGTGTCTACTTAGGTCCTCTGCCAATTTTTTTGACTGGGTTTGGTTTTTTTTTTTGGTTGAGACATATGAAGTCTTTTTAGATCTTGGTTATTAGACCCTTGTCAGATATATGATGTAAAAATATTTTCTTCCATTTGGTGGGGTGTATTTTCATTTTAACAATAGTTCCTTTCATTGTGCATAAGTTTTTCCAGTTTGATATAGTCCTATTTGTTTTTTTTGACACGACTGGAATTGTGTCCCTAAAACCAATATCATGAAATATTTTGCCTGTGTTTTCAGCTATGTAGTTTATGGTTTCAGGTGTTACATCTAAATCTTTAATCCATTTGACTTAATTTTTGTGCAAATGTGAAAGAGTGGTGTAGTTTCTGGTGTATTAATTCAGTGGGATAGTAATCAGTATAATAAAAAATCAGGCCAGAGGGCCCTCTCTGGTGGTGAAGAGGTTAAAGCACTGCACTAAGAAGCTTAAGCCACTTCCACATGAGTTCGATCCCTGCCTGCTCCAGAGGTGATCCACATGGCATGGCAGACCTTTCCTGGCCCGCCCGCTGCTCCCCTCAGCAGTGTACTTCCTCTATCTGCCTGTTCTGCTCCCCACTCTGTCTCTGGTGAATCCTCTCACCCTCCACATCTCTGGCCTGTACCCCAGTTCTGTATGAACAGATAAATAAATCTTTAAAAAAAAAATCAGGCCAGAGAAACATGTAACAGTGTAAATGAAGCTCAAAAACACTGTGCAGTGACAAAAGCAAGACATGAAAGAGCATTCCTATTTCAGTCCATTTATATGCGTGTTCAGAAAAAAAACAGAACAGAGAGAGCAGTAATTTCCCTGACTGGAGTAATGACTTATTACAAAAGGGGTAAAAGGAAAGCATCTGGAAATGGCTGTTTTGTATCTTGATTGTAGTAGTGGATGAATTACAATATACTTTTTTCAAAAGTTATTGAAATGTACCCTTTAAAAAGCATGCATTTTATTGCATGTTAATTTTGTTTCAATAAAATTGATTCTAAATGTCTGCAGTGACTACTATGTCTGTAGAACTATGTGGAAAGAGTGATTATCTCAGAAATTAAGATACTGAGTCTTCCTATCTATGGTCAAGATTTCTCATTTAGTTTTTTAATTTTTCTTATCTAATTTTGTGATTTTTAGAGTATAAATTTTCCATATCATTGTTTGATTTATTATTGCTAGATATTTGAAATTTTATGGTTCTACTTTAAAAGGTACTTACATTTTTTTTAATATTCCAATTGTTTGTTGCTGTATTTGTTTTTAATTTATACAGCTGTGAAGAACTATTGATATGAAATGAAAAAAGCTTCAAATAGTCACAGTAGCACCTTGATCAAAACAAATGATGAAACTTGGTATCATTTATAAGCTCTATTCCAATAAACCCATACATTGTATTTTCTAGGTTTCCAGCACATTTACTAGCATGCATTATTAGCTACAATTGTGAGACATCCTCACTGAGACCACAATATTTTGTGTGGTACCCAAGAAGGTTCTCTCCTCATTTATCCCTTAAAGAAATAGCTTTCCTCCCATACCGTATAGCAGTGGGTAAACAATTTCTAACTGCAGAGCCTTTAATATTCTCTTCAGTTGAAGCCAAGTCATCATGTGAAGCTCTCAGTTAATGAATGGACTTGGTCACTCTGCTCAGTAGGGACTCCGCTACTTATTTTTCTGTACTCGGGCTACCCAAGATCTTGTTGGATTTCTATTATCAAGACAGAAATGGCTTCTCTAGTCTCCTTCCTTGAGTGTCAGAACCGCACCTCAATCTAAATGCCTTCCTTCCTCTAAGTTGCTTCCTACCACTTCACCTTTCACAAATGTTCCTCCTCCACTCCCTTGGTCACCTGTAAACCACTGGAACTGTACTCCATCTCCACATCTGCTTCTCAGAGGACATAAATTGACATCTTCACTATATGTCTGAAGAAAATGGAATCTTTACTTTGGTTACTTTTGTTGCCATACCCACCAAATTTTAACATACCTCTCACACTTAAGAAGTGGTCCTTTTTTTCTCGTGAAAGTAAAAATCCTCCCCTTTTTAAGTATTCAGACCCATTCTAGCACATCCCACCTCAGCTCTGTGAGTTCCTGTGAGAAATTCTGCCTCTTTTTCTAGAAGCAAGATCTGAAGGTTTCTTACACACAAATTACAAAGTTCATCCAATGGGTTTGTCTTGCACATGGAGTCTTTGCACTCTTTCAGAGACTACATTTTATTTACCCACGAGTCAATTTACAACTGCAGAGCCCTCAAATTAAAATATCTACCTATTACGCTGCAAACCACTCTCTCTTTGGCTGGGAACACTGTTGAGTTTTCAATCTCCCATTGCAGGAAGGCTTTTTGTTTAAAAAAAAAAAAGTACTGCCAATTCTTTATGCTTGGTTTGAGTTGCAAGGCTGAGATTAAGAAAGGGGGGAAAATAGTATTTTTCTCTTCAAAAGTTCTTTCTTTAATGGAATATGTTGTTTGAAGGCTTTTGTCCAAGTCTCTGGGGTCTACAGAAGTAAAGGATTTCTGGATTTCTCATCTCTTATTGGTTTCTGAAAATGCCTCAGATATATAGTAGTTCTTATTTAGATTCTAACAACATTGCCATGTTCTCCCTTCCATGCTTGTGTGGTCTTCTCAGGAAGGAATAATTACCCTGTGGCTTCCTCACTATTATTCATTCATTCAACAAATATTTATTCAATGCCTATGGTGTGCCAGGCGTTTTAATGTATATTTCACTTTATTAGACAAAGTAAAACTAAAGAGAAAAATTAAAGCAATGAAAATTCATCATGTGAATTTTAAAATTTGGACTAAAAGAGGCTTTTTATTTTGTTTTATGGCAATAGGTTAATAGATGGTTGTATAAAGTGGGTGGCAGGGGAAGGCAGTAGAGTTAGATAATCTATTCACTTAATACATGAAGTGTAGCCGAAGTACCCACACTGAACCATACATTAGATTTCACCTGTCCAAACTGAGCTCCTTACAGGCCAAACATTCTTTTCTTCCAAAATCTTCTACTTTAGTCAATATCGACCCCATTCTTTCAGATGTTTAAATAACGAAAGTCATTGTCTCACCACCTCTAAGTAAAAACTGAAACCACTGCTATTCAAGACATGATGATCTGTCCTCATTCTGTCATTGGGTCCTCTTTCCTAACACTTTTGCACCAAGACAGATGTATCCTATCTCCAATTCTCTTTTAGTCTTTCCCCTTAGCACTGCTTTTCTATTTTAAACTCTCTACATTTTACTAAAATTTATCTCATTTATTAACGAATAAGATTATAAGCTCCATGTTGGCATAAATGTCTACTTTGTTCAGTCCTGTATCCACAGCAGATAGGATAGTTTTTAGCACATATTTGGCACTCAAAATATAATTTTTGGGTGGATAAATGTATGACTTTTTTTCAGAATTCCAGAGTGGAGTGGATCTTAACTTTCTGTTGTTTTTATACTACAAGTTCAAAATAATCTTTTTGTTTGTGATTTTAAACAAATTTAAGACCAACCCTTTCTAAAACATATAGGTGGACATCTTAATTTATATTTGAACCTGTTATTTATTTATTTTTAAGATTTATTTATTTATTCATATAGAACTGGGGTATAAGCCAGAGGTGCAGGGTCAGTGAGAGGCTTCACCAGAGACTGTGGGGAGCAGAACAGGCAGATCTATGAAGTACATTGCTGAGGGGAGCAGCAGGTAGGTCAGGAGAGGTCTGCCACACCACAGGGATGACCTCCTGGGGTGGGGACCGAACTCGCACTGAAGCAGCTGCTGCTAGCATGTAGTTCTGTATCCTAACCCGTTGCACCACCAAGGTGTGCATCTTTTAAAGGACTGTGTTTAAACCACATTCTATACTTACAAGTTCTACTTTTAAAGGTCTTTAGGAGAGTTCATCATTCTTTCAGTAATGCCAATAGTTAATTCTCATCATCAAAGCCTTTTTATTCCAGTCTATCTGTTACAACTTGATTGTATCCCATCAAAATTCACGTGTTCAAATTCTCATTCCCAATGTGACAGTCTTAAGAGACAGAATCTTGAGAGATGATTAGGTCATAAGGGTGGAGTCCTCATGAATGGGATTAGTCTTCTTATATAAAAAATTCCATGAAGCTCCCCTTGCTCCCCTTTACCATGTTAGGGTACAAGAAGCCAGCAACCTGAATAAAAGCATGCTGGCATTTTGATCTAACACAGCCCTCAGACATAGAGGAGCTGTGAGAAATAAATTTCTGTTGTTTATCAGCCAACCAGTTTGTGGTATTTTGTTATAGCAGTTTGAATAAACTTAGTTACTCTCTAAGTCCTATAGGACTCTGTTTCAAACTATCTCTTTTTTTCTCCTCTTATCAGTGAAAATGAATAAAATTGGCACATTTGTGAATTGTTTTCTTCTTTAAATCTAATCATTCTAATCATTCTAGTTTCCCTAATTTTTCCTCAAAGGTTGGATCTGTACTCTTTAGTCAGCAACACTATGGTTCTTCTGTCAGTCAGAAAAAAAAAAGATACTGATCAAAATATTTATTTATTAATGCATACAGAACTGGGGTACAGGCAAGAGGTGCAGGGGCAGTGAGAGGATTCACCAGACAGTGTGGGGAGCAGATCAGTCAGATTGAGGAAGTACACTGCTAAGGGGAGCCGCAGGAGGTCAGGAAAGGTCTGCTGCGCCATGTGGGTCCCTTCAGGGTGGGCAGGGATCAAACTCATGTTCATGTGGCTTTAGCTTCTTAGTTTTGTGCTTTAACCCACTGCACCACCAGGGAGGGCCAGATCAGTATCTTTTTTTTTTAAAGTCATTTTTTTTCAAGGTTTATTTATTTGTTCATACAGAACTGGGGTACAGGCCAGAGGTGCAGGGGCCGCGAGAGGCTTCACCAGAGACAGAGTGGGGAGCAGAACAGGTAGGTCGACAAAGTACACTGCTGAGGGGAGCAGCGGGCGGGTCCAGAGAGGTCTGCCACACCATGTGGTCACCTCCGGGGCAAGCGGGGAATCAAACTCATGCGGAAGTGGCTTTAGCTTCTCAGTGCTGTGCTTTAACCCGCTGCGCCACCAGGGAGGGCACAGATCAGTATCTTTTTTAAGGGGAATTTCTTACTCATAAGCTTATATAACTCAAAGACCACTTGCATGAGACAAATGGAGAAAAACATACCTTCCTTATTTGCTATTACATACTGGCCTCAAAACTAGCACAGTGCAAGCAATTTGCTTTACATCAATTAGAAGGAAAACTTAAAATTCATGCCCAAGTATAAATATCATGAAAGAGTTCCATGTGTATCTGCCACTCTCTTATCCAGGATCCAGCCTCTTCTGACCTGACTTCTGTAGCAGCCACCTAATAGTCTTCTTCTCCTTCTCCATCACCCCAAGTCCTCCTCCACACTGACCACAATTACTTAGGAACAATATACAGATTCTTCAGGATGGCATTGGTCTTCCTTGATTTGCCACTGCTCTCTGTCTAGCCTCACTCAGCACCTTATCCTCCCAGGACTTGTATTTTAGAATCTGCTCATTGAACTGACCAGCACTCCCTGAGTATACCACAGCCTCATAGTTCCTGTTTCTTTATATTTCTATTCGCTCGACAATCCCCTCCCATCCCCTGGGAGATAGAAGGATGTCTTTGAAGGGACTCAATGTACAGGAACTCTTTCTCTACTTCAGTTGTGATTGAACTAAAAAGTAAAATAAAACATTAGGGCATGTGAGAGATCAAACTAGCCACTCCAATTATGCTGGAACCCAGACTGCAATCATAACTTTAGTTCTATGAATTCCATGGGGATAGTCATAAAGAACCCCAAAGTTGGGCAGCTCCCCAGTCCAGTGCTGCAGTAGTAGGTGAGACTAGGTCATCCTTAATGACCAAGGAAGCCCCTCCTCCAGTGGCCAAGTATGATTCCAGAGAAACAAAGACGTTTTAGTGCCCTCCAGATAGTAGATTTCAAGAAGAGAGAAACTGAACCTGTCAAGTTTAGTGAGCTTTTGCAAGCTTTGCAATTAAGCCAGTCATTTTATTTTCACTGCAACAGAACAGTGAAAGCAGTAGGAAGAGGCCAGGAAAGTGCTTTGAAAACCCTTCTACAAGGACACCAGAAGAACGAGAGAGAAGCAGTCATGTATAACATTCTTCAGACATCACAGGATGCTTATTCCTGTGTGTTATTGTTTTCTAATTTTTGCTGGGGGATTGAGAAGTTCTTTTCTCTAATGAGTAGTTTCAAGCAAGAGACATTTCTGGGTGTGTCCCCAAAATGGAATGGAGTACTACAAACATTTAGTGAGTAGAAGCCAGGGATTCTTTTAAATATCCTACAATTCAGCTCAAGTTGTAAATGGTATGACGGCTAAGAAAATCTGCCCTGAGTTGAGTATATACTGCCCCTAATTTGTGCCTCCAACCCTATCTCTTGAAAGTCTCCAAAAGCAGACATTACGTGTTTCGATTTTGGATTTCCAGTGCCTAGTTGATGATTCATAAGTACTTGTTAAAAGCCTTACTAAACAAATGAACTGGGTTAAAACTACAAAAAACATAAAGTCAAGTTACTCTCTGGAAGAACTGTAGACAATTGCTATCCTCAGGCTGCCAACTCAAAGGCTGAATGTAGAGTACCTATAACTTCAAAATTTCATGTAAAATGATATATGTTCATATTTGCAGTTTTTCTGAATAGAATGCCTAGATTTTATTAAATTCCTGAAGAAGTCAATTACTCAAACAAACAGGGTTAAAAAACACCACTTAAGGTACCGGTTAAAAATAAGCATATCTGTGAGGCCCTCCCTGGTGGCACAGTGTACTTCATTGATCTGCCTGTTCTGCTCCCTGCTCTGTCTCTGGTGAATCCTCTTACTGTCCCTGTACCTCCGACCTGTGCCTAAGCTCTGCATGCATGCATAAATAAATAAATAAATAATCTTTTTAAAAAAATAAGCATATCTGACCCTTTCCAGGAAATGTCTGGCCATACCTGTTTGTCATGAAAGGATAATGTGGTTCTGTCTCATTATACCCAAATTTAAAAACTCCAACTATTTCTTTTAATACTATATCCTTCTGGCTTTTACTTTCTCATTGTTCTATTATTGTTCATGACTTTTGATCACATTTTCTGTGCTGATACATAGGGAGCCTTCAAATATTGTATCCTGAATGTGTCTTTAATCAGTTTTACTCCATTATGTTTTTGTGTATTCAACTTACCAGGAACACATTAGAAATTATCTACCCAATGTAGTCATTTATAGATGACAAGATAGAGACCCAAACAATTGCTCAATTTTAGGAAAGCTATAAGGGGACAAGAATAGGTCTCTTGTCTCCTAGCTTAGCATGCTATTACTGTTTTAACTTATATGACTCTTTCTACTTATTAACCATATGCCACCTTGTTTCTTAAAAAAAAAAAAAAATTAGCTCCTGTACATTATAAACACTGGCTGCCATATGTTGGGATTTGATCACGGTGGGGGGGGGGAAGAAAGACAGACAACATAGTGACTGAGTACTAACTAGTGACCTTGGACCAGAGCAGTATGCACAGTATGTCTCAATATAGAGTTCTTGGAAAATATAGAGTTCTTAGAGTTCTTAGAAACTCTGGAAAATATAGAGTTCTCAGAGTTCTTAGAAACTCTGTTTCTACCTGAAACGGGACCTTCGATCTAACTGTGGTCCAAGGTCTGTCTTGAAAAGGTCATATAAACTTGTCTCTTAGACTGTGAGTTCCAGGTCTCCTTATTTGTTAAAACAAAATGATGATAACGGTAACCACCTCACAAGGTGCTTGCCTTAGCATGAACACATTAAGCACTTAGTAAAATTAATTATAATGTGAATATTTTAATGGCATTGTTTTGGGAGTAGCAATACTGCAGTAAATCATTGCATGTTTTCAGTTTCTTGGGAAGTTAATAAACTCTGCTTGGAAACTGAGTTTTCCCTTTCAATAACTTAGATGAAATATTTTCCTGACATTTCATACAATGATTTTTATTACTGAAGAAAAAGAAGTGTAGGGTTTAATTCATGTTGGCAATCTACTAATCAAAATTGCTGTTTAATTACTTAATCCCTCAATTAACATGCACAAAGATTCAGTATATGTAATAGATACTTTTGACTAAATTAATTTGAATTATATCTTAGTTTTACCAATTACTTTTCAGCATGTAATATTAATAGTTTGCTAAAGGAGTGGGGAGTACAGCTTTAGTATGTGTATACATGGGGGTGTCAACTGTCCAGAAAAATCTGTCCAAGGAGAAGAGGAAACTAAAAGCACAAAACAGCCCAATTGCCTTTAATTATCTGACTAGTTGTTAAACAGAGAAATAAGTCCTTTCAGTTAAAGTTTTAAAAATAATTCTGTCTAGTTTAGCTCTTTCTAGGTGTTTATGTGTTTTACAGCCTACATTTTTTAATTATGAGCAAATTTATAGACAATGAGACAAGTCCATCAAACTTTTGGGAGGGAGTCCTTTTTTCACTGGTTCTCTTTTGGTGTCAATGCACACGCCCTCACCAGCAGCCAGCTACTCTAACTTACTTCACCTGTGCTTGGATATGCACCCCCCACCACTCCCTCCCACACTCCCACCCCCCCCCACCCCTCTTTGAACTGTATGAATACCAGGGTTGCTTTTGCCACTCAACACTAGTTTTGTTTTTTGTTTTAATGGGTTTGGGGGAAGTACTCTGTTTTGCTTTAGCTATTGCTTTGTTTTTTATTTTGCAGTAATGATTTTATTGAAACATACACTGCATTATAAGTTTCAGGTTTTCATTGTTGAAAATCAATATTTAATTGATATTACCTTAAGAACCCTATTTTTTATAGCTATATATGTCACCTTACATACATCTAAGGTATGCTTTCAATTGCTCTGTGGTATTCCAAATATACATTTGATAACTTTAATTCTACATTCTGAGTGATTGCTTAGGTTGCAAGTCACTTTTATTACATATTACCTTGTATAGATAGCCTTAAATGCAACAATGGATCTATGAAAACACTTTCTGGGATGGAACTAAGATCTTAGTAAACAGAAAGAATATATAATATATATATATATAT
>NW_004567106.1:12076360-12094405 GCF_000260355.1 Condylura cristata | reverse complement strand
GGGTCAGGAGAGGTCTGCCACGCCATGTGGTCACTTCTGGGGCAGGCGGGAATCGAACTCATGAGGAGGTGGCTTTAGCTTCTCAATACAGTGCTTTAACCTGCTGGGCCACCAGGGAGGGCCGAGAATATATATTTTAAACATCAGTAGTAACAAACTATTCACCAAATTGGCTATTCCTCTTTCGATCCTAGGAGCAGTAGATTTTCTGTTCCCACCTAGATCAAACCAAGGCTTGGTATTGACCTACTTCTTACTTTTGCCTCTCTGATCAGTAAAATACGATACTCACTGTTCTTTTAATCTCTGGCCCTCTTCCATTACTGGTAAGGTTGAATATCTCTTTAACCTTCCATTAGTTATTTTGATTTTCCATTTTATGAATCCTTTAATAATTTTAAATACACTACTTAAATTCCACAAATACTTTTATTTAGAATTTTGAGCTTTTTTTATGTTCATAAGTAAGGTGAACCTACATTTTTTTTTTCCTTTCTTATACTATTTCCTTTTTTTTTTTTTTTAAAGATTTATTTATTTATGTATACAGAACTGAGGAACAGACCAGTGGTGCAGGGGCAGTGAGAGGATTCACCAGAGACAGAGTAAGAAGCAGAACAGGCAGATTGACGAAGTACACTGCTGAGGGGAGCAGCAGGCGGGTCAGGAGAGGTCTGCCAAGTCAGGTGGGTCACTTCCGGGACGGGATCGAACTCATGCTGAAGTGGTGTTAGCTTCTTAGTGCTGTGCTTTAATCAGCTGTGCCACCAGGGAGGGCCTTCTTATACTATTTCACCTAGATTTGAAGTCAGGATTTACTATAAAATTATTCATGCAGCTTTCCCTCTTTTCTATTTTCTGAAAAAACTCATAATGAAGTTTAATAGTTCTTTAATAATTTAGTGAATCTCAGATGCAAAATTATAAAAATGCTTTGATTACCAAAAATTACAATTGTACTAATCTGTTAAATTTTTTTTCTTGGAGGAATCATACACTTTAAATTTTTCTCAAAACTCAATTTACCTAGGTTTTACTGTTATTCTCTATTATTTTTTAAACTTCATTTCTAATATCCTCCCTCTATTTTCTTTTTTTCTTTAAATTTGCACTGTTGCCCCTTTTTTTTAGCTTTCTTGGTTGAATTCTTGGTTCTTTTGTTTTTACATTTCTTTTTTTCTGACAAATGCCTCTCAAGCATTTTAAGACTTTGAGTTTCCTATACATTCTATATTTGCTGTTTGATTGCCTCCTGTTAGCCCCATTTGATGACAGGGATTCTCCTGTCTTAAATAGTATGAGATAGCTGAACACTGCGCTCCTCCATTGGACAGATGGTGTGGGCTGCACTGTGCTAGTTGCATATACTCAAAGCAAAGGTGAGGAGGGCATCACACACATGGAGCACTACACTCAGGAACAGAGCAAGCAGGTAGAGGTTGTAGGAGACAACTTACCTGTTGTAGTAGGTGCTGTGGAGGCAAGAGAGTGAGATGACCCTTGGATCCTCCTCCCCTTGACTTCTGGGGAGGTTATGACTGATTTAATTTAATAATTTCATGGATTGGCAGGGGAGTTAAATCTTTTCCGTTAAGGACTAGGTGAGGCACAGTTATTCTACCTGAAAGGGGAGCTAGCCTTTCCCATCATGGAGTGCCCTTCCTACCACATGTCTTTTCAGAGTAGGGAAATTCCTGGCTAGGCCTTTTGAAGTCTTATCAATTTCGGATGTCAAGGCAACACATAATATAACATTTTAATTTCAGGCCTCACATCTCAAGCTATGTCCTAGAACATGCGGTATATATTTTTGATATAGATTTTTAACTTTAAAAAACTTTTTAAAAATTCTTTTTATGGGCCCTCCCTGGTGGCGCGGCGGGTTAAAGCACAGCACTAAGAAGCTAAAGCCACTTCCGCATGAGTTCAATCCCGGCCTGTCCCGGAGGAGATCCACATGGCGTGGCAGACCTCTCCTGACCCGCCCGCTGCTCCCCTCAGCAGTGTACTTCCTCTATCTGCCTGTTCTGCTCCCCACTCTGTCTCTGGTGAACCCTCTTACCATCCACATCTCTGGCCTGTACCCCAGTTCCATATGAATAAATAAATAAATCTTTAAAAAAATTCTTTTTATTATACATAATTTTGAGCTAACATTGGTTTACAACACTGATTCAGAGGTATTGATTCACACCTCTTCAGATGTATGTTACCACACCACACCCACAGTCCTCCTTTATAGCCCATTAAACCCCACCCCTCTTTACTCTTCCCCAATACTTCCACTCTGATAGCCTCCATTCAACAGTCATATGTCTGGTTTAGTTTAGTTTTGCCTGTTTCATTCTTTTTGTTTCTCTATAGTCTACTTATGAGTGAAATTGTACAATATTTGTTTTTCTTCTGACTTATTTTGCTCAGCATAATGATTTACTATCTAACCTAAGAGTTATTTAGGAATGTATGAATATATATATATTTTCTACATTGTGCTAAGAGCTATTATTTTATATTTTGAACATGTAAATATATTTTATTTCGGTCTGTGTGATGATTAATTTTTGGAGTTAGTTGTAGTCTTCCATTATGCTTTTTGTGACTGTTCACTTGTGCTTTTGTTTGATGGATAGAAACTTCTATTCATACACATATTAACTCAAATGCAGTGGGCAGCACAAATATTTTAAATCATCACTTTCTGTTTTGCTTTTGGTGGGTCAATTATTAAGAGTTATGTCTTAGAAATTCCACATTGCTAATTCCTTCAATAGCTTGATATTTGTCTGAGGGGACTATTCTAATCTTTTATTTTCAACTTTTTAAAAACTTTTAATTTTAAATTCAGTACTTTTAAGCTATTGCTTAATTTTGTGCTTTTATCCAACTTGAATGAACACTTATGTCTTTTGATTGGTGAGTTTACTTATATTTCTTGTAATATTTTGTATGCTATTTATTGCTGTTTTTGTATTTTCTTCTTTATTCCTGCTATTTTGGGGAACTTTTGTCCCTTCTTTACATATTCTCAATCCTACCTGTCATTCCAGTCTTCTCTGCAATGACCAACTTTACATGGGTAAATCTAACCACATGTGGCTTTACCCACCTACAGCTTACATCACTTACTTCTTGCTTTCTGCCCCTACAGTATTTGATGCAGCAACATGAAATGGACAGTTACCCATGGGCAGCCTGGAAGTATGAGTTTGCATCCCATGGAACAATACACTTCCTTTTTCAACCTTCGGGCAGAAAATAGTGAAAACTATTTTCCAGAGCTCCTTAGTGGCTTCCATATGGGCCACTCTTCATTTGTCCATAGTTCCATAATGCATATTTGTTAACCTTCTCTCATTTCCTTCCTTGTTTCATATGCCCTGTCCCCTAAACTTGATCAGTGCAATCACTTCCTCATATAAACTACCTATATGTAAGCCCTCATTTTAGATTGTTTTCTTGGAGATATTCAGGAAAGACACTTCACTTGCTTAGAAATACGCAATTTTTGTCAGGCAGTTTAAAAGCTCTATACTACAGTTTTATTTTTATTGAAATTTATTAAAACACTCTCCTAATGAATTTCAAGAGCTAATAATTTATATAACTGCAACTTTACCTCTCCTTTTCCGCTAAAAAGATGTGATTTAGTATGTTCTTGCTTTTTTCCCTGGCATCCTGTTCCTGGCGATTTGGTATCACATTGGTTTTTCATTAGGAATTAAGAGACACACCTTTTTCTCTTCTTAATTTATCAACTTGATATGAAATCAACTTTACTCTCCATATACCCATAGCATCTTTAAGATATAGGTCTCCTCATATTAGAAATATATATCTATGAATATATTTAACGAGAATCTTAACTCACCCATTTTCTTAGCTTTATAAAACTAGAATCTCATAAAAATCAATTTAAAAAAATCCTTTCCTTTAACACTTGTGTTAACCAGTAAGTATTACTTCACTGTTTTTTTCTATCTAGGGTTGCTGTTGAGAACACTGATAATAATAGCTATGTGCAAGGGAGTATTCTAATAGTTCTTTTTCTCTCTGCCCCCTACCATCTTTCCAATGACAGAAATCTCATTCATTTCTTTTGTAGATATAATTCCCTGTCCCCACTCCCAGTTGCATTTTGAAAATTTGTAGAATTTGCTTTTTATGGTTGATGGTCTTATAGGTTAGTATATGTGTAGATTTGATTTCTTTTTTTCATTTATTCTATTTACCTGTCTATAAGGATTTTTTAAAATATAAGGTATTATGTATTTCTTTACTTTGAAAATATTTCATGTTTTTCATGTTTTATATCCGCACATATTTCCTTTTCTCCATTCATTTGTCTTTGACTTTGTTTTTGAGGTTTTTTCTTCAGCTTCATTGAGATATAATTGACATAGAGCATTGTGTAAGTCTAAGGTATACAGTGTGATGCTTTGATGTATATGGTTCTCAAATTAAAGTTAGTTAATACATCCATCACCTCACATTATTATCATTTAATGTATGTGGTGAGATATACTTTTAATAACTTTCAAGTGTGCAACACAGCAGTGATAGAATCATCATACTCAACCAATAGAACTTACTCATTTACACCTAAAAGTCTGTACTCTGAACAATGTCTCTCCATTTCCACCATTCCTATCGTAGCCCTAGGTAACCACCATTCCATTCTCTCTTCCTGAGGCTGGCTTTTTTAGAATCCACATATAATTAAGGTCATATGGCATTTGGCTTCTCTGTCTATCTTATTTCACTCAGCTCACTGCCTTGAAGGACCATTCACACTGTTGCAAATGTCAGGGGTTCTTTCCTTTGTTTATTTGTTCCATGTTCCCAAGATTCCTCATACATCTCATTTTTTTTTTTTTTACTTCTAACCTCTGTATCTATTTTTTAAGATTTATTTATTTATGCATATAGAACTGGGGTACAGGCCAGAGGTGCAGGGGGTAAGAGGGTTCACCAGAGACAGAGTGGGGAATAGAACAGGCAGATGTACTGAAATACACTGCTAAGGGGAGCAAAGGGGGGTCAGGGGAGGTCTGCCACACCATGTGGGTCACCTTCCTGGCTGGGGATCGAATTCATGCTACAGTGGCTGCGGTTGCTTCTTAGTGCTGTGCTTTCACCCGTTGCACCACCAAGGAAGGCCGCCCAACCTCTGTATCTCTTGCCTTTCTTCTTACATCTTCTGGAAAACTGCTATTCTAATTCACTAACTCATCTTCAGGTATCTGAATTCTATATTCCAACTCTTATAATTTGATGCCCAGTTTCTTTCACTGATTCATTCTTATAATGACTTGTGTCTGTTTTGTGTTCTTAATAATTCTTTGTCTGAGGATTTTATTACACTTTTAAATTTTTACTTCTATCTGGTACATTAATCGTGCTTCGTCTAGAACAGGTTGTTCAAGTTTGTCGTTTTTTAATAGTGCTTGTACCTCAAAAAATTACTAGTTTGGTTGGTAATATTTTAAAGCTGAAGCAGCAAAAGGCTCATCCCTGTCTAGTATTCTTGAAAGTGTATTTGGCATTGAGGAAGAGATGTTCCTCAAACAAGAATAGCGCTGGTGTTATAATTCACTCTATCCTTCACTCTGCTTGTTCCTACCACTTATAAAGCTTTGAAATCTTCCTATGCTTTGGCCTGTGACACTATTTTCTGTCAAGTACTGTGTCTCTGAATTGCAATCATCTATCTGTGAAGTTTTGAAAAGAGAAGCCAAGAGAGATGAAAGCTCAGGGGATGTCCTCCCACACATTATGTTATAACTTTCCACCCAAGGTAAAGAGCTTCTCCCCCGCGACTCTACCATGTCCTCACTCATGGGCATGACTTTGTTCTGCCACCTTAGCAGCTTTGCACATTTTCATGTCAGGTTCTAGAATTCTGCAACTTTTTTTCTCCTTTGATATCCTCAAGGGTGGGTTAGGGGTAAGCTAACACCATGAAGTGCTCACTGTCTTTACAGTATCAGTCAAGTACTTTGTGGGTGCTCCTAACTATGTCCCAGTCCTCACTTATAAAATGAGTCTAAGAAAATACATCTGACTAGAAATATGTCAAGGCTAAATGTTTAGCTTTACAATGAGAGAAGAGGGTATTTCAGATTGTAGGTATCAGTTTCATGCTATAGAGTATATTTCTTAGAAAAACACAGACAAGTTACTATGATAGACCTTGACAAGAACTCAGCCTTATTTATTGGCAGTAACCCTATAGGAAATAGAACAATTGGTAGTTACCCTATAGGAAATAGAAAAATTTTCATTTTCTCTTTCTCTTTTCTTCTTTGTTCCCCTCCTCCTCTTCCCTTCCCTTCTCTCCTTCCTTTCCTCTCTGCACATAAAATAATCAGAAGCTGCTTGCCCACAGCAATGTGAATACACACAGAGGGAGCAGAATTGCATCAAGAAGTTTGGTAGAAGGGTAAAGAGAAACATTTTCCTCTGTGGTGGTCAGAGGATTATGTCTAGAAAAGGATAATTTACTTGACTCCAAAATTTAAAAGTTGCAATGTAATTTTTAACAAAAGCCTATTCTTATAAGCAGAACATTCTATGTTTCATCCTTGCTTGTCTAATTGTAATGTCCCCTTTGATTTCTGTCATTAACATGCTTCTTGTTAGAAGTAAATCAGATAATTGAGTAAAGACAGCAGATTAATCACCAAATTACATATAGTTTACAAAAGAAAAAAAAATTACTAGAAATCTACAGTCGATTTTTATTTTCTTCCTAAGTGAAAATATGCAGGAGACTATTCAAAAAATGTCATTTTATTTGCATTCTACATTTATGTAAATCCAAAAGAATAAGTGGTTTCCAATGACATCATTCTCGTTCCCTTCTAAGTAGATAATTAACTGACTGGTACACTTTTCAAAAGAAGGATTTCACCAAATAAGGGCCTTTGCGAATGCAAATGCACAAATACACACTCACTGAGTAGAAAAATAAATCTACACCCAAAAGAGAAAGAATATATCTAAGTAATTGCTTCTTACATAATGTTACTCATTTACTGCAGATTTTCTTGTTCAGATATCCTAAATATATTCAGTTAAAAAAAAAGTTTTCTTAAAGCTATTCTTTTGTATTTCTTAACATTAAACTTATTTATGGCCAGAACTTATTCTAACCTATTAATTTGCCCTTCAAAGTAAGTATCATAACCATTTTCCTTTCTTTCTGTACCACTATGGTATCCTTATCTCCTATGTCACTTACCACTGCTGTATAACAAAATACCCCAAAAGTAAATGGCTTGAAAGAATCATTTAGTGTTTATCATGTGCTCGTGGGCTGAGTAGGGGCTCAACTGCTCACAACTCACTCTCTATCAGTAGTCAAGACATGCCCTTCTCTTGGTGATGGCAGAAGAAAGCACTAGTGCTTCCCAAGTCCCACTAAAATTTATCAGCCAAAGCAATACACATGGTCAAATCCAGAGCCAAGAGGTAGGTGGGAGAAAGGAGTGAATTTTGGACAGTAATTTATTCTTCCATATGCACTTATTTGTGTATTATGGCTCATCAACCTCTTAGATGCTTTTGATGACTATAGAATCATCCTTGTCCAATGTTTCCTATCTACATTTCCAGATTCATCTTCCTTAAATACCAGTTTTATCTTATCATTCATCTGCTCTAAATCAGGAATGGGTCACCATTTCCAACTACACTGTGTTAAAGTGTTCTGTCTTTCAAAAAACCCTTCATAATTTGACCATTCTCCATTTCTGTAACAATCCTCAACTTCAATGAAGTCAGACTCTGCAATATTTCATGAGTGTCCCTTATGCTCACCTATGTTCACACATTTCTGCTCAAACTCAATCCAAATGGTACTTTCTACTCCCATTCCTAGAATTCATCTTCCACAAAGTTCCCTGGGTAACTTCCCCTCACTTGTCTCCCTTTTATGTTATTAAATCAATGTATTTCTTCCCACATGGGGAATATCTGTTAGTAGCTTATGATGCAAAACAAGGTTTAAAATAAATGTTGAAGATGACACAGTGGCAAAGACTAGCTCCTGCCCAACATGCTAGATTCAATCTCTTGGAGAACACTAGAGTGTGACAGAGGGTGAACATAGAAAAGACAGGTGTATACACAGTAAGGACATTTTATCCCAACTTGTGGAACTACAGAAAGATATTTGGAGAAAGAGAACAAGCTGTCTATAGTTAAAGGCCGATGAGTGAAGAGTTATTCAGATAAAAGGGATTAGTAGAAAACATTCAAGGTGGTAAGAACTAAGGTAAGAAAGGAAGAATCAGCATAGTTGGAGGGTTGCCCATGATTCGCTGTGGCTGGAGTCTTAAATGTGAGATAGACAGAGGAGGAAGATACAGCTAAAGAGAAAAGATGAACATAAGGAATCTGAAACTCACATTGAGGGCAACAGGGAAAAGAGCAGTGTAACTAAGCAGGAACATGACATAATCAGATTAGTTTTTAAAAGATCACTTTAGCTGCTCTATAGGCCATGAATTGAAGGAAGACAAGGAAAGAATCAAGGAGATCAGGTTAGGAGGTTGTTGTGATCATCCAGGAGAAAGATGAGTACAGATCAAACTAAGGTAGTAGAAAGAAGTAGATAATTTCAGAAATATTTGACCTAGCTATGAAATGAAGTTAAGACTGCAAAGTAAACAGCAATGCTGCAAGTATGGGGAGACTAACAGGGAGAAAAGGAGGGCAGGAGTAGGCTGAAAAGGAGTTGATAAAGAAAGGAGAGAGGAGGTTGTCACAACTTGATACTAATTAAGAAATGATTCTTGTTGCTGATAACATTAGCAGACAAGTAAAGGGAACCCTTCCCAGCACCACTGAAATCACTCCACATAGGTGGCTGCCTAGCCTACTCATGAGTGGGGTTAGAGTAAAATTGAATGAACTTAGGAGGATTACTAAGTTCTAGTGCTGCCTGAGGTACAGAATACCCCAGTTAAGGTTAGCACAGGTAGGTACAAAGTCGATGAAGCTGAGACTATAGTCTGTGTTAACAAGTTACTAAATTTAGAATAGTGGTAGCTGTGGGCTCTCCCTGGTGGTGCAACAGGTTAAAGCACCGCATTATGAAGCTCTCTGAAGTCACTGCAGCACGAGTTCAATCCCCAGTGGAGGTGACCTACATGGTGTGGCAGACCTCTCCTGATCTGCCCGCAGTGTATTTCAGTAGATCTGCCTGTTCTGCTCCCCATTCTGTCTTTGGTGAATCCTCTTACCCACCAAACCTCTGACCTGTACCCTAGTTCTGTAAGCATAAATAAATAAATCTTTAAAAAAAAGGAAAATTGGTAGCTGTAACAGCACTTCACTCCTTAAACACCTATTCATTAGTGGAGTTCCTGAAAGGTGCAGCTTGCTGCTTCTCACTTGATACTACCAACAGTGCTCTCCTAAAAAAGAAAGGAAAGGATTAAGTCCAACAAAGCTAAAGTCAGTTTTTCATTCTAAAGTCTATATCCCTTTTGAGAAAACTGAAATTAATATCTATTATCCGTATCTTGAGGTACAGAATACCCCAGTTAGGTACAAAGTTGATGAAGCTGAGACTATAGTCTGTGTTAACAAGTTACTAAATTTCCTTTTGCTGAATGAATAAGTAAAATATATATTGGACTTTAAAAACAAAAGCAGATTTACAAAGTTTGTAGGATAAGTGAATTCATGAGGCATTCTGCATCACTAGCCTGTGGCACTGATTGTGGACACATGAAGTATGGGTATGGGCATGCATAGTGTGCATATGTGAGCCCAGAGGCCAGTGACACAACAGCACTCAGCAACAGCTGCAGAGGACAGCTATGAGAGGAGGAGTGACTGCAGAAGATGCAAGTCCACCAGAAAAACGACAGAGAAAGAGTGTAAAAATCTGTGGGGAGCTGGGAGGCCCAGTGGCCTGCCTCCCTCCTAGCCCCCCACCCACCATGCCTGCGCCTGCCTCCTTGCCTGCTGTGCCTGTGCACCTGATTCCCTGAGAGAGCATGAAAGCCGGGAATCCACCAAGGGCTCTGGGGTTCTCCTTTATCCATCTGCCCAAATCAATAATGAGCCTGCCCAATGCCCTACTGGCACTAGAAGGTTCTTGTTAATATCATTGATATTGGAAGGTTGCCCCAAAAGGAAATGGCACCCACAAAAATAACAACTACACTGGCAAGAAAGGGAACTTCATACTTAAGGGTTTGCAATGTGCCCAGTTACCAGGCAGATTCAAGTCCCTTACTAGTGCAAAAGGCTATTAGATCATTAACCACCACTGCCATCCTGCCACCAGGGCAGGAGTCTTCTCTCTGGTATGTTCCTAAGTACTCTGTTCAGTCTAGTTTTAAAGTCTTAAACTTGAGTTTTAATCACCTCCTTTAGAAGACTCTTCCCTCCTATCATAGGAAGTATGTCCTTAAGGGAAATTTACTGATACTTAACCCATATTTTACTTGTTATAATTTCCTATTACCCTAATTAATACCTTTCTCTGAGCCTTTCCTTGTGACTCATTCACCACATATCACCTCTTCCTTTGCAGTGTTTTCTCCATTCATATCCCTTGCATGTGGACAGGTATTCTGAGTCTCTAGTCAATCTTAATAGTTAGGAAATGTTTAAGCCTGTAGTAGTAATAAATCAGCTCAAGGTATAATTAGAGGCTTAACTTTGTGAAGAGAAGATGTAACCCATTTGTTAATAACATCACTTGGGTCTTTTGAAAACATTCTTGCCTAAAATACTGAGTCAAATTAGGAACTAGACTTAAACAAAATGTCAAAATAATGGTTTTCTAGGACATTATGAGTCCAATTCCTTCACTGACAATGCAGCTAAGAATGCTCTGTAGCTTTATGCTAATTATCCCAAAAGCAGGTTGATTCTTAGCATCTCCAAAGCTGATTAAAATTCAGATGTAATTAATAAACACTGATGTCATAGATATTTTTACTTAAACCCCACATACTCATTTTATAGGCAACTATACCAACACCATGAGATGTTCAATAATGTCTGCCACAGGGTAGAAAATGACACTCAGGATATAGGTTCAGGTCTTATGATTCCAAGTTCTAGGCTCTTGAGATGTTGTTCACCTGACTGTGCAATGATAAAATGATTCCTTACTGGTTGAGTCTTCTCACCACAGCATGAATTCTTACCAAAATATCTGCATATTTTTTGTTGTGTGGTAAAACAGATGGGCATTAAGAACAAGTAATGTATAAGAGCCATGGAATTCATATTTTCCACCATGCTCTTCCACTCACCCACGTCACATTACTGTCACATTACTGCTTTTTGCACTGCTGTACTTAATGACCATTCTTCACACAAGGCAATCCAAAAAGTTTTTCCAAAGATGACATAGTAGAAAGTGGCTAAGCTCAAAAATGTGACTCCAAATTCCTCCCTTTATATGTTGAAAGTGAATGAAGAAAGTGCTACTTTGCTTCCTCATAGGGAAGCTGGGAGAAAATAACAAAGTTTTCAATATGTTTTGCAAGTCAGTTATACTAGTGAAAAACTGGTAGTATCTACCTGCTCCACAGGAATTGTACATATAGTGAACTTTACGACTCATTAGACCAGCTTTTCTGTTGTGTAATTCCTTTTTCACTGTCTTGAAATGCAATGTCATCTCATATGTATTATAACCTGTGCAACATTACTGATAGTTACTTCTAATAATATTGCTATCTGGATTAATGATGTTTAAAATTAGTTAGCAGACTTTAATGAATATATCATAGTATAAAATTAAATAATAAAAGTGCATGTGACCTAGCAAATACTACTTTAGCCAATGATCAAAGTCCAAAGCACCAGTGATAGGTTATATTGATACCACCACTGATAACAAGGATCGTACCTTTGATATCATGGTTTTGCTGCAAAAAAAAAAAAATCACAATCCTAGTCTAGTTGTTAGAAAAAATATTAGAAAGATTTCAAAAGAGGGGCAGACTACAAAATATTTGATATCGATACATCTAAAACCAAAATACTCTTCAAGATAGTCAAAGTTACCAAAAACCAAGAACATTTCAGGAATCATCACTGTCAAAAGAAGCAGAAGATGTGGCTAAATGTAATGTGGTCTCCTACATGAAACCCTGAAACAAAAAAAAGGACATTACATAAAAACTAAGAATATATAAATTAACTAAGGACTTTAACAATCGTGTATGAACATTGGCTCATAATTTGTGAAAAATATACTCTACTGAGTAAGGGAAGATGTTAAAAACAGGTGGACCTAGTTGAGCAGTACATAGGAATCTCATTCTAGCCTCATCATTTTTATATAAGTCTAAAACTGTTCTAAAAGGTATAGTTTATTTAAAAACAACTAAAATGTGTAAACAACCTTTTGCTTGAAATACATTTCTTAAAATATGTATTCTCCTTCTCTAGTTTTTCTAATATTCCCAAGGACAAAGCAAGAACAGCATTAAGAAATGTGTTTATCAAAATAGCCTTGCCCAATTCTACCTTCATGAATGGATATTAAGAAACTCAGGACTATTTTTAACTTTATTATTGTTTTACTATATCTTTAAAAAGTCACTTTTTCCATTTGTAAAACAAATGAACCTCCTGGGAGGTTTATAAGGTAAAGTTTAATGAAATGAAATAAATAGATATTGCATAAAAACAATTACTTTAGGGTTGATATTCTAATATCAGAGCTTCTTAAAATAATCAATGTTCATTTTTTCAAGTGCTGACCAGAAGACCAGACTTTCCTGTCAAGGAAGAGAACTATAATGATTTTATCCTTTGTTAGATTTTCTTCACACAAATGAGCATGTACTAAAACTGCTTAAATACCAGTACATGCTGACACAAGTCAGTGGAAGAATTGCATAGACAGCCCACACCCTGACTCTTGCTCAGTTTTTAAAATCCAGGACACAGTCTAAACCAGCAAATACTGTTTCATGAATCAGTCCCTCCATGCACAGGGAAGGTCCTTGGCAACCTGGCCATCCTGTTCTAAGCTAAGAGAAGTGATTGCCTAGGGAGAAGACATCAAGGCCACCACATGTTCAGACTTGCTCTGCCCAGAACATGAGGAATTTTACTTTGTTTGGAATCAGTCCCAGAACTCAGAATTAAGCTAAGGCATGCTTTTCTAATATCCTTTTAAAAGTGCATGCTTTCCATAAGACCCGAGATGCCGGTTTTCTACTTGTGCTGGGTTTGCCTCTGTCCCCCACCCCAGAGCCCTTGTTTGATTCCTCAGGTAATGTGAGGGAGACTGAGGCAATCAGCTGTTCAACTCAGTAACAGGTCTATGTTCCTCAACAACCCCTGTGTAATCAGCAGTTATAAGAGAGCAGAGGCTCCTGCAGGTTCTGAAAGAGACCTGATTAGGGTTACGCCAGAAACTAGGCAGTCAGGATGGGGTACGGTCATCATTTGTGTGGTGTCTGTTGTTCTTATGGTTTGTACTATCAGTGCCAATTCAAGCTGGGTCCTGGTGAGACCAACAATAAATGGATAGGTAATTATTCTATGAAACCTACTGGGTCCAGTCCAGGGCCCAAGGTAATTTCCAAGTAGTTCTTATGACTCATAGTAGCTACTGACAAGAATTTTATAAACATAAATTTACCAGACTGACCTCTAGTGCTATGTGACTTGAAAGTTGTAAGACTTAATTCAATAGCTTTCTTTCATTTTTTTTTCTTTAATACTGTATTTACTGCTTCAATCCCTAGAGATTCATCTTCCTCCAAAACTGTGGAGCATATACTCCCCAGTACTTTTTCGTTAACTGTGTAGATTTGTGCACTTTTCAGCTTCAGAAGCTTAGACTAAGTACTACAGGAATGCTGACACCAGAGAAATATGTAACAAGCTTGGGGGAAGTTGTAAAAGCTAATAAATTATATAAAATTCTTCCAGACATAGTTCCTAGTCTGAAGTTGTGAGATAGCATCCTTTGGCTTTCAATGCTTTTTAGTATGAGTGAAATTTAGAAGAAGTTAGAACAAAAAATGCAACTATATTCCAATTTATGGGAACTTTCAAAAGTCTTAACAAATTCCATGGGCATTTTCACAACACAGTACCACCCCCCCAAGAACACATTATTGGCATTCTTACATCACTGCCCAGAATTTCTTGAATGCCTAGGAGTCCAGTCAATACACTAAAAAAAGGAGAGTTTGATTACAAATTTTATTTCTATACTTAACTCATTAAAATAACTACTTAGCAGGCTCTCCCTGGTGGTGCAACGGGTTAGGACTCAGCACTGCAAGCTAGCCACAGCTGCTTTGGTGTGAGTTTGATCCCTGCCCTGGAGGTGATCCACATCTTCTGACCCACCCGCTGTTCCCCTCAGCAGTGTACCTCACTGATAAACCTGTTCTGCTCCCTGCTCTGTCTGTGGTGAATCCTCTCACCACCCCTGCACTTCTGGCCTGTACCCCGGTTCTGTATGCATAAATAAATAAATCTTTTAAAAAATAACTAATTAGAAGTGCAAAGTGTGAGGGTGACTTTGAAAAAATGCACAATACACTGCTGGTAGGAATGCAAACTAGTACAACCACTATGGAAAGCTGTTTGGAGGTTTCCTAAACTGCTAAAAATGGAGCTTCCATATGACTCAGCAATCCCACTCCTAGATATCTACCCAAAGGACACAAAGACATTGATTCAAAGGACACCTGCACCTCCATGCTTACTGCTGCTCTATTTACAATAGGGAAGAAATGGAATCAACCCAAATGTGCACAAGTAGATGACTGGATAAAAAAGATGTGGTACATATAAACAATGGAATATTACTGAGCAATCAAAAAAGATAAACTCATGCCTCTTGCAGCAACATGGATAGAGCTGGAAGGGATCATGTTAGTAATATAAGCCAGAAAGAAAAAGAAAAATACCAAATGGTTTCACTCACAGCAGAGTGTAAGGGACTGGGACGGGGGGCAGAGGGAAAGAAGCAATTGTAAAAAGTAAAAACAAACAAACAAACAAACAAAAAACAATGAACAACTACATACTAGAGACATTTTATGGGGGTGGAGTAGGGAATGGGATGAAACATGGGGTGGGAAAGGTGCATGGGACTATGGCGATGGCACACAGGTGAACTGGTGGTGGGAGGTCTATGGGGATTACAACTGAGATGGAAAAAGACACAAAATGAAGGATGATATAAAAATAAATTTTAAAAAATAAGAACAAAATGTACAAGGCTCTAAAGCTTGATTTCTACTTTCATTAACATCTCTCTACTTAGCAATTTTGCTTGGACTCAAAACGAAGCTAGTATTTTCTTCTTCAGTTAATCCTCTGATCCAAAACTTTATCTAACAATTTCAGCTATATTCCATAAAGTCACCAGAACAGTTTATTAATTTATTATGCAAAGCAATTGTACTAAGAAAGTTAGAAATCTCACTGCCACCCAGATACCAACTGCAAAAATGAATCAAAGCACAACTGTGGAGTCAGGGAACAAAGCAAAGAGAACTTTTTTTTAAGCTTGGTGATACTTTCTTTAACAATAAGGTAGCACAGAGTTATATCTATCCACAAGCCTAAACATTCCTGTCACTAGCCCTGGAGCCCTCAGTTAATGGACATACCAAAAATTACTGCTATCCAATTCTCATTTTTCTAAATGTCACATGCACCCACATCGTTTGAAGTCTACATTTCATCCTCACTGCAACCCTCCTTTAACACCTTAAAAATGTGCTTCACATACCATTTACTGACTTGGGAGAGCTACTACTCTCAGCTCCATGGTTTGACTTGCCGCTTTCTTTTCCTTTTTGCTTATATTCTAGCTTTCATCTTCCTTTGGTCCATTAGGTATATATCTAGTTACTACAACAGCATTTGGGAATAACAACACATTCAAAATTTACACTTAAATGGCTAATTGAATGGATTCCGTAAGCACAAGCAAGAGCAAAATGGTATTTTAAAAAATCACAAAAGGAGTATCATGTAGGATAAACATTCCTTTGTCCTCACCCTTTATCTGTGAATGGGGGAATTAATATAGGATGACATAATCACAGGGATCTTGGTACTCTAATATAAAACAGCTAATGAGTACAATTGAACAAGTCTATCATGCGGTCAGTCACTACTGACCTTAAGTTTTACATTAACTTTTTCTAAATAAAGTGCTTATAATGCTTTGATAGAATAATGAGAGGACAAATTGTACTGTAATTAACAGTAATAAACATACTGCAATTAGTATAGCCTCTGAAGTATATTTTCATATGTTTACATATATCAAACTATGTAATCAATAAGTGGTGCTGGGAAAACTGGATAGCCACATGAAAAATAATTGGACCCTTTTCACACTGTATGCAAAAATTAATTCAAAATAGACCTAAATCTAATAATCATGTTTTCATAGGAGAAAACATAGGCCTTAGGTAAGGCCTTAGTTTCTAGAAGTGCTACAAAAGCACGACCTATAAAAAGGAAAATAAATTGGATTTCATCAAGATAAAAAACTTCTGAATGTTTAAATATGTAATGTATTAATTAGATTAACTGTATTAATTCACAATGTATACTAATATGTATATTGTATACCTTATATAGTTTTTATTTAAAAATATAAATAAAAAATCAAAAACTATCAAGAAAGTATGACAACATACAGATATGAAAAATAATTTGCAAATTATATAGATCTGATAAGGAAGTTGTTCCCAGAACATATAAAGAGCACTTATCATTCAACAATAAAATGACAAATAACCTAAATTCTAAAATGGACAAAAAATGTTAATAAACATTTCTCAAAGATGATATACAAATTGTAAACAAATACTTGAAAACATGATCAGTATCATTAGTCAGTAGGGAAATAAAAATCAAAACCTCACAGTGCCATTGCATTCACTAGGAGAGCCATACCAATAACTTTAAAAAGACAGACAATGACAAGTAATGACAAGTATTGTCATTGTATGTCTGTAGAAACTGGCACCCTCATACATTGCTAAAAGGAATGTGGAATGAATTTAAAACGTTAGTGATCTGCTACTCACTAGATATGGAGCTTTTGAGAACTTCCTGATCTTTCTGTGCCTTAAATTATTCAACAGAAAAAAACAGTTACTCACAGGACTATTATAAAGAATAAATGTTTAAATACTAATAACACTGGTAACATGCTTGGAAAAGAACTTGCAACTTAATGTATTAAGTTTGCACTAAGAGCTAACATAATGCAACAGTACTGAGCTGAACTGGGAATCAAATACAGATCCCCAAACTGTGGATTTTGAGTCACACATCTGTTTAAATTTTCTAGAAGCAACATTTTGAAAATAGTAAATAGAAACAAGATAAATTAATGTTAATTATATATTTTACTTGGTCTATTTTTTTAAAAGTACAAGTATTTCAGCATGCAATAAATATGAAAATTCTTAAGGTAGATTTTCTGAGTCATCAAAATCCAGTGCATTTTGCATACTGAGAGCATGTCTCAATTTGACTATCCACAGTTAATTGTTCAGTAGCTACAAGTGGTTAGAAGCTATCTACTGATCAACACAGTTCTCACTTAAATACTGGGCTTGTTTTCCTCTCTAATATTTCAAAGCTTTCAGCATGCAATCTCTGCGTAAGGATTTTCAAAGAGTCAATGACCAGATTGGGACGGTCAAGATGCACTTTTCCTGACAATGTCCCACTTTAATAGAAGATGCTGGGTTGCAGAAGAGTTTCCTCAACAATGACATCCTCAGCTACTTACTACTACACAAGGATGATCTGGTAGAACAAACTGTGGAGAATTTTAATGGAATATCATTAGATGGAGGCACTTTTTTGTTTCCATTGTCCAGAAAACTGGCCTGGCACATTCCAGGTACACAACACATTTTTAAAGTTATCAATGAACATTAACAGTCCTTCTCTAACTTAATTATTTTTCAAAGATCTGAAAATATCTAATAATGATTTTAAGATTGTCTTTACTTACCATAAGCAAATCTGTTTTGTCTTCTAATTTGACTTTTTTTTTTT
>NW_004567106.1:12020015-12075120 GCF_000260355.1 Condylura cristata | reverse complement strand
AAAATAAAATAGAAGATGATACAAAGAAATGGAGAGATATACTGTGTTCATCGATTGGAAGAATCAACATTGTCAAAATGTCCATCCTAATTAACACACTTTATAGATTCAGTGCTATCCCAATAAAAATGCCAATGGCATTCTTCCATGAAGTCGAATAGAGACTACTGAAATTCATATGGAACCACAAAAACAAACAAATGTGAATAGCCAAAGCTTTCCTGACTAAAAAGGGGAAAATGGAGGTATCACACTTATGGACTTGGACTTCAAACTATAGTATAACGTCATAAAAATTAAAACAACATGGTACCGGAACAAAAGAGACACACAGACCAATGGAACAGAAATGAGAGTCTAGAAAAGAAACCACCATTTATGGACAAACAATATACAACAAAGAAGCCAAGTGTACATACTAGAAAAGGAAAGCTTCTTCAATAAATGGTGCTGGGAAAATTGGGCTGTCACATGCAAAGAATGACACTGGACCATTAACTCATACCATACATTAAAATGAATTAACAGTGTATAAAAGAGTTGGATGTAAGACCTGAAACCATAAAATACACAGAAGAAAAATAGGTAAAACACACCATGACATAAATCTCAGAAATACATCTTTGTCTCATCTCCAGCAGCATGGAAAATAAAAGAGGAAACAAACAACTGGGACTGTATCAAACTAAAAAGCACTGCACAGGAAAAGACACAGTGACCAAAGCAAAGAGATAACCTAATAAATGGGAGAAAATATTTGCCCACCATATATCTGATAAAGGATTGATATGAAAGATTGACAAAGGACTTATATAACTCAACAAAAAGAAAACCAACAATAAGCTTCAAATATGGATAGAAGCACACTTGTCCAAAGAACACATGTGGATGGCCAACACACATATGAAAAAAAATGTTTAACATCACTTATCATCATATAAATTTCAGGTAAGACCATAATGAGATACTACCTCCTATCTATGAGAAAGGTCCATATTTAAGAAACTACACACAATAAGTGCTGGACAGGGTGTAGAGAAGGAACCCTCTTGAACTGTTGGTGGGAATGTTAACTAGTCTAGCCCTGTGGAAAGAAGTATATAGATTCCTCAAAATACTAAAAATGGTTTATCACATAAGCCAGCAATCCAATTGTTTTAATGATTTAATTATTTTAACACCTAGATGTCTATCTGAACAGCACTAAAATACTAATTCAAGTGTAAACCTAAACACCTATATTTATAGCAGCTCTATCTATAACAGCCAAAATATAGGAACAACCTAAATACCCCAGAACAGATAAGTGGGTTAAAAGGATGTATTACAGGGCCCTCCCTGGTGGCGCAGCGGGTTAAAGCACAGCACAAAGAAGCTTAAGCCACTTCTGCACGAGTTCGATCCCTGCCTGCCCCGGAGGAGATCCACATGGCGAGGCAGACCTCTCCTGACCCGCCCGCTGCTCCCCTCAGCAGTGTACTTCGTCGATCTGCCTGTTCTGTACCCCACTCTGTCTCTGGTGAATCCTCTCACCCTCCGCATCTCTGGCCTGTACCCCAGTTCTGTACGAATAAATAAATAAATCTTTCAAAAAAAAAAAAAGGATGTATTACATATACACAATGGAATATTACTCAGTGATCAATAAAGATAAAAAGATAAACTGCCATTTGCAGCAACATGGATAGAACTACAAGGGATTATTATATGCAAAATGAACCACAAGGAGGAAGATATTTATCAGATGGTTTCACTTATATGTGGAATCTGGAGAAACTAAACAAAGGATCAGACAAAGACAAAGTGTAAGACTGACTCTTGAAAGCAAACCATAGACCTGAGAAACTCAGAAAGAAAGGGGGAAGGAAAGGAGAAGAGTAAAGCACAGGATGGGGTGGAAAGTGTGATGCTTTGGTGCTGGGAAAACTATAGTAACTGTAGTGATGGCAAAATAGGGGCGAAATCCATTATCACGAAAACCTAAACAATGATATTTAAATACAAAAACAAAACAGAAAACAAAACATCACAAATATAATTTGGATTTTTTGTTTTACTTGTTGATATAAGAATAAGTGAAAACTAACTTCCAGAGTTTCAGTATTAATGAGTCTTTCTCATGTTCAGTAGCAGTATCTATAGGGTATATTTAATCATTAAGAGCCTATAACACTGTATGATACAGACATTATTAAAACTTAACACATGAACAGTCTGAGGGAACAGAGAAAACACTGCAGATGTGTATGTGTGGAGTGCCCAAGAGTGGTTAGCAACTGGTGCGAATTAGTTTCTTCACAGAGTTCCTAGGATTCTAGGAGATGTGGGTAGTTACTCATACTGCAGAAGATGAGTTCTTAATAACAACTCACAAGGTCTCCCTGACCTCACTACAGTGATCTTTCCCATATTCCTTCCCCTCCAGTCACAATAGTCTCTTTCTTGCTCCACAAATACAGCAGGCTTGTTCCAAACTTCCTGCTGTGCTCTATGGTTCTCTCAGCCTTGAATGCTTCCCCAACTCCCTGGCCTAGTTGCCTTCCACCCACCCCAATATCCACTTGGACTAATTCCTTTCACTTCCTTCAAGTCTTGCTGAAATGTCTGTCCTCTCCAGGAGTTCCACTCTGATTATACTATTAAATATAGTCAGCCACCCCTATGCCGCACCTCTTCATCTTCATTTACCACCTGACCTATATCATTCTGTATTGTTTGCCATTCTTCACACTAGAATATAAACACAAGAGATAATGTCTGTTTTGTTCACTGATGTACTAAACCTATGGTTATGACTGGCCTATAGCAGCCACCCCACAAATATCTAGAATGAACAAATAAATTAGTACATTCAGAAACTAGGCTCATTAATAGATTATGTTCCCTTTCACTTTTTAAGCCTGTTCTAGTATTAAGATCAGCTGGAAGATTTTGCAAGCATGTCTGAGAAATTAAACTCTCCCAACCTCTTGGTTGGGCTTGTCCATTGAAGGGTCCTGTCTCTGGAATTTATTCCTCTGGGCAGGTTGCCAGAGCCTGAACTTTAAATCTTTGGGGTATGATGCAAGATTTAGGTTTTTTTTTTTTTTGAGGGGCGTGTTTCAATTTTGGCTGACTTTATTGTTTTGTCTGGAGTTTTATTCTTGTGTTGAGTTTTATTTGTCTGGGTTGATCAAGCAATTTAGCAACTATTCTTCACAGAACTATGGAATAGTAGAAATTAGAGCTGCAAAAGACCTCATGGTTGATCCAGTCCATCCCCCTTGCCACTGAAGTCTTGCTCTCCATAATACAATGTCCATGGCTTTGTTCAATGGGGTTTTAAATATCCTGAGAGATTCCTTAGGGCGCCCACTCAACTAACCTAATACTCTTAACAATGAACAAAAATTCCCAATGTTTGTCTAAATTTTCCTTTTCATATTTTCATTTTATTTGTCCTATTTGTAATACAAGGTAGGAAGCCATTTCTTTATTGGGATTTTAAACTTTTTAGAGAAAGCAGACATTATATTTCTCCTCTATCAATTCTTTAGTCAAATTATACATGTATTCCTACTTTAATCTTTCTTCATTCTCTTTGTTTAATTTTGATTTTGGTTATTTAATAAGTAGGTGTAGTTTCACAAGTCATCCATTAAACAACTGTAACACAATGCTTTTCCTTCTGAAAACTTAATATGAAGCCCTGCCATCTGCCATATGAAATTGCAAATATATCCAATTGGCTGCCATAATCAACATAGGATGTTTTTATTTTAGTCATCAGACTATTAAACAAGTTCTATGCAATGCTCTTAACTTGACTTTAAAATTTTGGTGGTAATTCTGTAATGCTGGAAATCTTACTTAAGTCCTTTGCACTTTTGTTTTTACACCTGCAAAATAAGAGAATATTTCTTTTAGCCTCCTTCACAGTAATCCTATAAAAATAAAAAATGTTATGCTATGTAAGAAGTAAAAAGAGACCTTTTAGAGATTAAAAAAGAAAAAAAAAAAGGCTTCCTTCATCTTCCAGCTCTCAGACAGAATCATACAAGAAGTAAATTATTTTCAATACAATGAAGTTCAAATAGCACTGCTTTTTTTTTTCTGGTTTATAGTAATACACACTAGAATAGTGCATCAGTGACTAATTGTAATAAAGGGCAAACTTTTATAATTCCCAAATGCCATGGACTGATTCTTGTAAAATACAAACTCAGAGGGATGGGTGAAATAATATTGAACCACTCTAAAGCTTCTAAATGCCTATGCTCACTTTTTGTTTTTATCTTATTTCATAAGGGCACTGACTGATTCATGGCCCCCCACTTTTTTTCCTTTAATAAATGTATGTACATATGCTATATATCATTGTTCATTTTTGCACAATGTTTGCTTTCTCCTCTCAGGGACAGTCCCCACAGAATTCCCAACACCAATTCACCTGTGCACCATTGCATGACCCCACTTTGAACAGCCCTTATAATCTCATACTCCTCACCTTCAGATTCATATACTTGTTAAATCGTTCTCTTCTGAAGATTAACATAACACTTGCTGTTGCTTCAAAACCAACATTTTAAAAATAAATCAGTCAGCCTCCCTGGTGGCGCAGCGAGTTAAAGTACAGCACTAGGAAGCTAAAGCCACTTCAGCATGAGTTTGACTCCCCCATCCAGGGGTGGGGGGGTGTGATCCACATGCCAGCAGACTTCTTGTGACCTACCCGCTACTCCCCTTAGCAGTGTACAAATCTTAAAAAAAAAATTAGATCAGTCACTTTCTCAAAACATTTGGGTACATGTTTCTCGTTTATCTTGATTTTTTCCCAAAGGCAGTAATTTCTAATTTATTTCATAAAATCAAGCCTGAATGAAAATACTTTTAAGGAAAAAAAAAAGACCAAATTCCTAGAATTTATATCAGATCAGTGAGTTACAGGAAGGTCTTTTGGTCACACTATACCTGTAGCTTCATTTCCAAAATTATCTCTAGCAATCCCAAACAAGGTCTGAGCCACACTAATAGTGGGCAGAAATCTACCCATTAGAAGAAAGGTAAAAAGAAAAAAAGCCCAACATTTATTTCACTATGCCTGGCACTTTGCCATCAACCTGTACTTTCTGGATTTAAGACACAGATTATATGTCAGTAATAACAGGAGCAGCTATTACATAAGCTTGTTATGGGCTGCCATGTGCTTTCAACCTGTATCTTTTACAGTTTGGGCATAACAAAAATTTAGTTTTAGCACTCTTTTCTGAAATGGACGTCTCTTATTTTTAGTGGATTTTAATTACTTTGAGAGGGAATTACATACAAATGTACTGAAATAGCATTTCTCCATGGAATTAAAAAAGTAAAGTTTATGGGAAAACATGAAATGTGGGGAAATATTAACTACAGTAAGCTGCATAAAAGTAATATATTAGTTACATGTTGGGCTTTTTATGATCTAAAAATCTACTCCAAGAAAAAGAAAATATTGAAATTCGAATACTTATGAGCTTGTTTCAAAAAATAGTAAAAATAAGTTCCAGCTGGTGTGAGAACATGGTAAAGGTACAACATATTCCCAGAGTAAATAATAGCACAGGATGGGTGAGGCATTGGCAGAGGAAAATTTTAAATGTGACTCATTTTACATTGCTTTTAAAGAGATTTCTATAAAAATAAAAAACTGTGTGTGTATGTATTTATCTATTAGATACATATTAGTACGTATATATGCATCAGAGAAAATATATTGAAAAAAAATATCAGATAAAGTTTTCTTTACACAATTTTCCAAGAGCAAGCACATGGCCAGTGTGGATTAATCATTAATGAATTTAATAAAGTGAACAGATTATTAGCTCCTAAAACTAGTTATTTTGTTTTCAAATGTTTCAGTATGCCAGATGTTTCATAAAAGTAGTTTTTATTATTTAAAATGATTTATGAAGCTAGAATGGCCAACTTTCATTTCTGTGTTCAAATTTAAGAGTTAAAAATCGTTAACAGACAAACAGAATTTGCAGTTCACTTAGCAGTCACTGAATGTGAAAAGAGTTCTTAAAATGCTCCTCTTCAAAACCATTCTTGTTCCCATAGAAACCAATGTGAGATCCTGGAAAACAAGGTAAGTTCTAAAATAATCACCATTATAAATACCCATTATATAAATGTAAATACAGGCAATTGAAATGATTTAGATGATTTTGAAATTGCATATCATTTCCCAAACCATAATGATTCCTTCAGAGTGGTTCTTGTCTGTCATATAAATATAGCATTTACAAAATTTTAAAAATTCTTATGATTTACTTGTGAGACCACAATCGCTTTTTCAAACAAGTCTTGGGCATGCAAATATCGATTTTTGAACTTGTATTTTGGTGCAAAATGAATCTTTTTTGGCTGGGTTTTTACTTTGTGGTAGGTTAAGTATTTACTATTAGCATTTGGATTTTATGCTACCATTTCTTTATACATTATTAACTCCTCTTCAATGAGATCTAAATATTTTGGAAAGATATTTTACAATTATTTTTGAAATGTATTTCAAAAACAAAATAACTAGTTTTTATTTGTCCAAGAATTCTGTCATGATAAAAGAGCTAAGAACTCTTCATTAAGACTATATTTCTTCCAAAAGTCCAGAATCAACCATTCATTATAGAGCACTCATAATATTAATGAAGATTTAAGAGTGATATTCACAGATACGTGTGTGTGCCCCCTCTATAAAAAGGCAAATCTCCTAGTGTTTAAGGAGCAAGAGCATTCGGAGAGGAACAGTTTCAGTAACAAGAAGCAAACCTTTATTATCAATAGTTTGGCTGTTGAAAGAGTTCTGGATTATATCAGCCCAAAGTATACTGCTTCAGTATATTGACTATTTTCAGTTGAAGGCACTTGAAAGATGACAAATGCAGGGAGAGGTTTTCTCAACTCCCACTCACCTACCTAAAAACAGATCCTCCAAAAGGAACTCAATTGTCACAAATCTCTTCTCCTGGATTGACTCCTACCACTGGGGAGGAGATTAGCAGTTGATACCACACCCAGACAGACTGTCACAAACTATTATATCTACCATCCATTCTTTCTAAGGGCCCATTCATTTTTCCAAAAAATCATTTACTCGTCCCTAAATAGCCTATATTCTCCTTCCTCATCCTCTATTAACACGGTATACAGATCTTTCTGTACTTACAATGGGGGTTATTTTCCAATACACCAACTGTGAGTTGAAAGTATAGTAATTCACAAGTTAATTTACTACAGCTAGCCTAGTGAACATCATAGCTTAATCCAGTGTAGTTTAAACCTGTTTAGAACACTTACATTAGTGATTTCTGTTGGCTTCCTTTTTCCATCTGGAATAAAGCTTCTAAACTTTTTCTGGAAAAATTTTATTTTAGACAAATCCTATTCTATATGCATTGAATTTATTATATAATTTATTGAAAACTGTGCTGAAAATGAAAAACAATAGTTATCTGGGTTCTCAGAATTAACACACAAGTTGAATACACACTGGGCCTAAAGATGTTTGAGGCATTGAACAACAGCTGCTATGTGATAGGGATGCTACAGGTACAGAGTAATCAATTTCTCTTGTCTGATGAGGCAACACTAGCTAGTAGAAGACACTGCAGAATATAAGTTATTAACCCTTGTGACCAAGTGTCTGATTGGGAGCTGCAGCTCTCTGGGGCTGTTGAACACCATGAGATAGCATGGGACCACAATGCCATCCTGGGAAAAGGTCAAAATTCAAATTCAAATATGGTTTTTACTGAATGCATATCACTCTCACACCACTGTGGTGGAAAAATGGTAAGTCAAACTAATTAAGTGGGGATTTTCCATATAAGTTGTCATGATTACTTTTTTTGATGCTCTTTATGCCTGTGATGCCTCATGCATGTAGTATTAGCAACTAAATGCATTTGTACAACTACACTTCTGTTAATTTGTCTGTTGTCAGTTTATTTTGTCAACCCGGCTACTGACCCTAGGAGAATAAAGGAAAAGTCTTTCTTCCCTTATACTACTGAAGAACTACAAAAGATTATAGACAAGCTATGCAGTATTGTTAGCTAGAGCAATTTTCAAAAACTCAAGGCATTTTCTCTTCCATTTCATATAACCCATATTATTTTAAAATAAAATGTTACCATATTTTAATTTACATCCCCCAAACCACTAAACATATATCACACATACAAATCAACCCAAAATGAATTAAAAAAATTCAAGGTTAGACTCAAAGCTATAAAACGCCTAGATGAAAATAAAGGGAAGAGCTTCTTGACATTGGTCTTCGGCAATGATTTTTAGCATACAATACCAAAAGCACAAACAAACAAAAGGAAAAATCAACAAGTGGGCCTGCATCAATTAAAAATTTCTATACAACAAAAGAAACAATCAACAGCTGGAAAGGTAATCTACAGAATATGAGAAAATATGTACAAGCAATGTATCTGCATAAAACTTTATAACCAAGATTATACAAAGAATGCCTACTATTCCATAGTGAAGAAATAAATAACCCAACTAAACATGGACAAAGGACTTTCATCGACATTTCTCAAAAAAAAAAACCTCACAAATAGCCAATATGAAAAAAATGTTCAGTGTCATGAATCATAATATTTATGCAAATCTAAATCACAATGAAATAGTCCCTCACATCTAGTAGGATGTTTATTATCCCAAAACAAAAAATTACATATATGTCTACAGATGCAAAACCTTGAAACCCTTATATATTATTTCTGGGAATATAAAATGGGGCAACCACTGTAGAAAACTTTTTGGAAGTTCTTAGAATTATTTAAATAGAAGTACAATATGATTCAACAATTCAACTCCTGGGAATATGCCCAAAAGAACTGAAGTTAGCATTTTAGAGAGATAACTGCCCTTCCACATTTATGAGAGCATTATTCATAACAGCCAAGATAGGGAACAACCTACATGTCCATTGATCAAAGAATGGATAAAGAAAACATTCTTTAGCTACACAATGGAATATTACTCAACCTTTAAAAATTTCTGCCAGTGCAACAACAATCAGACATCTGTAGGCTATCATACTAAGTGAAATAAACTAGTCACAGAAAGATACATACCATATGATTCCACTTATGTGAGATACTTAAAATAGTCAAATTCATAAAAACAACGAATGGAATGGTTGTACCAGAGGCTGGGAGGATGGAGACATAACATTTCTTTTAAATAAGGTAAGTACATTTTGGAGCTCTTTAGTAAACATGGTACTTATAGTTAATACCGTATTATGTATTTTAAAATGTTTTAAGAATGTGGTTTTTATGTTAAATATTCTCAATGCCAAAAAACAACACATAGTAAAACAATAGATCACAGAAGACACCACCAAGACCCATTTCAGATGAAAGTGAGTAGATTTTAAAGGTCGAGAAAACCTGAAAAGTTGAATTGGGAGCTATGGGTTTATATGAAATAAGAGATCTTCTATAAAAGATATCCCAATCTCTACTTTCCTTAAGACCCCAGTCTTCCTCACTTTCCGTATTTTATTCCCATTACTGTAATGCTTATTTCAAACTACAATAATAATACTAGTTGTGTATTTACCATGTGTAAGACACCTTTCTGAGTGTTTTTACATTTAACAGCCCATTTAATCCACACAACTACTTTGAGAAAGGTAATTTCATTACTCCCACTTCAAAGATGGGTAAATTAAGTGTGGTTTCTCCCTCCTTTTCAAATTTCCATGTTATGGAGTTACACTTGTATTAATCAAAATATATATGTAATTTTGATGACTAGTAGCTACCTAAATGTTATGACCTGGTGAACAGAGGAGTTTACTGAAGCTGTATTGCAAACTAGCTTTATAGATTTAATCTCATTTAATATTTGCCCTTAGTCACCTCAGTGAAAAGCTGTGATAAATGGCTGTGTTCTGGAGGCTAGAAAAGGGAGATGAAGATAGGTATAGCACAGCAGAAGTGTTTCCTACTGACAAGCATTGAGACTGTTGGAAATAGTAAACTCTTCTTCTAATCTTGAGTTTTATGCATTCTTAAAGGATTGTAATCTGCATTATCATCCTTTCTTATTTCAATCTATTATAATACTAATTGTTGTATATTTACCATGTGTAAGACACCTTCCTAAGTGTTTTAATGAAACAGCTCATTTAATCCACATAACAACCTTAAGAAAGGTAATTCATTACTCCCATTTCAAAGTTGGGTAAACTGAGGTCCAAGATGGAAAGTAATTTTCTAGGGTTCCTCAGCAGGTAAGTAGCAGAACCTGAGTTTGAACTCAGGTAGGGTATATGGAGCCAAAGCATTTTACATACCATGAAAAGACATCAGAGACTTGAAGTGTAGGTCTGTCTCTGTAGTTCTTCATGGCTGGCTGGCTGGCCCTCCCAAATCAAACTGAAGGGGTTTTAAGAAAAAGTGCTTCTTCCAAACATCAGTCCTTTAACAGTTCTTTGCCATATCTTTCTGTAACAGATGCAGATAGATCAACTTCTATAACTTATTCTGTGTCATTATTGAATAGTCACTTAGGGATTCAATGTTTATGGTGCAATGCATATTATATAGAGCCCAAATTAAACTTTAGGGGAAAAAAAAGATTTGTTTGGGACAAATGGAATCATCTACTATAAAAGGATTTCCCACTGTGAAGTTAAACATAACCAACCAATTAAGATACAATATATATAGATAAAGGCATAACTTAGTTTTGACTTAATTCTTCTCATTAGAATTGTAGAGATTCCCTAGCCATGGAGAGCTAAGTTGATCTTAGCATTCATTTTTTTTCTTTTATCCTTCCTCTTTGCACTCAGTACTTCAGTAATAGTGATATTTTTGCCATTTTCTTACAGGTTTAGTAATGTCAGTAAAAAAAAAATTCTGGGGGAGTTCTTGCATCCAAAACACTGGAAAAGTATGTTTCTTGTCCTTTATAGAATCCTTAGAATGTAATAGCTCCAACATTTTCTAGCACTGTAGTCACATTAAAACTTCCTGTGCCTTATTTCCTTCAAGTCTAAAATGGATCTAAATTGTCCTCACTTAATAGGTCGATTGTTAAGGGGATTCAATAAATAAGTACACACAGCACAGTGCCTGATAACAGAAAAAACTAAGCACGTGCTAGCTATAATAATAGAATAATTACTAATAATAACTATTAATATATTTTAAATTATTATTCAATAATTATTAACAATCAATTGATATTGTCTTCATTATTATCACTAGCTTGTGAAAGTACTGATTTCATTGAAAAGTACTGCCAAATAAAATTCACACAGGCTTTTAGGACTGGTATAGGTTTGGAAAATGTGAGATAATTTTAAATTTAAGTTCCTTATTTAGTGATAGTTAAGTTGCATTGATCCATTATTACATGCCACTTACTGAGTAAAATCTCATTCAATTATCACTATAACTCTGCAAGCTAATAAACTACACTTTAGAGAAGTTAATTTGCCTAAACCTGATTTATATATTCCTTCATCAAATATGGATTCTTATATACTTAATTTAACTAAGCAATAATATCTCTTACACTTTAATAACATTTTCCCATGTGAAATGAGAAATTACTCATTGTGCCTGAGGCATGATAATTAAAAGAAGTTTTTTGGTGGTTTCAGCATTCTGGACTTAGAGAACCAGCAAATTTTTTAAAAATTGAGGGCTTAACATAAAAGTATTGCTGTTTTTTAATTAATCCTTAATATCAAATATTCATATATATCTTATTTAATTACAGAAATAATTTAAAATATTTTAGGGGAAAAATCACTACAACATCGATTCCTTTTTTTCACAAAAAATTGTCACAAATGTCACTATATTATCAGATAAACTAAAGGTCCAGGAATTAGAACTTGGGATTCCTGACTCCTTGGTGAATTTTTTATAGCATTTTAAAAATTAAAATATACTTCACATAAAATTCACCATTTTGACATGTGTACTTCAGTGAGTTTTAGTATATTACTATGTTTTATAACTGTCATTGCTCATTTTGAAGATTTTATCAGCCCACACAGCAACTATTAGAAATCCATTACAATGCTGTCTTACAGATATACTTTAATATGAAGAAATATATTACAATATACTTGTCTATATTTTCCTTCTATTTTTGATTTTCAACTTTTTTAAATTAATTTGGCATTTATATAATATGCCAAATTACATATAGTTTGATTAGAAATTGAAGACTGTTAAAATTTCCAGTAATCAATATAAATATAGTATTGAAAGTGCCTGCTTATTTTTAAAAAAATTCATCTATTTTCAGTTGCCAAACTCTGGTCCAAATTTGTGCTGTTTTAGTTGGTTCATTCCCACACATACTTTACTTCTAGGATAACTTTATTTTAAAATAGAGACTCAAGTCTATCTATTTACATATTTCTGAGCAGAATATGAGCTCCTTTAGAAGGGCCTTGTCTACACTTGCATGATTTCTAGCACAGTGCCAAGTACATGATATGCACTAATATATTGTTGAATAAGAGTGCCACTGAAGTATACAGAGAAAACACTTGTATCAAAATGTTTAGGATTTCATATAATATTCACGTATTACACATATACACACAATATAAATCTCAAATAGCTCACAACCATAGTCGAAATGGTATTCAATATTTGAAAATTTCAAAATATATATAACATCGCACTTGACACAGTATCATTTTACTACAACTTGTAAATTAACTATTACACAACGCCTACATACACTAACAGGGCATTCACCACAGGGCGATTTTAAGTCAGAGAAACATTAAATAAAGAAAAAGTCTGGAGAGTTATAACAGGCGGCCTGTATTTTAATTGTGTGTAACTACTTGGTTGCTTTTTTCCGAACCTGAATTTCCTACGACGTGGAAATATTTAACACCATTATTAGGGAGCTGGTTTAAGGAAAGAGACAATGTTACAGGCCCTGTATTTAAGGGGCCTTTAAGGACTCTTCGCCTACACTTCATTGCTCACCCACAGACTAAGTAAAGGCATTTAATCTTTCACCACATTATGAGTCTTTCACACCCAGGGACACGTACACATTTCTCACGGCTGTCAACTCAGAATGTCCGGATAAAACGGGAAAGGAACAAAATAATACACTTTAGTAACGCTGAAAGATGGTTAAACCCGCAGGCAGCGCTGGGCGGACCTCCACTATCCCAGCATCCCTCGCGCCACTTCCGTCGCTCTTTCCCAGCGTCTCTATGGTAGAGCTGGCCTGTGAGGCGGTAGCGGCGGTGAGAAGAGGCTAGAATCCGAGTTTCTCACGGGCCTGGAGGTTTGGGGTCGTAAGGGTCGCCATGTCAGAGAAAAAGCAGCCGGTAGACTTGGGTCTCCTGGAGGAGGACGACGAGTTTGAGGAGTTCCCTGCCGAAGGTAACCGGGTGGGCCCCGGCCTCTGGGTCGCGTGGAGGGTGACTCAGGCGTCCAAATGGAAGCGACGCGGGCGTTAGGGCCGGGCCCTGGGGCGTGGGCGGGAAGTCTGGACCCCCGCTGCGGCCTCTCGAGACTGCTTATTCCGTCCTCGGTTTGTCTGCTTCGCTTCTGTTGGTCCTTCCGTTAGTATTCGCCGGGGAAACGAGTCTTGTGCTTCCTCATTGGGAGGAGCCGTGGTGGTTCCGGGCTCCGAGCACGGTGTCTAGGGTGCTTGGGCCGTTCCCTTTCCAGTCAGTCGGGGTACCCGCCACCTCTTTCACATCGACAAACCAATTTTTCCTTTTACTTTATAATGGCTTAGCAGCCATTCATTGCCATTAAGTTTTTCAGAATTAAATTGTTCCTGGTTAAAGCTACTCACTTTTAGGACTTTACAAATGGGTTTTATTAAATGGGAGGGGGATGATCAGCTGTTGTTAGAACACTTAGTTTACTCTTGTTTTTTCACTGTTTTTGGTCAGTTTCGAACTAACGACGGCTTAAGGACTTACAACACCCAAAATCCTTTACATTTTTATTAACTTTATGCTTACCGAAAGGAATTTCACTTTTCTGGTTGTAACAGCACATAGTTGACATGTATTGGATGGTTGGTTGTCGAAGTGCTTTGCTTGCATTAATTTTCACAAACCTAGCGAGTAGGTACTGCTATTACATTTTAGATAAAAGGACTAAAGCTTGAAACTGTTAAGAGTCTGGCACAGTGTCACATAACACCTGACCCCAACTGAAGCCAAAATTCTGAAACTCTTGAGCTGTGCTGTTATTTATTTAAATCGTCTGGTTAGGTTTATTGTTAGGTGTAGGATAAGTAACTTGTAACAAAAGGAGGTTACTGTAGGGTAACTTTTCCAAAGGTGGTAGGAAGAGAATTGTGGCTAATGATGTACAAATCTGTTACATGAAGCAGTTTCCTTTTAACTAAAATTGTCCTAAGCTGTACCCCATCATGATCTTATTGTGCATAAAACCACACAGCTGGAACATTTGCTCTTTTTATTTATAGTGTACTCTATTGTTAGTGGGAGAAGGCATTACTATGTATACTACCCAAACTCAAAAACTAACCCAAAGCACATTTCTTTTTAATTCTGGAATTCATTATATGTTGTGGGGATTGTTTATTTTTGTGTTGACAGTGGATTTTCTGTCCAAACATGCTTTCTTTACCCCAGTTTCAAGTGGCTGCATAATCTTGCAGTGTAGAAACTGTTGTATTGAGGGCAGGATCCACTTCTTATTCAAACTTGATATTTCAAGTACTTAGAATTTATTCAATGTTTATCATACACACAGTACAATGTTAGGAATTTAGTTAGTACATAGTCCAGTTACCACAACCCTGAATAAACTGAGGCTTCTATTAAACAAGCTTGCCATTAAATGGCCATCCTAAAATCTGAAAGGTGTGACTCTCCATGTTTTATCTTTAACGTTTAGCAAAGTGTCTGGCACATAGTAGATGGTAAAATTAATGAACCTGTATTTAAAATTAATAGTTGAGAATTGCTTAAAATAATAGATGGCTGTATGTGATATACACTTAATTTTTTCTCAGCAACTTTAGTCAGCTTTTACAAAATATGTAGTTTGCTCTTGTTCTGTGTTTATACTGTGAGCAACAATTTATTCACAATATGGATAGTGTATAGTAGAAAAAAAATCTCAATGTCATAAGAAAAACGCAGTGCATATTTTTTTCTGAAGAGAGGAGACTTCTAACAGGGTATTAGTATTTAGTATCTCACCTGTTAACTTGTCATTTTACAGACTTTATCCTCTTCAAGTTTGAAAATGTAGAACTTACTCATTCAGGAAACTTCTTGTTTAGACTAATAAGTAACATTTGAAATCACTTCCTTGTTTGGGTTTCTATGTTTCTTTGGTTTAGCATTCTAGTGGGTTTTCCTTTTATGTTTGAATTAGGGAGTTATTCCTGTATATAAAACAAGGCAAATAGATGAAACCAATATTTACTAAAGAAATACTGATAATAAATAGCAAATTTAAAAGAAAAAGAAAAACTTTTTAAAATATCACCGAAGTACCCTTTCTTGAACTGCATTTATTTGCTTACTTATGCTTTAGTCTCCATAGACCAACAGTCTTGGCATTACCTGGGAGCTCATAAGAAATAGGATCTCAACCTAAACCTACTCAATCAATTTGGACTTTACCAGCTTCCTAGATTTATGTGCACGTTAAAGTTGGAAACACACCACTTTAAAACAGAGGCCTGTGCATACTTCTCAGTATTTTAGATTTTAATTTAATTACTAATGTTCTGAATTACTTTCTAATTTTGTCTTTAAAATATTTCTTCCTTATTATTGTCTTTATGATAAATACACTATTGACAAACTTATTAACAAATAAAATGAGATGATTGTAAAATCCTATTAGTCTGTGTGTGGTCTTTCAAAGGCCTTCTTCAGTCTCAAAGTTACAGAAAATACATGATATCCTTTGTCTATACTAACGTTTAGTTAAGAGCCTACTAAAAAACACTTGAAATTATGTATCCTTCCTTGACTAATGGATTATTCCTCTTTTTGGAGTGTAGTTGCTACATCTCATCCCTGATAAGAACTTGTTTGTTAGGGTGTCAGTTTAGCCATTTTAAGGGAAGGGAACTTTTATTTAAAAAAGAAAACTTAGGGGCCCTTCCTGGTGGTGCAGCGGGTTAAAGCACAGCAATGAGAAGCTGAAGCCACTTCCGCATGAGTTCGATCCCCGCCTGCCCCGGAGGTGACCACATGGCGCGGCAGACCTCTCCTGACCCGCCCACTGCTCCCCTCAGCAGTGTACTTCCTACATCTGCCTGTTCTGCTCCCCACTCTCTCTCTGGTGAAGCCTCTCACTGCCCCTGAGCCTCTGGCCTGTACCCCAGTTCTGTATGCACAAATAAATAAATCTTTAAAAAAAAAAAAGAAAACTTAGATGTTGTGGTTTTCATGGAGATCACTCTTCTAAATAGCTCTTCTTCAATGTGAGGTATAGTATATGGCATGATTCTCTGTAGGTACAAAGGAACAAATGTGCCTTTTTCCTTCTCATAGTCTGTGGCTCTCTGTGGAATTGACAGCCCCTCACAGTTATTCTAGTTGGTGTGTGTGTGATCTGATGGTCAGCATACAGGAACTGTTTTAAAAAAATCTTGTTTAGGATATTTATGAAGTACATTTTCCAACTTCTTGATTATTTAACTGAGAATAGGCTTTGTTAAAAGAAAGATGTTTAACCTTCTGGGCATAACTATTATATGTTTGGAAATTGGCTTGATGAGAATTTTCAAGCTGGAAAGCTGATTAATGTTTAGAGAAAATAGAACTTGTCAAGACCATAACTAAGTTGGTAGTAGTAGAGTGGGTTCTAAAACTGAAATACTTAATAGTTTCTTTGAAACTTAAAGTAGCTTTCGTATTACACATATATTGAAAAAGTATTCTAGATTTCCATTGATCTGCTTTCTTTGACACTTAGAAGTGGGAGGGGTAAAAGTGAGGAGATACTTTTATTCCCTACTTCCTGTCCCAGAATTGAGAGGGTTTTTTTTTTTTTAAAGATTTATTTATTTATGCATACAGCACAGGAGTACAGGCCAGAGGTGAGAGGCTTCACCCCAGACAGAGTTGAGAGCAGAACAGGCAGATTGATGAAGTACACTGCTGAGGGGAGCAGTGAGCTGATCAGGAGAGGTCTGCCATGCCATGTGGATCACCTCCATGTATATCACTCCGGGGCAGGTGGCAATAGAACTCTTGCTGAAGTGGCTTTTGCTTCTTAGTGCTGCTCTTTAACCCACTGCGCCACCAGGGAGGGCCTTTTGTTGTTTGTTTCTTTCTTTTAGGAAAAGCTTTTTAGCATATTTAAAATAAAATTAAGTATGCTTCCAGCAGCAATGATATTTTCAAAAGAATATCTGTATGCTAACTATTCTATAATTTTTCTCAGCTCTTGTAACTGTTTTGTTCAGAAGAAGTTCAAATTCTAAATACAGTACTATACAGCCCTTCTCCCAACTCCCATTCAGGAAATTCCTGGAGAAGGCATTATTATTAATGGGAGTCTTTGTTGAGACAGACAACAGATTAAGTGCTTCCCTAATGCTACCAGCATTCTGGAATAATTGAGGCCCACTCACTGTGCCTAGCAAATTAAGATATCTTAGTGGTTCTTAACCAGGGGACTGTTGTTACATGTCATGTTCACTTACAGGTGGGATTGTGCAATTATTAGCCAGTCTTGTACCTCCACCCAGAGAGAGATGTCCTTATACCACTTAGGCTTCTACATTCTTTGCCCTGCCACCCCTGTATCCTCCTCACTCGACTATTTGGATGACTTCTTCAACCTGTCTAGTCTCCAACACCAAAACATCATGCTTCCCCACCACAAAAATGTTCCCCCCAACTCTGCTTGTTTCTGGCACATCATCCTAGATTCAGATGTATTTTAAATTTTGACATAATTGTCAAGATTGCCAGCAGTAAGGGTTGGACCAGTTTACATTCCCATCCAGTTAAACTTTCTCCTCATAAACTTGCCTATATTTTGTCTTTGCCGACATTGCCTAAATACTAGTTGTTGCAGACACGATGAATGAAAAATAGAATCATATGATTTTTATTTGGATTGATATCTTTGAGTGATACTGACCTTTAACTGTTTCTTACTCCTTGGTTTTTTGATCAGTGATTTGTGGGTGATAACTAGAGCCACGTAAGATTTGCATGATTTATTCTGCCAAAACTTCCATAACAATATATATAAACTGAGTGAGTTAATAGAAATTTTAGAAATCACAGTATAGAGGCTGGAAAGTTTAAGATTAAGGTATTGACAGATTCACTTTCTCAGATAAGCTCTCTGGTTTGCTAACTGCTGCTTTCTCAAATGTTATTAAATGAGTAAGTGAAAGAGAATGAGTATGAGCTTCTGAGCTTCTTGGTGTCTTCTATAAAGACCCTAATTGGGTCATGAGGACTCAATTCTTGTGACTTCATATAACTCTGAATACCTCCTAAAGCTCCCATCTCCAAGTACCATCACATGGGTGCTTTTAACTTGAACATAAACATTTCAGGGATGAGAGCCAACAAAACATTGAGTTTATAACAGTGTTATATGTGAGTACATAGTATAGTCTTGCAGAGTTTTCAATAAATAGTAGTCCCCTTTCTCCACCTATTCTACTTTGAGATTGAGATTTTGTTTTAGTTATTTAGAATTAGTACTTCTTCCGAACAAATACTTTATTCATAATTCTAGGTATATCCAAAGTTAAGCTTGTTGAGGTGTAGGTTACCTGATAATTAATTTTGTAATATTGAAAAACTTGTAAGTTAAATTAGGAATAAATTAATAGTGCCAAAAATATTTTTTCTCAGTTCTTTTTTTAAAAAGTATGGTTATATGGTTATATAAAACAAAAATACATCAGAGGATAGCATATCCTATTTCAGGATTCATACAGATGTACAAGAGTTAGAAATACAATGTATGGGCCCTCCCTGGTGGCACAGGAGGTTAAAGCACAGTACTAAGAAGCTAAAGCCACTTCAGCATGAGTTCAGTCCCCACCCCAGAGGTGATCCACATGGTGCAGCAGACCTCTGATGACTTGCCTGCTGCTCCCCTCAGCAGTATACTTCTTCATTCTGCCTGTTCTGCTCCCCACTCTGTCTCTGGTGAATCCTCTTACTGCCCCTACACCTCTGGCCTATACCCCAGTTAAGTATGCATAAATAAAGCTTAAAAAAAATACAATAATGAAAAATTCCCAAATCAAGATACTGGTGCTTGAACAGGTATCACCTGGATATAAAATAGTAAAAACTACTTTGAAAAACTAGTTTATTTTCTATTTCAAGTAATGTGTAAGTGATTTGATGTCAAGAGATATATGGATGAATGGTTTCCGCAACTAGTTTGAGGTCTTTTCTTGTATCAAACTAGAGCTTTAGTCTTTAGGAGTTGCCTATCCTAGGAAGTTGGATTCCATCCAGCCTTCCTTCCCAAGGCATAATTAAACAAGAGCAATGCTCCTTATGATTTTCTGTTGGATTTGTGGGTAAGAGTTCACTTGGTTTCCTTTTCTAGGTGCCTGGGGTTGGGTTAGAGAGGATGGGGTAAAAACTGATAGTGCAGTACAATTGTAAAGAACAGGAAATTATTTCCAGTTGAATACAACTCGAGATTGCTTTATTTGAACAGAGATTTCAAAAGATAGAAAATGTAGAAAGGAATTTCTGGATAGAAAAAAGAAGTCGTTTGGAGGTGGAAAATCAATGTGTATACATATTTTATTTGGTTTTGGGCTGGTGGCTAAAAATGCAGATATTTTGAGACCTAACCGTGGGCAACTTTAAGTTTGATGGTGGTTTGAACATTCTCCTTAGGAAGCTGAAAAGTGGTGTTTTATCTTTTTTTTTAAATAATAATAATTTTCTTTAGGCCGTTTAGGAAAAATTAATCCAACAGAATTAACTTGAAAAGATAGAAAAAAACAGCCAGGCTAGCTATTTACCAAATTGTTTAAATTTAGGTCAACACCAAGGAAGGGCCTTAAATATCAGGTAGTTATTAGGAATGAAGTGAGGAGAGTGCTGCAAGAATGACAAGGGAGCTTTACCAGCTGGTTTGATAGCGAGTGTTGAGAATATGAATCAGGGTTGTGATTTCACACTTGCAAGTTTCATAGAAGTTAGATGGTGGCGTTCACATTGGATACCCTTGACTCTGTAATAGGGAAAATCTGAATGAGGGAGTAGAGATAGTGTAAGACGTGATGTCTTAGAAAAGGTGAGAGTAATGCCTTTTAGGACTTTATGTAATTAAAGCAAAATATAAGCACTAAGCAACAGAGAGAGCCCAAAACATGATGACTTTGTAGTAAACTGTCCAGTTAGAGAGATACATCATTTATTGATTAAAAAAAAGTTTGAGCTTTTAAAAAATGTAAGTGGTTATGTATATTATTTTCAGTCTTTGTTTTAGACTCCTGGCCACAAGTAACTAAAAACTCAGCCAACAGTGTGGTCGCAACATCATTTATGATTTGCTTTTGATTGTTTGCTGTGAAGTTAAATTCCCCACTGGTATTTTTAGTCACTATTGGGGAAAATACAGTAATACAATGGTACTGTGCCAGCTGTTAAGATTCATAGCCTCTGAATAGATATTAGATGTCATACAAGTGTATGTTTGTGATAACTTTCAGAAGTGAAATTTTATAAGGAATTTGAATCTGTTTTATACAACTTAAGAGGAATACAAGTAAATTCGGAATGACTTGATTGGTGTGGCTTTATTATCATATTCATGAGCATAATGATGCTATTTGCAGGTATTATTGTTCTTTTTTACACCTGTGAGTGTACAATTTGGAACTTTTTTGAAGTTTCATCTGTTTCTTTTATATTTCATGTAATGCTCTGAGTATACATGTACATTTTTTATTTGCCAAAACTTTGTTGGAGATTAGTTTGTTTATATTCAGAATACCTGACTGTGAAGGAAGGAATAAGAATTTGATGCTCTTGAAAATTGGTATAGAACAGAACATTTGCAACTCTATTTGGCATAAATGGAATTTTTCTTTACTTTTCTCTATAGTGGCATACTTTATACTTTAGAAGTTTCAGAATGTATGTGGGGGGAGAAAGTAGTTTTAGGAACAGCTCCTAAATTTACAATTAAAATGTCAAATTCCTGGAATGATGATGTATGTGGGGTCGTTGATAACGTATTTTTGAAAACTAAAGCTGGTCATACGTTCAATTCTCAGTGACGTGGAAACGAAACTAAATTTGGGAACAAAGTCAGCTAATTTAGAATTACTAGAAATTTCAGTATTGGGTATCTTTTAGTGCTTCTTATTCTTTTAATTTTTTTTTTTTAACCAATACACATCTGGAGGTTTGCACATGCTGAAGTATAAACACAGCTGTGATTATTTGAATAATTAATCACAGTTCTGGCAATTCATTAATGTTGAAGACAAAATGTATACTTTACAAGGTCATCTGCATATTGACAGGAAGCATCAAACATGAATCTGGTATCAGTGTTTGATTTCATTATTTTACCCCTTAATACAGCTGTTTCTGGGTTTAGGGCTTTAAATGACTGGTAAAAATGACATGTTTAATTAGTGTAATGTTACTGAAAATAAAACATAGTTCATTGGTAAATTGTAAGAGATATTGACCAAATCCCAGGGATAACTGCAGTCACGGCTTTTTTATGTTGTATATTCACTTGGTAGAGTTTACAAGTAGTATCATTTACGTGTATTATAACATTTGTACAGAATGGAGGATTTGAAGGTGTTGAAATAGCAATTGGGATGATTATAATCTATCAGTTAAACATATATAATATAGTTCAGTATATTTCCAGCTAATAAAATCTTTGAAGTGTGGATCTATCAGTGTGAACACTAAGTTTCTTAAGGATGCTCTCTTATAAATAGTTTAAAAGGTTGAATAAGTAGTAATCAAAATTTCACTTATTGTCTTGGGTTTTTCATATCTTAATTGAATGGGTAGGGTAGATGGTCTAGCAACCTCAGTGCCTTTTATTCCTTGGATAAACATTTAGATTAAAATATATTAAAATTTATGTTTAATGAAGAATTTAACCAGTTTTTCCATTACTTGATAGTGTCATAATTATGAAATGCAGTATAATACAAAAGAAATACAGAAGTATTATCATGACTCTTATTTTGTGTAGTTATACCTGAATTTTTGCTCACAAAATGTTTTCCTACTTACATGAGCCCATTTTTTTTCCATGGGACTTTATTTCTACTTTTCCCTCTTTGCTACAAAAATTACATGAGATGGTAAAACAGGAAAAGGTGCTTTATGCTAAATGATCTTTGGAATTCAAGTTGATAAACAAAAATGGTACCCACTCTTAGTTAAAAAAGATACTGTTTAAACTAGTATTTCTCAAATATGTTGAGTTTTAACTTTTTATAGCCTTTTTAAAATTAAGGATTAGAATGCCTGCGAGACGAGCTATTGAATCTAGTGTGTTCATTCTCTCAACTAGTGGGTACTAAATTAACACTTTTTTTTTTTTTTTTTGCTTTAGTCTCAAGGTAAAAAGAGTTAAAAATTGGTTTGAAGACATTCAGCATTTTTACTCAAGTCACAATCAGAGTACTCAAGTCACAATCAGAGTAAATGTTGGGAGGGGGTCCATTTTTATTGTTATGGAGAGCATAGACTTAAAAGGTTAGCAGAGAAATAGGAAATAAATGTTATTTTGTATTTCAAACTTAAATCATTTGACACATTATCATTTACTTTTTAGGGACACTGCAGATGGAAAGAACCTAGTTAATAATTTGAGAAGCTGGTTAGTTAGTAATAGTAATGCTGGTAAGAAAGTTAATGTCTAGAAACTTGAAAAAGTTCAGTTGTTACTTGGATTATATGCCATTTATCAGAGAACATATCTTGTCTGTTGAAGTTGTTTTGTGCAACAACTGGACTTCTTATGTCTTTGTAAAGACTTTGTAAAATAACCAGTGAAACAATGTGACATTCCTTTTTCTAGACTAAACCCAAACACACTGTTTGAAGTTAGAAGTTAGGAAATCATAAAAAATCTTAATATTTTCTTGTAAGATAGTCCTTTTTTTTTTTTTTTTTTTTGGTAATCATGATAGTTTTCAAACAAAGAGGGGTACTTTGTACAATGAATTTATATTAGAGCTGCAGAGGTATAGGTTATAGTAAGACTGAAGGGAATGTAAAGGAATAGCATAGGCAATGTTCAGTTGCTATAAAAGGGATTGTTGTTTTTATTATATTGGAAGTTCAACTTGAAAGAATAAATTTCTATAAAAGAAAAATTTGAGTTTATTTGAAGTGCTTTCTTCAATATTAATTTTTTAAAATCAGTTGATTTTTGACAGGCAAATAGGTTTTTTTTGAAATGCAACTTCCTTCAAGGACTATGCCACATAATACCTTCACTTAATGTTCCCTCTTGAATACTTAATATCCTTCAGTTCATGTCCACTTTATTTTTGCCTTAAAAATAACTCAAATTATATGTAATATTATCATGTGTAAATAAGCAGTTTATAATTGACTACAATGGCAATGTAATCATTTTTTTCCACAAATAATTAACTTTTTCCTTTGTTAAGTCACTTTTCTAATCTATAAAAGTGCAAATATGTTCTTTCAGCTTATTTTTCACTATTAAACTATTAAGAATTGTTTTGTTTTTGCTTTTTTCATTATCCATAGACAGAGAAATTCTGAAAGTGAGTTCCTTTAACTTCTTAAACTATGCTTATATAAGACATTTTTGCAAACTATAAAAATTTTCATTTTAAGCTTTGAGATATTTCTCTGAGAAAAAAATGAAAGTCTCTTTAGCACTGTCAATTTAATTTTGAGATAATTAATACTATTAGTAAATATTACTAATAAATATTAGTAAATATTAGGTTATTATAGTCGCTAATAACCTCAGACAATAGTACAACATTCAAATTTATGTAATTGAAATATTCTTTTGTTATCAATAACATAACAGAAAATTTATATAGGTAAAATTCAGTTGTTTTGGTTATTGAGAATTTATTAATGAATGTATATTTGATTGTGCTTCATGAAGTAAATTGAGAGAAATTTTGTCATCCTTTGAGGCACTGACTTTTTATAAGATATAATTTTATTTATGCATAAAAGAACGGGGGTGTAGGCCAGAGGTGTAGCTTACACCCCAGAGAGTGGGGAGCAGAATAGGTTGATCTGTTGAAACACACTGCTGAAGGGAAGAGTGGGTGAGATGGAAAGGTCTGCTGCGCCATGTGGGTCAGTTCCCTAGCTGGGGATCGAACATTCATATTGCTGTGGCTGGCCATAGTTTGATAGCACTGAGACTTAAACCCCTGTGCTACGAGGGAGTCTCCAGACACTGACATTTTAAGGAAATTTCCCACATGATCTCTCTTAGTGAGAAACATTGCATGATTATAATTGTCCTCAAAAGCTTTGTTAGAATAAACACAATTCAGAATTTTTGATTTTAGATATCTCATCATAACGTAAGATGTTGATCTCTTTTATCTTGAAATATTTACTGTTGGCTTCACTGAAACCACATACTTACCTCTGTTTGAGTTGACTACTCAAAGGGAAGAAACTCTAGAAATACTGTTCCATTAGCCCATCATTTTATTGAGAATCCGCTATTATGTCCAGCACTCAGTTACAGGAATTAAGATTTGCAAATTTAGTAAAATCTGGTTCCAGCTGAAGGTTTAGGATAGTAATGAAAGGAATGGTGGTCATCATCAGTGAATGGTTAAAATAAGCTATAAGATTGGCAAGGGTGTTACATAAAGACTACTATAATAGTCCATAAATGGATTACTCCATTTTAAATTAACATAGTGTCAAGTAAGAATAGGAGGAGGAAGACTAATTCTGGAGATAGTTGGGAGCTGAAATGTAAAAGACATAATGAATGTTAGTTGAAAGAGAAGGAATAGCTAAGATGCCTCCCAAGTTTCTACTTCAGGAGGCCAGGTAAATGGAGCTACTTTTTCCTGATTTCAGATTAGTTGATGACATGCTGCATTTTAAAATTTTTACTGGAACAAAACACCCACATTATGAGCCATTGTTGAATTGCTTTAATTAAATCTGTAAGTATAAGAAAAGCATCAGTATCTTTATATCTATTTATTTTTCTTTTCATATTGAAATGTCTTCAGCCATGTTGCTAATAAGTAACTACTAAGATAAAGTTAATGGCTAGGGCATTCTTAAAGAGAATGTGCAACTCATAATTATTGTTTTAGGAGGGGAAAGATCAAACAAAAATATACAAGGACTGATTTAGAGTGGTAATATCTCATAGTCATTTATTTTGCATTATGGGACTGTTTGTAGCTTAATACAGAGATAAAGTAGAGTTGAATTACGATTGTACATGATAGATATATAAAGTAATTAATTAGTAATTTGTGAATGCACGGGGGAGAGGTGAGGGGAACTGGGAAGCTTTCAAAAGGTGATTTCCAAACCCATATTTTCAAAATTATTCTCACATTTTAATTTTGAAACTTTCAACTCTATAAAAAGATAGAAAAAGAGGGCAACAAACACTTAAGATTCACCAGTTAAGATTTCCTTAAATTCTACACTTATATCAAACGTATATGCAAGTAAACTTGACAAAATGACACCTGACTCTGCTTCATTGTATTTTGTCCTAAAGATTGAAGACATTATTCTCTCAAACAATTTTATATTCATACCCAAGAAAATTAACATTAAAATATACAAATAGACTTTGTCCATTCAGGTTGTACCAACTCTTCTAAAAAATGCCTCACTGCCTTTTCCCAGTCTGTTGTACCATTATATTACTTATGTGTTATATTTGATTGTTAAGTCACTTTAGCTTTAAATCTAGAACCATTCTTATTTTTCATGACATGAATTTATTTGAAGAGGACAGATATATCAATAGAAAGTCCTACCATCTGGGTTTGCCTGATAGTTTCCTTATCATTAGATATAGGGTCAACATTTTAGCAAGAGTATTATACAGGTACCTTTCTTACTACTTCACACTAATAAACACATGTAAAGTTGTCCCATTTTATTGATAATGTTACATGTGATTGCCATTAAGATGGTGAATGCAAGGATTATACATGGAAAGCACAAACAATTAAAAAAATAAGCAAGTGGACTTCATCAAATTGAACAGCTTCTGCAAGGTAAAAGAAACTCAACAAAGTGAAAAAACTAGAAAAAATATTTGTAAAGTATATATCTGATAAGGGGTTAATTACAAAGCATAAGAAGAAGTCATGCATTTCAGTTAAAAAAATGGGCAAAGGATTTCTCTGAAAGATATGTGAAAGGTTATCAAGTATATGGAAAGATGTCATTAAGGAAATGCAGTTAGAACTACAGTGAGAATATTGCTTTATGCCTGTTAGAATGGCCATAACATACTTAAATAAAGTGAACAAATGATGCATAGATTTGAAGAAAAGGGAATTCTTGTGCATTGTTGGTGCGAAAGTACATTAGTGCAGCCACAATGAAAAACAGTATGGAAGATAGATGGCTTAGAGTTTAAGCCACAGCATTTTAACTGAACATTTGATCGTGCAATTCTGGGAATATATACAAAGAAAAACACACCAGCATCCCATATTCATAACAGCATTATTTACAATAGTCAGACATGGAAACAATCTAAATGTACATCAGTGGATGGATATACACATCTAGATAGATAGATAGACATACAGACATAGATATACATACACAATTGAATATTATTCAGCTGTGAAAAAAACAAAGAAATCCTACCATTTGGGGCAAATGGAACACCTTGAAGGCATAATGTTAAGTGCAATAAGTGAGATAAGGACAAATACTGCAGGATTTTACTTTTATGTGGAATCTAAAAAAAAAAAATTATACAAAAAAAGAGACCAGACTTATGGTGAAGATTTCCACAAATTCTAGTTACAATATAAGCTTATACTAGCAATGTGACATACAAAATGTTAACTATAGCTAACTGTTATATACTATAAGAGGAAAGTTAGTAAAAGTTCTCATCACAGAAGATTTTTTTCCTTTTATCTATAATAAAAAGATGCATATTAGATAGATATATGTAATCATTTCACAACACATGTAAATGAGGCCATTATACTCTAGGCCTTCAACTTATTCTATGAGGTAAGTCAGTTCTCAAAACTAGGAGCCAAAAAAAGGTGATTACTAGGTCTCTCCATTTCCCTTTATAATTAGTGAAGTATCTAGTTTTCCAGCTATTTGTCACTCAATCACTTTAGTATCCATTGTTGATCTTTCCCTACAATGAAAAAGGTTGCAAAATGGTGATTTGTCTAATTCTGTCATTTTTCTACATATATACAGCTGGTAACAATAAAAAGTAGTCCCATCTCTGTTTCTTTCCCAAATATTGCTTTGGATTTTTATTTTTTTGTTTAATTTGTTGTATCACTCTTTATGATTTTCAGGTTTTTCCAGATTTAGACAGTGAAAACACCTGTAAGCCAATTTCTGTTTCCTTTGACATGCTTTTGGGCAGTATAAAGAAATCTCAGACTTACCTAGTAATTTCATATTCCATATCTGAAATAAACCATTATTCATTTTAAGGGAACTATTATTCATTTTAATGGAGAACAGTATTTGAGCTAATTCAGAGTAAGTAGAAGTCATGCCCAGTGGGGAGTTCAAAAGATGCACAAAAAATGAGATGTGCAACAGCAAGAAATGTTTGATGAATAGAAATTTTGAGCATTTTCAAAACATGCCGTCCAAAGTTTATTAAGAGTACTTCAAGCCCATGGCTAGCATGACAATGTTATTCCAGTGAATTTGAATCTTAATTTAAAATTTTTATTTTAAAAGAAGTACCTCATATAATTTAAAAAATAACATAAAACTATGTAGAGGTCGGGTTGACTAGCTAACTTTAGAGTATGTATAAACTTTGTTCTGGGATGGTTTGTTCTGGGGTTTTTGTTTTTGTTGTAATTTTTTTTAAAGATTTATTTATTTATGCATACAGAACTGGGGTACAGGCTACAGGGGCGGTGAGAAGTTTCATCAGAGACAGTGGGAAGCAGAAGAGGCCCACTGACTAAATATACTGCTGAGGGAACAGCAGGCGGGTCAGGATAGGTCTGCTGTGCCATCTGGTCACCTCCAAGGCAGGCAGGGATTGAACTCATGCTGAAGTGTCTTTAGCTTCTTAGTGCTGTGCTTTAACCTGCTGCACCACCAGGAAGGGCCTGTAATTTTTTTTTTAACATACCTTTTAGTTTAGCTTTTTACTATCAGTGTAGAGCTGTCTTTTTGTTTAGAAGAACACTAATGACATTATCACCCTGGAGACTAGATTTATATCAGGTCAAGAGAGAAGCAAGAATAAATCTATTAGTAAAATATTGCCATTGTACAGGTAAGAAGTGATTGTGTGAAAGTCTGATTAGAACAGTGGTGATAGGGAAGGAAAGATAAGGATAGTTTCAGGATAATTTAGCAAATAAATTGAGCAGGACTTTGTCATGGAGAGAGAAGACAATTTAGGACAATACACCCCATCCCCCTGGTGTGACCAACTGGATGCATCTGTGTTTTTCTTCAGGCCAGGAAAACATAGTTTTGAGTGGGGAAGCTGAAGATACAAGTTTTGGTTATGTGGAGTTTTTTCCAGTAGGAATTTATGTAGAATTCTAAAATTCAAAAAGCCTGTGGTACAGAAGGATTAGGAAACATATTGACAACATATTGTTGAAATATGTCACTCAGGAGGTGCTAAAGGACCAGCAAGCCTTCAGTTGAGAAGTATATTTATTTAAGATTATAAAGGAGATGTGGGGAGGAAGCAGCTTATATTTAACTGCTCTCTGATAAAGAAATTTTTAGGAAAGCCATATGATCTTTTCTCCTTGTGTAACTAGCTGTTTCTAACTTTTTGTGTTTTTACTATACTCTCAGTGGTTATTCCTTATTTGGGGACTGACCTATGTTTTCTGATTTTTAAATGAAAGCTAAAATCTAACCCCCATCACCAAAAAAGGAAGCAGAACAGTCCCCAAAATTAAAAAGTATAGCATTAATCTTTGCTTACTTATATTTATCCTTCCTTTAAAAATAAAAATTTATATTGGTCATAGTAGGCAAATGTTAGTGATGCCTTCTAGTTTGGTCTACTTTTTACTTCCTGTGTAGAACTATCTCTCTTTTTTTATGTTCAGCTCACCTTGCTTTAATGTTGGTATACTATTTTGAAAAATGGTGATGCCATCTTTATAAAAATTAGCCAAAAAGAAAATCAGAAAAGTAAATATCCTCTTGAAATTAGAAGTTTTCATGGCAAATAGAAAGTCTTTGTATAACTTCTGTTTTAGATTATCTACAAATTCAAAAATTGAGAGAACAAGGCATTATAAATAGAGGTTTAAATAAAAGTAAGACTCATTTCTCATAGATAAGATAATAGCTGTTTTGAATTGTGAGTCTTGAGTAACAAACTTTTTGAAGTGTTATTGTGGAAATAATATGAAAACTATTTAGACATTGTTTCTGATTTTAGACTGGGCTGGTTTAGATGAAGATGAAGATGCACATGTCTGGGAGGATAATTGGGATGATGACAATGTAGAAGATGACTTTTCCAATCAGTTACGGTAAGTTTTAAGTCATATTTTTATATAGCTTAGTATTAATTGTGAATATGGAATATGTAACTTGCCTGTGATAATTGACCTCTTAAAGGATAATTAATGTTTGAAATATGTTTTCGTATTATGAAAAACAAAATAGAGTCACCTTCATTTCCTAAGTTTCTAAGTTTAAATGCTTGGTGTAATTGTTTAAAATCTTATTTCCTTCTAGTGTCTTTATGAAGGTAGCTAAAGAGAAGCATATTTGCTATTTTTTTTTTTTTAGCCTTGCAGGTTTAACTTTGTCATTATTAATTTTCTAATCATATTGAATTCAGCAGAAATCAGAATCGTAGAGTGCTAGATTGGTGATCAATGTACTTTCCATTTACATGTACTTTTCATATATGTCTACCTATTTGATGATTGATGTAACATAAATTTAACTATTTTTAATGGCATTTTGTTTACTCATATAGTGTTATGCAGCCATCATCTCTTAATTCCAAAACATCATCAGCACTCCACAAGGAAACACCATACCCATTAAACAGACATTGTGCATTCCTCCAAACCCTCAGTCCCTGACAACCACTAATCTACTGTCTGTCTCTACAGACTTGTCTGTCCTAAATATTTCATATAACTGGTTTTATACAGTAAGTGATTTTGTGTGTTTAATTTCTTTCACTGAGCATAATCTCATTAGGTTTATCCATGTTGCAGCGTATATCAGTATTTCATTCCTTTTTATGACAAATATTCCGAAGTATGGATATGCTATAATTATCTGTTTGTTATTTGTTGGACATTTAGATTTCCAGCTTTTGGCTGTTGTGGATGGTGCTGCTTTGAACAGTCGTGTAGAAGTTCTGTTTGAATGTTACTCAGTTTATAGTTCCAGGAATGTAATCCTAGGAGTAGAATTTCTGGGTTGTATTATAATTCTGTGTTTTAACTTTTTGAGGAATTGTTAAACTTTACCATAGCTGCTGACAATTTTATATCACTACCAGCAATTTATGAAGGTTTTTAATCTCTACATTCATACCAAGACTTGTTATTTTATTTTTTTTAGGTGGTAGCTATTGTAGCGAGTGTAAACTGATAGCTCATTTTGATTTTAATTTTCAATTCCATAATCATTAGAAATGAGTCACTTCATAGAATGTTGGTTATTCATATAGTTTTGGTCAGCTTCTTTGGAGAAATACATAATCAGATCCTTTGCCCATTTTGAAATTGAGTTGTCTTTTTGTTGTTGAATTGTAAGAGTTCTTTTTTATATCCTGGGTTTTAGGCCTTTATCAGAAACATTATTTACAATTTTTTTTTCCTTTTCTGTTAAATTGCCTTTACTTTTTCATCTTCTCTGCATGTTTTAAAGTCCATTTTGTCTATTTTTGAAGGATTCAGTTGTAAATTCAAAGTAATATTTCTGTTTAGCTATTATATTTTGTTGTTTGATCCATTTTGAGTATAATATGAAGATCCATTTTCATTCTTTCCTGTGGACATCTAGATGGACCAGCCCTTTTGTTATAGAAACAGTTCTTTCCTCCATAAATTTATCTTGGTTTAAACCATGTGTATCTAGCTTGGCCACAAAGATATCTAAGGTAGATTGCATATACTTTTCACATCAAGATACAGAGGATCTGTTTTCATCTGTTAATTTTCTGGTTTAGTACACTTAAAGAAGTGAGACAATTTGTATGTTTTAAAATACATATTTTAAAATGATAAAGTAGCTTTTGTTCTGCCCTGCATGTTTTGTTTTGTTTTTAAATGGACCTAAAACACTTACATTCTAAAGTCTTTATATTTACTGGAGACTAATAACATTTTTACCCATATCCTTTCTCCTCTTTTTGGAAATAGTACAATTTATCTTTCATTGTTATTCTGGTACTTTTCTCCATGATTTTTCAAAGACTGATTTTTGACTATATCTTTGTTCTTTCAGTACCATGAGATGTAATTATTCAGAGCCTTGAGACTTTAAAACGACTTTAATGCAGTTTGGAGTTATCTCACCTGTCTTAGTTTTCAATTTTGTCTTAATGATGTTGTTTTTACTTTTTTAGTTTTTTGGACAAGATGGGAGCTATAGCTTTTGTTTTTTCCTTCTAAAATCTGTGAATATTATACCACCTATTCCAAGTATTGGAAGTATCTCTTCTCATTCTTCTTTTTCCATATATGTAACTATAAAAAGCCCCTTTTGTTCCTATTATGTATCTGAGCCCAATCTAGGATTAAATTCTGTGTGTTCAAGTTCTTGCCCCATCCTTATTTTTGTTTTTTATCCTTTTGAAATTGAGCTACAACAGATAATACCCTGATATCATTTTTTAAAGTGCTTCTCCCCTTTCTTAATAGAATCATATAATGCTGTTAGAAGATTTTCGGGCTTCCCAACTCTTAATGTCTTTCCTATAATCTTAATCATATAGACTCTATATAGACTATAAACTTTACTTTCGCTTAATGTATTTTGAGATTAAATTAAGCTTAACTCTTGCTATTCAGAAGTCAAATTAGTCCTTTATTAGTCAGAAAATAGAACTTTTCTCTTACAAATTAAGATGCTATTGAATACTTTTATTGAGAGCTTAAGCAGTAAATGTATTGATAATTAGATTTCTTATCACTAGTCATTTTGCCTTTTTATTGGTTTGGAAGTAGAGCATTATCCATATTTTGGTCCATATTCATATTCTTTGTGGCAATTTTATATAATATACCTCCACAGTGCTATTGATTTTTGTAAGTGCATAAATCTTGATACTTTCATTAGTAAATATGATTGTTTTAATTTCCCTCATTGAGTCATGATTTTTTGTCCACAACATTGTTGATAACGTCACCAGTATTGAACAAGTGCTTAGCTAGGACTTGGCTTTCTTCTTTCCCTGCTTTCTCAGTGTAATTACCTTTAACAAGTAAAAGTACAGAGTGAAACGTCAGTGTGTCTCTAGGTAACTAAAAGTCATTCTATTTTTGCTACTTCTGATATTGTTTCTCTTTATAACACTAGAAATAGATAAGATTGAGGTTTTCCTGTACCATATCTTACATAAAAGCTTTAAGAGACCAATATAGTCCTGATTATCATATCAGATAAAGATATTGTAATACAAATTTCTTAGAAAATAAGATGAGTTCTCAGATCTACTATATATCTTATTCTTGATCTTGTTGTAAAAGGAATGCTATTTTTGTTTCAAACAATGTACATTCTACATGTATCTGTGATAGCATTCCAATTGTTTTTCTTTTCTCTGGACTTTTCTTTCAACAGTCTCATGATATTAGTGTTTCTTTTTTATTGTACTTTTGTTTTGTGCTTAGTGGTCTTGATTTATTTTCCTTTTGGTTTCTTAGAGCCCTAAAGTCTAGCAAAGAACTTTCTGTCCCTGAGAATTTAGCTCATAGAAAGGCCTATCATTTCTTTTGTGTTTATCATTTATAAAAGGTAATCACCTTCTTTCAGAAAAGAGAAGACACAATCCCGGATAGGTTTTGTGTACTTGTTACCTACATATTAAATTGAACTTTGGGGATATATCTTTTTTTGTAGTTAAAATTAAAGAAAATGCACAATCTATATTGACTTTGTTAAAAACAAGGGAAAACTATGTTTAAGAGATTTTAAGTGTGCTTCCATTTTAAGAAAGCAACATATGAAGTACAGGTATTACCATCAGTTTCCTGTGAGGGTGAGGGACAAAGTAAACATTGTAAATTAAAATTCAGCAAAGGAAGGGGTATAGGTAGAAACTTGTACTGATCTCTTGACTCTTGATGAAGCATTTTACCACCAGTTCATACCGTCCTTCACACTTGAATAGAAGACAAAGATCCCTCATTTGAATAATATATGGCCTTAATATTATTCATGGATATTAGGTCAGTATTTGTATTATAAGTAACTGTTAAAATATTAGGGAAGTAAAGGAATTTGGGGAAGTGAATAATTGAATAATAAATATTATACATCATTTCTACAATGCTTTTGCATTGTATTTACATTCGAGAGTGTCTAAGCCAAATTATACTTGAGAACAAGTCTTTTTATTTTACCAGATATAATGATGTACAGGGCATATTAGTTATGCATTTATGTATTATGAATTGTTCCTTACATAATTTTGTGAAATTATTTAAGATACAAGATAAAGCGTTGTCTAGCATTCTTATGTATTACTGAAATGCCAGGTTGACTAGATTAAAATAATTTAAAAGTGTCCTGTGTTTTTCTACCACTATAAATTTTTGAGATTTTTATCCACATTTTAAGTTAGGAAAATAAAATCTTTAATATTTTATAACTCATTATATTATTTAGCCTACATATGGTTAATGCAGATTGTCTCATGTACCCTTAGATTTGATTAAGATTTTTTGCCTGATTATAGCAATACACATATGATTTGAAAAGCAGTTTATCTTTATGTGTAAATAACAGTAATTCCATTTTGATTATAAAAGCCCCAAATAGGTATGAAAAGTAATATAAAAGTTGGCTATCATTATCATGTATTCTTAGCCATATGGTTAGTGATTCTTAAAATTTATGTTTAAGTATTATAAATAGAATATCTGTATGGTATCTGGAAGTATATGGGGGATAAATTCCTCACTTTCCCACAAATAGATTTGTCAGAAAAGTAAGGAAAATTTATTAATGGGGAATATATTCTTTCTCAGGACTAAAATAGGGCTATTTGGTATTTTAAATGTTTTTTTCAGCTTGACTTATTAATTATGCTATTTCTAAAAATCATTTGTTTCTTTATAAAAAATGTTTAGTTATGTTCTTTTCTGTTTTATTACAGAGCTGAACTAGAAAAGCATGGTTATAAGATGGAGACCTCATAACATCCAGAAATGTCGAAGCAATCTAAACTTGACCTGTTTACTAAATTCTAGAATGGAACACTTTTAAAAAAACTTACATGTTTATTTCGTTACCTGTTTGAACTTATTTTTGATTTTGTAACATAAAAAATAAATGTTTTGATCTAATCTTTGTTTACTGCAGAATTCTTGCTCTTTTTGCCTTTAATTATTTTCTCCTTTTATTCATGATTTTCTAGAACTTTTATTATGTAGAGCCAGTGAAAGTTTCTACTATGACTTTATTTTTTAATGTTAACTAAGGTTCGGAGAGGTTAAATAATTTGAGGCTGGACCTCTGATTCCCAATTTAGTACTTTTCTTATACTATATGTTTAAATGTTCTGTTTAGAAGATACCTCTTTAAATCAGTTAGCTTAGTTTGAAAGTTTAGAAAGCATTAAGGTAACCCTTTAAAGCCTGTGCTTTAAAAATATTAATCATGTTAAATTGTTGTAATTAGTTCATGTAACATTGGTTGATAGAGTATTATTACTGCTTAAAGTCCAGAGTTGTTTGATACAATTCTGAGAATAGGTCTTCTGTTAAAATGAGGTAGTAGGCTTAATTATGTTTGTTAATGTGCATTCTGTGGTACTGAATAACAACTGCATCAATTAAATTTCTGCAAAGTGATTACTGTGCCACCATCTGCTTTTATAATTGGGAGATTTAATTTCATTGATAAAGAATTCTTCCTGATAAGACTAATACTAATGTTAGGAACATTTTCAAACATGAATGTGTTACTCATTTAGAACTATAATCACCATGCTGGAGTAAATTTATAAAATTTATGTAACACAATGTAGTGTAAAAACCAAGGTAGACGTGGGGCACCTGAAATAAAAGTAATGCCTTGAAATGATTTAAATAAATGGTTTTTCTTCCTAAAACATATAAATTTACCTACTTGATAAAGCTAGATGATTAGCTAAAGTAAGGGGTAAGAAACTTGGAAATTGTAAAGGTAATTTATATATATGATATGTTTACAGTTATAGTAAAGCATAGGCACACATGCTAATGTTAATTCACATGTAGAAATGGTTTAATGTATATTTTCTCTGGTATGGTCTGTGGTTACAATGTCATTATTAGGCCCTATATTAATGGTTACCTTAACAGTGTCAAATTAGTACTCAAAGGGATAACCACCTCATGAAATTTGAGTTTAAATTGGTGAGGTATGATTTTGAAACCTCAGAAATTGGGAAATGGTTTTAATGGGTAATCTCTATCATGTTTTGTCTTTATTAGGATTTTAAATTTTAGGTGGTTTTCTTGGTTAAAGCTTACAAGTCTTAAAATTGGTATTTGATCTTAGGATAATTAAACCACATTAATGGCAGGAATTGAGACTAGTTGTCATACTTTTTGCTGAGTCCACATACTAGAGGTTTTTTTCCTGCTTTTGGTGATTGATTTCTAGTTTGATACCATTGTGATCAGAGAAGATGCTTAATAGAATTTCATTCTTCATGAATTTATTGACAGTTATTTGGTGATACAACTTGAGCTCTAGTCTGGAGAATGTTCAGTGTGCACTTGAGAAGAAGGTATACTCAGCCTTTGGTGGCATGCAATGCTCTACAAATTTCTGTTTAGTACAGGGTGTAATATTCTTTACTGACAGTAGTTTATTTTTAAATATTTTGAATTTACCATTCAATTGGTATGGTTTCTGAGAAGTCTGCTGCAAACTTGATGGGAGTACTTTAAGACATTATCAGCTTTTCTCCCCACTATCCACCTTCAATATTATCCCCACTATCCACCTTCAATATTGTCTTTGACTACTGGCAGTTTCATGATTGTGTGCCTTGGTGTGGGTCACATTACATTTAGATAACCAGGTATTTTTTTACCTTCATATACTTAAATATTTTGTTCTTCACCAGGTTTGGAAATTTTACTGTTACTTGAATAAGATCTGTGATATCTATTCCCTTATCTTTTCTTCTTCTACTAGGATGAGGTAATGATTTTGATGATGTTATTTTCAAGTAGAGGAATGTACAGAAAATCACTTCTCTTTCTAATAGCCAAGAATAAGAAGGTTAGTATCAGTAGCCACAAAAATCATAGTTATATCATTTAATATTTTTGGTAACTTCCCATTTGGTGATTTTTTTTTTAAAGATTTATTTATTTATTCATACAGAACTGGGGTACAGGTCAGAGATGTGGAGGGTGAGAGTATTCACCAAAGGCAGAGTGGGGAGCAGAACAGGCAGATCGACTAAGTACACTGCTGAGGGGAGCAGCGGGCGGAGCAGCAGAGGTCTGTCTCGCCATGTGGATCTCCTCGGGGGCAGACGGGGATCGAACTCATGTGGAAGTGGCTTAAGCTTCTTTGTGCTGTGCTTTAACCCACTGCGCCACCAGGGAGGGCCCCATTTGGTGATTTTTTAAAAAAGGGCATACATTAAACTGCTTATGCTCTGGAGATATATATATATATATATATATACACACACACACACACACACACACATATACATATATATATATACATACATATATGTATATGTATGTATGTATCTTCTGAAGTGTATGGTAAAGAAAAAACTAAGAAAATTCTTTCTAAAACTTGTTAAAAGCATTTAAAATTTTGATATGTTTGAGAGACTCTTCGCAGTTTACAAGTTTGCTTGTTAAATGAATCCAGTCAAACAGGTTAGAAACTTAAGTTTTCACTGTTTGATATAATAGCATGTATATTCTTACCAGTAGATTAATTTGTATTCAATTTTATTTTCAAAATTAAAATTATCGATAGGCTGTCTTTTGTTTGTTTTAAATCTTGCAGGGCTTTCTGACTGTCATTATTTGTAATTTGTCTCTCTTTTTATAAAGATTTATTTATGCATACAGAATGGGGGTACAGTCCAGAGGCACAGGGGCAGTGAGAGGCACCATAGAGTAGGGAGCAGAACAGGCAGATTGTACATTGCTGAGGGTAGTAGTGGGTAGATCAACAAAGGTCTGCCATGCCCTGTGGGTCAGCTCCTTCTGCTGTGGTGGTTTGGTAGAGCTTCCTAATGCATGCTTTAGTCCATTGCGCCACCAGGGAGAGCCCTGAAAGGAGTTTTATATACATATCCACAATAATTTTTTTTAATTTTTCCTGTTTTAGGTGAAATTGATAATCTCATTTTAAAACAACTACAAGCTATAGCAAAGTCTAGAGATAGTCAGGAATTAGATAAATGATACGTGGGGTTCCCAGGTGTGAAGATTGGGCTCTATACATCCCTCTCTTGTTTTCAGTTACAGTATTTTGACCATTATTTGTTTTAAACATCAAATCCAATGTAAGATTTCATTTGAAAAATTGATTCTACAGCCTTTCTTGTAAAGTTTGATAACAGTGATCTAGATTTTCTACAATATTGGCAATTTCTCCTAAATACTACCAAGTAAGTTAGATTTTACTTTCTTTCCAGATTCAGGGTAGAGTCACTTCATACTGTGAAAATTATAAACATCTTTTCTAAGTTTGCTGAGTCTGTGTCATCTGTAGATGTGTGATCATGATGTTAGATATATACAATTGGACATGTTCTTTAAAAAAAAACATGTACCTTTACCACTTCATTTTAAAGATGAAATAATAAACCCAAAGTGGTTTTGACCTGCCTGCCCCCTAGGTTAACATTAGCAGAACAAAAATTATTTTCTCCAGTTTTCTTTCCACTGTATTGAACTTTCTTTATAAGTTACTATATTTCATTAGTTTTAAAAGGAGTACTTATTAAATATTTGGACATATAAATTGTATAGAGGAAAAGGCTGAAGCTAATAGCTTTGCAAGAGAAATTCAAAAATACTTACATGTAGCGACAGTTCATCAGGTACTGTTACATTGAAACCAGGGTGTTTCCATAGAGAAATTCTACTTGTGTTTTATGTAGTGTGTTAATGGAATTTGAGTTGTCTCCTGGCTTTTAAGATTAAAACCTTAAAAGGTTTTCATCTTCACCATCCATAATAAATACTTGTATGGATAGCAACACCCAGACTTCCCTATGAATAATTAACACAACCACATCCTTCCTCCACACATACCTTCATTTTTCTGTAGTTTTCATGGAGCAAAGATCAAGGTCTCTGTCCATGCTTAACCAAACAAGTGAAGGCATATGGCCAATTCTTAGCCAATTATTTGACCTAGAACTTTCTGGGACTTTATCTCCAGCAGAGGGATACAAAGTTGGGGAAAACTGTCAGAATTGAACCACTGAATAGTTCTGAGACTCCCAAATTTTGGATCCTCTTTTTTAGCCTGGTACTTAAAATCATCATTAATTTTATAAACTCTCACTTCTACTATATCCCCTGTCTTGTCCTCTCTCTCACCTCAGCCCTACTTAAGAGCAATCAAAATTGGAGTTAATCCTAATTGGTATTTCTTTTTGTGAAAGATTCTGCAATTATTTGTTGGCTGTCACAACACAAACTGCTATAGTAGAAAGCATATGAAATAAAGTTTGGACTCTGTGTTACTGTACTGAGAAATGAGAACCTACCCTGTCCGGTAAATGAATCTTTTAGTTAGCAAAACTTGGTATGAGATACCTAATGTGCCATAAAGATGATGCTCTTCTTAATTTTCTCCCCATTTAGAGATGACTCCTTTAGAAGTCATACTGTGCCTCTTAAGGCTGTGAAGCACTGTCATCCTTTTCTCAGTCTTTATTTTGATCTTCTAAAGTACCATTGCGGTAGCCCTCCACTAAGTGCTGTTGACCTTGTTGGCTGATTGCTTTTAGTGATTCCCAGTGATTGATAGAGCAACTACACAGTAATGAAACCAGCTAGCTCACTTTATCTTAGCTGGATTAAAGCCTGAAAACAAAATTTTCTTTATGAGGAGGGAAAAGATTTTGAAAAGTATCATAAAGAAGCATGAAAGGGATACTGGAGACTATTATGGTAAGAAAAAGCTTTGTAAAGAAAGGGAAGCATAACCATTAGATTCTCAATGGAAGGAATGGTGATGCTCTGATTTTCTTTTTAACAATAAATGCCACTCACGTGCTAGCATGATAAATATATTAGTGCACAGATACTCCAGAAATATTTTCTCAAAACAGGGAGAGAAAAAAAGGGAAGTGTAAAAACAATCATGAAAAACTCATTGTGCAGCTTTATTTCAGATCTATCCATACTATGCCTATAAAATTGGGGAACGTCAACCTTGTGGGAAATTAAAGATACTTAGGAAGTATCTTGATTTGTTAGTCTGCTATTGGTGATGAATATAAAGCGTTAACACTAACACAATGAAGTGGTAGATGTTTGTAAATATTAAACATTTTAAATTAAAATTCTGACCTTTTAATACTTAATGAATTTTGTAGGTAATTGGGAGGCTGTTGTAGACCCAGTAATAGAGCAATTAATTGTTGCAGGAATATTCTCTACATTTTCCTTCCAGGAAAAAAAAAAAAAAAAGCTGATCTGTTGATAGAAAGGCAGTACAATAATCAATGGCATTGCATTACTGTAATGATAGATGACAAGTCAAGCAATGACTTATTTTTTAGGCCTCTCTTCTGGAACTGAAAATGTCAGTCATGGGTAAAACCACTGCCCATTCTATAATGTCTGTGTAAATTAGGAAAAGTCACTCTTCCTCGAGGAGAATGTAGCCCTGTTAGTCCAGGCCAAGTGTAGTACAGGCCAGATTTCAGCCCACAGTTCCTTTACTGAGTTCTGCTATACAAGAGCATCACTGTGCCGAATACCCCTGGCTGCCTTCAGAAACTGAATCTAAATATTTTGTCAAAGGAAAATACACTGGCAGAGTATTGAGGTTCAGGAAGCTGAGGAAGTGACAAGAACTAGGACATCTCTGGTATTAGGATTTAGTAAACAAGACTTTAAGGCAGAGTTGCCTGATCTGTGGGCCCCAGGTGCTGCTGCAATGGAATTAACCTATAACTGCGTCCTCTTGCTTTGTAGTCATCACTTAAAGCCTGTAGTATCAGGAGTAATAATTGCTTAACTGGCCCTTTGTGTACCTAAAAACTGGTGGAGGAAGAAGCAGACTCTCCTCTTCTAAAGTGGGAAATAGCATTGAGAGGAGGCACTGACTGCCTACTTGCTAAGACTATACACTACTGGAATCATCCCCAACGGGAGATTGGTTTGCTCTAAGGATGATGTGCATGTGTGAGAGAGTTGGGTGCTGGGTAACTATAGCAAGATAAGTGTGTGGCATGGGAACTAGGTATTGCAGTTATTCTCTGCATAATAAGGTAGTACCTAGTCCAAGCTCCTATGCAATACTGCTGTCAAGACACTGACAAATATTAGACACAAAGGAAATTTAGGTGACGTTTTCATGACCCAATGTTGTAGTCCATCTTTTCTCTATACAAAAGTGGTGGCAGAAATGACTAACTCAGGACAGGAAGGATCTCTGTTCATTGTGAGAGATTCAAAAGGTATTACTGTGAATTCATTTTCTTCTCAGTTCATGTAGGCTTCCCCATACTGAGTGTAGGAGACAATTTTCTCCAGAGAAAAGAAAATCCCCCAAATTTATTATCTCAAGAAATAACATTATTTACTTTTACTTTTTTTTAATTGCTTATTTTTACATCATTTTGTGTGTTTTTCTATCTCAGTTGTAATCCCCATGGGCTTCCCATTACCACATCACCCGTGTGCCGTCACAGTAGTCCAGTGCATTTCCCTCCCCCCACTGTTTTTGATCCCATTCCCCATTCCACTCCCATAAAATGTTTCTGGTATATAACTTCATTATTATTATTTTCTTGCCTGGTCTGTTATACTCCTGCTATGAGTGAAACCATTTGGTGTTTTTCCTTTTCTTTCTGGCTTATTTCACTAAGCATGATCTTTTTTCAGCTCCATATCCATGTTGCTGTAAAAGACATGTGTTTATTTTTTTTTTGGTTGCTGAGTAATATTTCATTGTGTGTATGTACCACATCTTTTTAATCCAGTTATCCACTTTTGGGCATTTGGGTTGTTTCCATGTGTTTCCAATTGTAAATAAAGCAGCAATAAACATGGGGGTGAAGGTATCTTTGAATCAGTGTTTTTGTGTCTTTTGGGTAGATGCTAAGAGTGGGATTGCTGGGTCAAATGGAAGCTCCGTTTTTAGCAGTTTGAGAAACCTCCAAACAGCTTTCCATAGTGATTGTACTAGTTTGCATTCCCACCAGCAGTGCAGGAGAGTTCCTTTTTCTCCACATCCTTGCCAACATTTGTTGTTGCTAGTTGTTTTAAGATGTACCATTCTGACTGTTGTGAGGTGATAGCTCATTGGGTTTTAATTTGCATCTCCCTTATTACAAGTGATGTTCAACATTATTTCATTTGCTTGTTGGCCATCTGCATTTCCTCTTTGGAGAAGTGTCTTTTTAGGTCTTCTGCCCATTTTATGATGGGGTTGGGGTTGTTTATTTTTGTTGAGTTTCATCAGTTCTTTGTATATCTTTGTGATCAGTCCTTTATCACTGGTTTTGTGTGAGAATTTTTTTTTTCCCAATCAGTGGGATATCTGTTTCTTGTATTTTTTTTTTTAATGGTTATACTCATATATCAAAGAGACTACCCTAACAACAATGTAAACTATTGGGCTGGGCATGAGGCATAGTGTTCCAGGCTTCTATAACATTTCAGAGCCTTCCACATCACACTGCTTCATCTATGAAGAACTGCTAGTGCTTGTGTGTAGACTGTTAGTGCCCAGAATGGAATGGAACATAACAATTTTGGTTGTTGGTTTTTGCCCAAGACACTGCTGATTTTCCTCATAGATGTAATTTTTTCCCATACCCTGAGAGTTTCTTGTGTGTTCAAAACTTTTTGTAGTTAAGTATTGTACAAACTTCTGGGCTAGCATGTAATCCAGTAGAATTTGCCTTTCCTTTTTTATGTTATTGAAATAAACTTTCTACTATGATAGATGATAGGTAAGTAGGTAGGTATTAGGTAGCTACATAGCCATGTAGGTAGGTAGGTAGGTAAATTGGATACTTCTTGTGATGGGCTGATCAGCCATTAAAAAAAAAACAAACAAACACCAAGGCCCAGTGATGTACTAAGTCCTAGTTTATTTTGTTGATAAGTAAATCCTAGAGGATCTTCTAGATTCATGGATTTTACAGACTAGTAGTGAAGACAGGAAAAAACAAGGGAACAAGCAAATAAGTACAAATTGTGAAGAAAATAATTTAAAAAGAAAAAGTAGGGCTCAATAACAGTCAATAGTAAGAGTTGACCAACTCAAAAAAAAAAAGTTCACTTTAGGCTTCTGGAAGGAATAGAAAAGGCATGATTTGAAGATTGACATGAAACCTGTTAGTCAAACAGATGGGGGGTTGAGGGTCAGGGAAGAGGGAGATAATTATAGGATGATAATGGAGTGTAAGTGGTATATATCACTGAGGGTGAACCAGGCTAAAACTGGTGACAAACAGCCCCCAAATAAAGAGACTTAACAGTTTATTTCTGACTTTTCAAAGTCTGCTCTCTGGACAACTATACTTTTGGGGATTTAGGTCCTTCTCCTGGACCCCCATCTCCACATATGGTGACCATATTCTCCACCAAAAGGGATGAATAAAGGAGAAAGTTTTGTTGAATAGTTTTCCACTGTTAACCATCAACTGAGCTCATGTCTCTAGCTTAGGTGGTAGAAAGTGAAAGTTCAAGAAAGGGTGGAGGCTACATACAATTGAGCACTAATCATGTCCACCAGAGAGTGCATGGAGCCAGGGCATTTTAGGCAGAACAACCTGGAAGGACAAGGTAGGATTATGATTAGTATACTTCAGTACCATTGTGTTGTAAGAGGATATTCTACCTCTTACAATTTCATAGCAAATAGGCGCCCTCTTGAAAGGTAAAATTAATGCTGTTAATAATCTTTTCCAGACACATTTTTCTGTTTGAGTGTAGCAATGGTGGTTGTATTCTGGTTATTGGTTTTGTGTTTTTGTAGAGAGTGCTATCCTGGTTTGTTCTGCGGTGTATTCTCCCTCTCCACTTTGCTTGTGTTGTCTCCCTGGGTTGGGATGCCTTTTCCTGTGTTCCACTGACTAAATCCCCATTACCTTCCAAACTCATTTTAAGCATCAGTCTCTTCTGGAAGTCAATTTTTGGACTTACAGTTTGGTCTCAGAGCTCCTCCTTTACCTTCCCATCATATTCAGTGCCTTTATTGTATCTTTTAATTTTCCTTTTGAAATTACCTGCTTTGAGTCCCCCCCCCCCACATTAGAATCTAAAATCCTGATGGGTGGGGACTGTACATTCAGCCTTTTCTTTACTCCATTTAGTAAAATCTTAATAAACGTCACTTGAACCAATTAGATGAAGTGAGAGTTCTACTAATTTCCAATTAGATGAACTGAGAGTTCTTCTAATTCTATTATAGCTTTGGAAGTAAGAACTCTTTCTTACTTCGTAGTTCAAACACTGGATCCAAAATTAATCTTTATAATCCAGCTATCCCAAGTAAATAGGAAACCTGAAGCTGAAACTGAATATTAATGCTGATTTGTTAACATGTTTTAAAACAAGTTGTTTGTTTATTCTTGAAGCAAGTTGTTTATTTGAATTAACTTGTACAACTGCTAAATAATATCAGTACTGATTTCATGAAATCTCAGGGTCTGTTATACTCACTGATCCCACCATGGATGGAGGACAACCCACCATAAATACAGCTCATTATGCCAAAACTATAGTTCAGGCAGCTTAATTGAAGCAGAAGTGAAAACTAAGAGATTTAGCACAACTGTACTATTTGACATTTTCATGGAATTGACAAGAAGAATGTATTTCCATGTGGCAAGCTACTGGTTTTTCCCCTTGTATTTCTTATAAACACTTTTCTCGTTGACATTTATTAGAAAGTAACACAAAGCAGATTGCTGGGTTTGTACTCTAGACATTTTATATCGGGCATATTGTATGCTCTCTGTGTGCCAGGCATGATGGCATCTTTGGAGGTTAAGCCCTCAAATCCTATTCTACCATTTTAATAATTTCATTGACTTAACCTTTATATAGATGAAGTTTATTATTTCCTTAAAGAGTACTTTGCTGCTCTGTGCTTGCTGAAAGAATGCTTCAGGTTAAAAATTTGGTCTGTGATCTGTCAGGTGATGATACAAAAGGTTTAACTTAAACACAAACACTGGGTCACTGAGGGACATGATCCAGATGGTTTTGTATTTGATTACACCATTCTCCATTTCCCAGGCATCTCTATCCTTTCTCCTCTTTTCTGCCATCTGTCAATACACCTGAATGAGAAACTTAATCACATATGCTATCTACAGTTTAATTTGCTTTTTCTCTTCCACCTCCTCTTTCATTGAGTAGTTAAAAAAAAAGTATAAAATAGTAACTAGTTTTGCATTGTACCTCATTTTCCCCAGAGCTAAGTAGTTTAAGACTAAATCTGGACCATTTGTTTATGTAATTACAGCATTTGGGGCACAGAAATAAAATGTTACATTTGATCAAATTATAAAGTAGGGTGGAGTATATTTTTCTTACATTTTGTCTTTATTATGAATTGCAGATTTGATGATTAGTTATTATTATATAAGCCTTATAATAAATTATCATTTATAGTACATTATATTTGTTTGGGAATTTGAAATTAACCTTAAGAAATTAACAACATGTAAAGTGGGATAAATTAATAAATCTTGGCATCAGAATCATCTGATTTATTTCTGGCCAGGTTACATTCTAGCTGAAACTATCAGGCATGTTATTTGACCTTTCTAAGCCCCTAAGGTACAGAAGATACAGAACTATGTAACTTGTGGAGTTAATGAGGGAATGATGTTGCATTTAGCAGAGTGCTTGTCATCTGTAAGTGCTCAGTAAGTGACCATTTTCACTATTAATATTTGTTGTACTAATAAACTAACTTTGACCGCTAAAGTAAAGAGATAAAGGAATGGAATGAAATTTTTAAAAAAGAAAACTGTTAAGCATTTGTAAGTGTAATTGTCAAATGGTTTTATAAAATTATTTTCACTATAGAGATAACTCCATGAATATAATTATCCTCTGTAGGAAATAAGATTTCCCTGTTCAGGTGTCTCAAGTAAAAGCCTGCAGTATTTTTTACTATGTTGGTTGAACTTACGTCAACAACTTAGAACTAGCTTGAACAAACTGCAATAAGCTGCCCGAATCCAGCTCCTTGCTTGTTTTTATGTGGCCTGCAAGCTAGAATGGATTGCACAATTTTAAATGTAAGGGATATTGCTTTAAAAATGAATAACACTGGGGCCTCTTGGTGGCACAGGGGTTAAAAGACAGTGCTATCATGCTCTTGCGAGCCAAGTGCTGGGAACTGAACTACATGGTGCCCCAGACCTCTCTCGCTGCTGCTCCCTTAGCAGTGTACCTTAATATATCTGCCTGTTCTACTCCCCATTCTGTCTCTGGTGAGTCCTCTCACCCCCCCCAATCACTTTCTACCCACCCCCCTTTTATGCCCCACAGCTCTGGCCTGTACCCCAGCTCTTGTATGCATGAATAAAAAATCTTTAAAAAAATGAATAACACTTTGTGATATGGGAAAATTATAATAAAATTCAAAGTTCAGTTTCTATAAGTAGTTTTATTGGAACATAACCATATTCACTTATTTATGTGTTATCTATGACAATTTTTGAGTGGCAAAATTATATATTTGTGATACTGATTACATGACCTATAAGATGTATAGTCTTCTTTCGAGTCTATTTCAGAAAGTGTATTGACCCCAAATTTTAAATAACAATATATTTATGGAGAAGGATTTCAGAATCTAGCTTTCTCAACTTAAAGATCATGTTTCACTTTCCCTGGGCTGCTATAATAAAATATCAAATACTGGATACTTGAAGCAGCAGAAATTAACTGCCTTACATTTCTGGAGGCTAAAAGTCTCAAATCGAGGAACAGCCAAATTCATAGGCCTGAAAACTGTTTGAGAATTCTTCCATGCTTCTTCCTACTTTTTACTGGTTTGCTGGCAATATTTGGTCTTCTTTGATTTACAGCTACATAGCTTTAATCTCTGATTTCATTGTCACTTGGTATTCTGTATCTCTCTCCACCGTGACTGTCTTCTTAAAAGAACACCAGTTATATTGGATCAGATAACTATCCTACTCTACTGTGGCCCCATTTTAACTAATTGCATAGGTAAAGCAGCCTATTTCCAAATCCATATCACATTCTGAGCTACTAAGAGTTAAGATTTCAACATGCCTTTATTTTGGTGAAGAGGTGAAAGGCATAATTTAGTCCATAACTATCAGGAACTGGATTCCAGCAAATATGAAGGGATTCAACAAAAGTCATAAAAAATTTTAAAAGGATATTTTTTTTTCACATTCCATGTTATAACAATGAGAAATTCTAACTTTAAAGTCATTGGACTTGAATCTGAACCTGGGAGACTGAATTTGTAGTTGATGACTAATCTTTCCACTATACCAAATGGATTCAAAGTGAATTAATCTCCAATATCTAATTATTTTAGTATAGAAGTATATAAAATCTATAAATATATATCATATATACTTATGCATTAAAAATGAAATGGTTGAGAGTTGTATTCTATAAATGGATAACATCCCAGTTCTATACTTTTTATTTATTTTTACTAAGAGACAATGAGTGTGATGAGACTTTTTCTTTCCACTTCAGTTGGCAGCTAACCATTCTAGAAAACAGAATGGAGTGTATTTATGTGCAATGACACTTTAATATTCTGTTTTCATTGTAGTCAGAAGTGACATGCATACAAAACAATATTAAAGAGGAAAAATCAGCAACATAAACAATAATTTCTTTAAGTCCTTTGAAAAATAATATATCTGCTATCTATATTTTTTCTTTTTCCAGTGGTTATCACTTTTATTAACTGAAAGGGGAACTCAAGCTTCTTTCTTATGTGCTCTAAAGGTAGTATTTGCAGGTAGATTCTTACCCTATAGGTATATTAATAATTGTATGAAGGGAGTTAAAAGAATTTTTCATTGTTAAAATATGGAGTGTGAAAAAGTGTCCTTTCAGAACTAAAAGTAATAGAAGCCTGGTAAATGGAACATGAATAGGGAAATTTTCACCAGTTCTTGTGACTGTCATACTGTATTTTTTACCTGTGACTGTCATACTGTATTTTTTAGAATATTTTCAGATGATATCAGATACTTACATTGTGGAGTAGTCTGGGCATTTGGTATTGAAGAAAGACACCAGTGTGATTTAGTAATGCTGTTCTCTTGAGCTGAATCCAGGCCTTTTGGTTTAATGTTTGGAAGATGCTTCTCCCTGCATCAGCCAGCACAAGGCAATTGGGTATTGACTCAGTAACCCTAAAGAAAAATACCCCTGGATGAACTTCCCACAGTAACATTCAGATATCCAAAATCTAAAATATGCTAAGATTGAATAGTTATACTTTGAAGGAAAAAGCTGACAATAGCTTTGTTACTACATGGAAATTTCCAAGTTTACCATGGCCTGGGTAATTAATTGTCATAACATATGCCTTTGAGGTAACTAGAAGAAAGGAAAAATTATCCCATTTGACTGATAGAAAAACTGAGACAAGGGCATCTAACTTGCTTGTGGTTACCCAAGGAATAGTTGGCTGAGACTCCAGGATTCCTGACTCCAGATTCATTGCAATAACCACCAGACTGAAACCAGCCACCAAAGGCTGTAATTTGGTCCTGAGGTTATGGCCATAGTTTAGAACCACAATAGTGAGGGAAACACACTTTAAGACAACCTTGAAATTCTCTCAAGGGAATTATGCCTCTTATCTTGTGTTGATTATACAATAATTGGTATAAATGAGTCTGTCAGGCTAGGTTCCTCTTAGGAAACTGGGAAGATTTGTCTTAACATTGAGCACAAATTTTTAAATCAGTTGTGTTGAATTTATGATGCACAAATCAATGTGTTAGCATTATTCTTTTATTTCGCAGAAGTCATAATATGGGTTGCCATGGATATAGCCAGAGAAGAGAGGGCTGGAGACTTGGAGACTGGGAAAACAGACTTCCAGTATCTAGAAAGACCCTGAGGTGGGTGATGGCAGGATTATGGATGGGCATTGATAGTCTTTGCACCAAGAAACCCTTCAGTGTCTATAGGAGGCAGAGTGTAGTAGGACTGGTTTATGACTGTAGGTACCAGGCTGAAGTTCTGGCAGATATAACTCCTGTATCATGAGGGTTAGGTTTTGCTTCTTTGGGGCTGAGGCTCAACAAATGTAATAGCTCAAGGTATTTCTGAAAGAGCATTGGGACAAAGGTGCCAAATAACGATAACATCAATAATAACAGCAGTACATCATCTCTTTACTGATCACTTACAATGGGGCTAAATTTTATGCTAGTTCTTTACATTTGTTATCTTGTGTATTTCTCACTATAATCCTACAAGGCTTTTTTTTTTTCCCCCTACATTTTATTATGTAGAAATGAGACTCAGGGTTAAGTGACTTGCATCATACGCTACATGGGAGTGAGAAGGAATTCAAATCCAGAACCCCAATTCCACTGCCAAACCTTTATGTTTATTCCACTGTACCTTGGTTCATCAGCTTAAAAAGAGGGCAAAGAGGATGGATACACTGGGAAAATTCTTGATATTTCTTTTAAGAGCATGATTAATCCTAGAGATTAGACCTTGGTTGTGTTTTCAAGAACAGAATTGTTCCAATTTGGACAACTGAGATTCTAGCAGGTTATTGCCCATAGTTGATTGTCCTTTGTCATCAGTTTTCCTCACTGATCACTTTAAAGTTATATAGATTTTATGTCAAATCTTATATCAGACACTTATTTAACTATATTACTTCTTTGAGCCATTTTTTTAAAAGATTTATTATTTATGCATACAGAACTGGTGTACAGGCCAGAGGTGCAAGGGCGGTGAGAGGATTCACCAGAGACAGAGTTGGGAACAGAAGAGGCAGATCAACTAAGTATACTGCTGAGGAGAGCAGTGGGTGGGTCAGGAGAGGTCTGCCATGCCATGTGGTCACCTCTTGATGATCAAACTTGTGCTGAAGTGTCTTTAGCTTCTTAGTGCTGTGCTTTAACCCACTGTGCTACCACGGAGGGCCTGAGCCATTTATTTTTTATCTGCAGGGCTGGCATCTCATGGGACTAGAGGATAGAGTCAGTGGAGTCTTGTATATAGGTGCTTAACCTGTGGCAGGTAATCAGCAGTCCTCAGCCTTCACTGTACATTAAAATTACTCACTCATCGGTAACCTCCAATGCCCAGGCACATTCCAGATTACTTAAGAGTCTCAAGCATAGGACCAAGACTTTGATATTTTTGTCTCAAACATCCCCATGCGATTACAATGTACAACCAAGGCTGGATACTATAAGTGCTAATAATATTTTTCTCTTGTTTACATTAAAGGTAATTTTCTTTGCCTGTCTCTAGCAAAAAATTGAAGAAATTATTGAATGAAAATACTATAGCAAAATCTTACCCATAAGTGGAGTGTCTTCCTGTTATAGGGAATTAATTTTTCATATTTACTTTTTCATGTTCAAAGTTACCAAATTTCCTTTACTTTATTAGATTTCCAGTTAGCTGTTAATTCAAATAGTGAACAGGAATGAGAAGCTGAGGGAACAATTTTGGCTTTGTTTTTGTATTTTAAATCATACTTCCTTTTGTACAATGCATGCTTTTTCCTTTCTGGTATAGTTCCTGCAAAATTCCCATCCCCAACTCACCAGTGCACTGTTACCATAGTCCCTTGTGTAAGAACACATTCCCAAGGGGATGATTTTAAGGATGGATATATACTTCCAGAACAGATTTTCTTCCCTTTACTGCCCAGAAAACCCCAAATCACACTATTCCCTAGTAAACTCCTAGTATAGCAGAGAAGGTGGTCTGTTACTAAATTGTGTCTGAATCCCACCTCATGGATTTGGTAGGCCAGGGCAGTCCAACTTAAGACCTGGGTCAGCAGCTGGACATTCCATGGGAAGTTGGTCAATATCTGCAAGGATGCTGAGAGTTTAGAACTGAGAGCTCAGATGCAAGTGTTGAATCAACTGGTTAGCTATAAGATTGTAAATGAGGAAGAAGTGAAGGGAAACTGGGTTGATTGGAGTCAGGCTGAAAACAAGAGGGTACCAAACAATTATTTCAAATACTGCTGTGTACTCAACCTTCAACTTTGTGTGGGTTGGATTGGCTTAATAGTAAATCGTGCTTGTTAGAAAAACACATATGTCATGACCCCTAAATTATAACCAATAATTTTTATAAAGAATCAGGTGGCCGAGAATAGTTGGCATAGCCAATAGAACACACTAATCATTAAAAGAATACAGAATATAGTGAGGGCAACTAACCATCCTGGTTTGACAGGTATAATTAAATTATAAATAGGACTCCCTCTCATTCTTAAAGGTGTGCAGGTTTGGCCAAAAATTTATATGCTCCCTATGTACAAGAGTCTTGAAATTTTATACTTCTCTAAATTAAGACTGGTCATACAAACTATATCAATAGACATAGTTAGAATTGCAGTAATGAGTATCTGACCACCTATAAGGATAAAGGTTAAAAACTGCTCATCAAAATCATTTGATGAAGGCCCTCCCTGGTGGCCCAGCACTGAGAAGCTAAAGCCACTTCCGCATGAGTTTGATTGCCGCCTGCCCCAGAGGTGACCACATTGTGTGGCAGACCTCTCCTGATCCGCCCGCTGCTCCCCTTAGCAGTGTACTTCGTAGATCTGCCTGTTCTGCTCCCCACTCTGTCTCTGGTGAAGCCTCTTGCCGCCCCTGAACCTCTGACCTGTACCCCAGTTGTGTATGCACAAATAAATAATCATTTGATGAAGTAGAGTGATTGAAGCACAAGTTGAAAGTTGATTATAGTCAGTATCTCCCCAGCAAAGTGAAAGCAAAAATTAGAAAATTACATCTGTAAAAACTAAGCTTCTTTGAAATTATCCAGATAATTCAGAGCTCAAAGGGTTTTGCCTGAACTATCCAATTAATTAATTGGATAGTTTAATTAATTCATAGCACAAATGAAACATTTGCTACCTTAGAACTATTTTTAGTGTAGATACAGCTAAATATGATGCATATTTTATTAATTCATAGATCTGACCTTTATATGTAACTGCTAATGCTGTCCTTAACACTGATTAATAAATATTGAGAAAAGTCAAAGTATCAACAGAAGTAAAGAAATGCCTTACTGATCTGATTGATACATATATATACACACACATATTTACAATCAGTGAACACTTCTAAGTCTTTTTCTTGCTCCTTCTATGTGTTCCTATCCTGCTTTCACTCTGGCTCAGCACAGGAGTGGCAGGCACCTGTACTAGCTAGACCAGATTTATTAGTTAATGACAAACTGATTTCCAAAACCAAATTATGCTCCCACGATGGAGCATTTCTTTATTTCATGACCCTGCTAAATTTGGTATATTAAATTTTATTTTTCCAACTGTGTGAGAATGACATTTATTTGTTTTTATGATTACTATTGAAGGCTTTCACATATTTGTGGGTTATTTGTACCTTACATTCTATTAATTCCTATTTGTCCATTTTTTTCTTACTTTTCATCATACTGTATTTTTCTTATTTTGCTTGTACTTTTAAGAATACATTATAGTGGGCCCTCCCTGGTGGCGCAGCGGGTTAAAGCACAGCACTAAGACGCTAAAGCCATTTCCACATGAGTTCGATTCCCGCCTGCCCCGGAGGTGACCACATGGCGTGGCAGACCTCTCCTGATCCGCCCACTGCTCCCCTCAGCAGTGTACTTCATCTATCTGCCTGTTCTGTTCCCCACTCTGTCTCCGGTGAAGCCTCCCGCCGTCCCTGAGCCTCTGGCCTGTACCCCAGTTCTGTATGCACAAATAAATCTTTTAAAAAAATAAAAATAAACATTAAAAAAAAGAATAAATTATAGCATTGAGAATGTCTCCTCAAATTTAGTTTTCTTTTTACTTCCTTTTTCATGTCTGTAGATCTCACAACCTTGAGAGATCACCTGCTTTGAGGAATATAATTTATAGACAATCTCCAGCTAACAGAACTTTGGGATCACCTACTAACAGCCAATGCTCAAACAGCCAATGCCCATTCCAATCCAATGTGAGACTTCTCTACTGTCAGTCTTTTCTTTGGGGGCTCCATTCGGACTCTTTCACTGTGGTCCTCACTGCCTGGGGTACTTTCTACCCAATTCTTTCTCTCTTTCCCTTCACAATTGCCAAGTCTGTATCATAACCGCAGGCTCTCACCATCTATTCCTGCTACTTTTGTTCTTTACATGTGTTTTCCCTATAAATTTCCTAGACTTCTACTTTCATTTTGGCATCTACTGCCTAGAGAGTTCAAACATAGTGTTTTTTGATGAATGGAATTCTTTTCTTTTTTTCTCTTCCTCCTCCTTTTTCTCTTATGTTTTTATTATGGAGTATTTCAAACAAGCAAATGTAAAGAGAATTGTAAAATAACTCCTTGTACCCATAACTTCATTAATTATCAGCATTTTCCCCATCTTTCCTTTATGTGTTCCTTTCTACATTTTTTTCCTGGAATATTTCAAAGCAAGTTCCACACTTCATTTTTTTTCACTTGGAAATACTTCATTATGTCTCTAAGAAATAAAGCTTCCTTTAAAAGAAACACAGTATCATCATCATCATAACGCAATTAATAATTTAATGTTACCTAACACTGAATAGGTTTAAATTTCCATGGTTAAACAGAAGTATTATCTTTTAATGTAGTTGGAGGATCCTTTATTTTTTAAAATTACACCTTCTATACATCAAGAAATTACATCCTACCATATTGTTTAGTTGAATGTTCTCCTATTTTGTCCCTAAATTGTTTACACATTTGGTTTATTCATTTAAACTTTGCAACACATGACATTTATTTTGTGTAGGATACAAAGAGGATGTTCGATTATTTTTCCATATGGATACCCAACTGTTCCAGCACCATTTTTATGAGTCCATTCTCTTCCCTAAAACATTAACTGACTCATTTGTTATATAAATGTCACTTATTTTGTGGTATTCCCTCCTACATTGTTAAGTCATATTTATTTATTTCTGCACCATCAGCATACCACCCTAAGTAATGTAGTACAAAGTAAGTCTTTATTTTTAGTAGAGCAAGTTGTCTCATTGTTCACCAGGAAAATCTTAATTTTGTTTACTACTATTTTTGATACGCATTTAGCATCAAATTAATAACTGAATGAATTCCTACACATTTAGCATCAATAAATTAATAACTGAATGAATTCCTAAAAGCAAATTGTTGAGATTTTGATTGAAGCAACATTGCATTTAGGGGAAAAATTGAAATCTTAATGATTCCAGGTTCTTCTAAACAGAATTTTTTTTTCCTTATGTAACTGCCCAGTTTTCCTGACAACTAACTGTGTGTGTGTGTCTGTATAGACATGTGTGTGAGAAAGAGAGAGAGACAAGGAATTGACTTATGATAATAATAACTGAGAAGTCCCAAAATGTGCTATCTATAAACTGGCTACCAGGGGAGTCAGTGGTGTAGTTCCGGACTAAGTTCAGAGAAGACTGATAACTCAGCACACACAGAGCCAGTTCTCCCTCATCTTGCCACCTTTTGTCCTATTCAAGCTGCTAAATGATTGGATGAGGTCCACCCACATTGGGGAAGGTAATCTGTATTACTCAGTCTACCAATTCAAATGTACTTTCATCCAGAAACTCTCACAGACATACCCAAAATAATGTTTAACCAAATATCTGGGCACCCATGTCTCCGTCAATGTGACACATAAAATAAACGTCACACCTTCCAACTTCATTCATTCAAAGTGGATTTTGCTACTCATTGTGCTACCATATAAATTTTAGAATCAGATTATCAATGTCAACAAAAGAATCTACCAGGATTGTATTGGATCTGAATCAATTTTGGAGAAAGTGCCATCTTAATCTTAAAATGGTCCTTCTGACCTATAAATAAGATATTATCTTTACTTACAGGGTCTTTAAATTTCCTTGGAAGAATTTTGTAGTTTTCAATGTATAAGTTTATCACATATTTTTGTAGATTTATCCCTGTATTAATCATATTTTTGGTAAATGGTATTTTCAAAATTTCAATTTCTGACTGTTACAAGGACATAAAAAACCAATTGATTTTTGTTCATTGATCTTGTGTATTTTAACCTTAGATTATTTATTAGTTCTGATATTTTTTTGATAATTCCACTACATTTCCCAGTCATACTGTTTGCAAACTAGGCAGTTCTATTTCTTTCTTTTCTTGTCCTTATATTTATTATTAGTTTATTTTTACATTTTGTTCCTTTTTCCATCTCAATTGTAATCTCCGTAGATTTCCCACCAATAATTCACCCATGTGCCATCACCATAGTCCCATGAATTCCTCTGCCCCCACTTTTGATCCCATTCCCC
>NW_004567106.1:11998723-12019785 GCF_000260355.1 Condylura cristata | reverse complement strand
ATCTTTTTTGATTGCTGAGTAATATTCCATTGTGTATTTGTACCACATCTTTTTAATCCAGTCATCTACTTTTGGGCATTTAGGTTAATTACATGCCTTTTCTACTGTAAATAAAGCAGCAATAAACATGGGGGTGAAGGTATCATTTCAAATCAGTGTTTTTGTGTCTTTTGGGTAGGTCATCTAGGAGTGGGACTGCTGGGTCATATGGAAGCTTCATTTTTAGCAGTTTGAGAAACCTCCAAACAGCTTTCCATAGTGATTGTACTAGTTTGCATTCCCACCAGCAGTGCAGGAAAGTCGTTTTTCTCCACATCCTCACCAACATTTGTTGCCAGTTGTTTTAAGATGTACCATTCTGACTGTTGTGAGGTGGTATCTCATTTTAATTTGCATCTCCCTTATCACAAGTGATGTTGAACATTTTTCCATATGCTTATTGGCCATCTGCATTTCCTCTTTGGAGAAGTGTCTTTTTAGGTCTTCTGCCCATTTTATGATGGGGTTGTTTATTTTTGTTGAGTTTCATCAGTCCTTTGTATATCTTTGTGATCAACCCTTTATTGCTATTTTCCCAATAGTAGGATATCTGTTTTGTGTAATGTTTCTTTTTCTGTACAGAAGCTCTTTAACTTGATGTAGTCTTAGCTGTCTATCCTTTCCTTCACTGTCCTTGCTTTGGGCGTTGTATCTTTAAAGATGTTACTGAGGTATATGTCATGTAGTGTTTTGCCCACCTTTGCTTCTAGCTAACCATAATTTCTTTTAATAAAACTTTATGAATTCCCCCAGTGAGATCTTGCATGTGTTTTGAGATATAGTAAAGAATAGGGCCTTAACAATACAGAATCAGAATACCAGACTGGCCATATTTAATCCTGTTATTTACCAGCTGGGTACTCTTTGTAAACTGTGTTGATTTCCTCATTTAAAAAAATGGGGATAATAATTATTCTTACTTCAAAGAGTTATTATAAATTGCAAATAATATGTAAAGCATATAGAAACAGGTCTGGAAAATCATTTAAAAAGCATGCAACTATTTGTTGCTACTATTTTGGGTTCATTGCATTATTTGATTTCAATTTAAAGGTGATTTTTAGTAATTATGTTTTTCCATTTCTGCTTAAAGGTATCTGACTAACTTTTACCTACTGATTTTAAATTTTATTATGTAGAAATTTCTTGAGAATTACTGTATGGTCTACATTTGGTCATTTTTGATGAATATTCCATAAGTTCTTCAGAACAATGAGTAGTCATAAATTATTGTACAGATTTCTCTATATGCTCAGTAAACCAAACTTATAAATTATGTTATAAAACATCTAAAGTATGTAGGGTCCTATAGATCAGTGAATGAAACTGAGTTTGTAATATAGAAGATTTCTAAACAATTTAAGTTTTTCAAAATGCCTCAAGCTATATGTAACAACCATAACTCAGCTTAAGAATACAGAATCAGAATACCAGACTGTCCGTATTTACTTCTGTCATTTACTAGCTGTGCACTCTTTGTAAGTTGTGTGTTGATTTCCCTTTGCTATTTACTGGGTTTAGATCCTTACGTTAAAAATAGTATTTATGTTTCTAATTTTTAAAAATGAAATTGTTATATAATAGAATGCCACTATACCTCTTCTCAATTTGACCTAGCCATAACTGAAAGAGGTGTTAAAATCTATCACTATGAGAAAGGAGTTGTCCATTACCCTCTTTAGTTCTATAGACTTTTGATTTATATAATCTTCAAATTATTAATAAAATCAGTTATTTTATTAATTATATGCAATTTTAGAATTATATTTTCTTGAGGAGCTGAAACTTTTATCATTATGTTGGCATATGTGTGATCTTTTTTCTATTTTGACTCAGATTCTATGTATCTACTATTTTCACTATTCCTACTTTGTTGTGACTATTATTTGCTTGACTTGTTTTGCTTGGATTTTCTTTTTCATGTTTCTTACATATCCTTCAGTATGTTATTAGTGTACTACTTATAGATTTTATTTTTCATCCCATCTGACACTTTTATTTTTAACTGGCAAGTTTAATACAATTACATTTACTGTGAGTACTAATACAGTTGGCCTTTTCTATTAGTTCTTTCTTATTATCTTACTTAGTCCTGTCTATTTGGTTCACATTTTCAATTCTTCTTCCTCTTATATCCCTTTTCTTTGAGGGTTGATGGAATATTTGGTTTATTTTTTATTCTATTTTCTTCCCTCTATTGGTTTGAGAGTTAATTCACTTTACTGCTGTTGTTTTAGTGATAAGTCTTGAAATTTTGTAAGTAAGCTTAACAAAGCCAATAAGTAAGTAATGACTTAATATCTCTGTGGAAGAATATACCATCCTCAAAATATTTTAATTGTAATCAGCCTCTCTGTCACCTTGAGTGTTTCTTTTTTTAAGTCATCAAATTAAAATCACTACTGTTTTATACAAATAGTGTTGTTTAGATTTACTTCTGAGTTTTAATAGTTCTTTGCTCATGGTTTTTGTGTATCTCAGATTTTGCTTTTTGGCATCCTTTTTCCTCTGCCTGAAAACTATCCTTTGGAAGTAATTTTAAAAACTATCATTTAGTAATGGTCTCAATTTTTGTTTTCCAAAAACGCCTATATTTTGCTTTTGTGCCTGAAAAACCATAGTGCTAAGGATATAAGTTGTCAGTTATTTTCTGTCAGTACTTTGTAAATTTATTTTATTGTTTTCTGGTTTCCCTTATCATAATGGATAGTCTGCCTGTAATTTATGAATAATTTTTCTCCTGTTGCCTTAAGGTTTTTCCCTTTGTCTTTGCTGTTCTGCAGTATCATTAAATGTAGCCAGGTGTGGATTTCCTTTTATTTCTTTACTTGGCATATGTAGTGCTTCCAGTGTCTGTGAACTTAGGTTTCCTCAATTCTGGGAAATTTTGAATCTTTAAGTTGGATGTTGACTTTCTCCACATTCTCTTTTATCTCTTCCCGTAGCCTACTGCATTGCAGTAATGTGGACCTCTACCAAGAACTTTCAATGAAGTTGTTGTCACTGGTTCAGATCCTGTCAAAATAATGCACTAAGCACAACTGCAAGGTCTCTGCTAGACCATTTAACACCTTTGTGCAAATTAGAACCAAAGCACCTCTGAAGGTGGACATGAGGCATTTTATCTAGTGAGCAAGAATATGGCTTGGGGATCAGGGCTAAAGTGGGCTGTAGATCCTGTTGTACCCTTAGCTGGAACTTTTTGGCTATGAGCTATACAATCATTTGCAGCACCCCTCAAATAGTAATACCTAAGGATGGTATGGGACATTTGTGTAGTGTCAGCATCAGAGGAATGAGATGGAAGCCCAGAATGACTAAAGAATGGCAGGAAATCATCATGCCGTGCTTCAGGGAAAGGCCATCTGGTGATAGGCTGGTCTCATCAATAATACTTGCACCCAGAGTCTCTGCTCCTGTTCGTATATCATCTTCTAACAGAGACAAATTAAGGATTGTCTTTCCTAGGAAAAGTATGGCTCCTGTGTTGTACTTAATCTTTGCTTCTTTTTATGGCACTCTTTCATATAAAAACAAATTATTTGGGCAATCTTGACACTTGAAATGTCAAGATTGTCATTTAGCCGTTGAATCAGTGAAGAAAGAAAAAGATTGTGTATTACAGAGATCAGCATTGTTTTTATTATATAACATGCTTACACCAAGCATTCCTGATAACCCAAGTGGATGTCTGGGTACTGACCAAGCCCTGAGAAAATAGAAGCATTGAGATTTATAGTTAACCAGTTGTCACCAGGCACCCAACCCGTGCCCAGAACTAGGCTAGAACTGTGCATTACACTACAAAGAAAAGGAATATTAGCAAAATTCTGAGGTAGCAGACCCTTGGTGACCCTGAAGCCAGCAGAACTGCAGGCCATTGAATCACACATCCCATCCTCCGATTTCACTTGAGATTCATCAGCCTAAATAACCATAATTGATTTGGGAGACTCATTTCCTTCCTTGGACATCATTAAAGGTGACCACAGCTTGCTTGAAGCAGCACTTTCTCTAATGGAATCCCCTGAACTCGTTCATGAAGAAGAAAGGCCCTGTCAGCAGGTGGCTGTTCAACCCTGCTGGTCCAAGACCTGCCCAGGCCTGCCCTCTCCACAAAGGCGGCCAGTAGCTCCTCAGGCCTCCCCACTGGGTGCCTTTCAGAGTGTACAAAAAAGGGCATATTGCCATTGCTAATGGAGGCAGCCACCCTGGGCAAACTACTGGTCATTGGCGTCCTCGTGGTCATCACTCCAATTAATGAGACACACTTTTTGCCACTAAAGAATTTTCAGCAGGAAACTCTTTTGTGAGTGGCTTGACTTCTCCCCTGTGTGAAATACCTAGATATTGTGACTTCTTTTCGAAGCCAATGTTAATTTCCTAATTAAATCCTTACCTTTGAGGTTTTCCAGCCAACTGAGAAAACCCACTAGAGGTGGCCTTAAAGAATTTGCAATTCCTTCTGTTTGATTTCACCAGTGAGAGTTGAAACTGGGAGCAGCTACTGTGCTCCAAATACATTTGGAGTCACAAGAGGTGGTTCTCCTTTCCCTAGAATTTAATCCCTCTTCTACTTTGGGTAGAAATAGCCTGAACCAAAGTATGAAAGAGTGACATCAAATCCTGATAAAGATGTTGAGGTTTAGGATGACAAATTGAAAGATGTCTCAGATTTTACTTTTGTGCATCCATTCATCTCTGTAAGAACCTATATTCTTATCTGGACGTTTCTGACTGTGAATACAGAAATACACTATTTGAAATATACTCTCTACAAGTATAAGCTATCCCTATGCTAGAAGCATCTCTATAACCCAGAGACAGCCTCTAGTCTGTAAATGGCACTTAAGAAAATATATCTGTGCCGTTGCTGACATAGATAGGTTTGCCTTGGTTGGACCACTCTCACTATTCTTCCATGTGCTTCCAAAGTTCTTCCATATGTCCAGTTTAAATTTTCTTGCTGCCATTTGAATTTCTTGTCTCTGTGGAGATGAATAACAGATGTTTTATATTTTTCAGGGCTAAAAAGCAATATTTCTTTAGGCTATATAATCAGTTTTATACTGCAGACCGTACATATTTTTTATCTTTATAACTACAGCCCAGTGTATAAGTGGTCCAACTTAGAAGTCAAGGCAACTTATGTATATTACATACATATTTAAATTTATTTTCATACATTATATTTTTTAAACATGTGTACTTTTTAGCTGGGCTACATCAGCACCAGTAGTTGTATTAGTACAACCAAGTTAAAGAATGTGTACCTTAGGCCCTGTATGGTGGCACAGCCTTAAAAGCTCCTCTCCTTGAATCTGAAATCTGGATTGACTAGGTCTTTTCATGATGCTGTAGAATTAAATGAGAGATGGGAACCTTTATTTCCTCTTTCCATGACTTTTCCCAGGGAATACTCCTATGAGTACTTCATTGTTTGTGTAACATTTCGGAACTGTGATCCATCGTATGGGATAAAGAGTCCAACTTCCAGCTCCATAGAATAAAATGACACCATTAAGTATAATTTCTTCCCCACAGACAATGCTCTGTAATGGTTAAAAGCAGAATGGCCTGGTTTCCTCTCTTGTCTGACATGACAGCCTTGGAAAGGTTATGTAGCCTATCTCAGTGTCTTCATCTATAATACAGAGGTAATAGTGGTATTGGTTTCATAAGTTATGAGGAAGAAAAAATAAAGAAAGTGAGTCCTTGACCTATAACGTGTACTTAATCCACAGAGGCTGTTATCAACACTGTGACAACTCTTTTCTAAAACTAACTGCTTGCAACTTCCTATTGACATTTGTGTTCCTATTTGTAAAAAAAATTATGTACTTTCTCCTGTTCCCTATGTAAAATCTGTATTTAGCAGTGAAATAATCATCCCTATAACCCTTGATCCTTAGATAATTTGTTAAATGAATCAGAATTCAGAAGCAGTAAGATTTCTTCTCTTTTTTTCTATGAACATAGAAATGTATAAATTTTTTGGTATTAATGTTCTTTTTTTTTTTTGGTAAATACCTACAAGTGGTATTGCTGGACCAGTGCTATATTCATTTTTAGATATTGGAGGATTCTCCATGCTATACAAATTACATTCCCATTAACAGTGATGAGTGTTCCTTTTTGCCCCACATGCTTGTCAACATTTATTGTTTCCAGTCTTTTCATATAGTCATTGTCACAGGTATGAGATGACATCTCATTTTGATTTTGATTTGTATTTCCCTTATAGTAAGTGATGTTGAACATTTTTTTCGTGTATCTACAGGTCATCTGTATGACTTCTTTGGGAAAGTGTCCATTGTCTGTTTATATCTTTTGTCCATTATTTTGATTGCATTGTTAGATTTTTTTGTTGTTGTGTTGCATGATTTCTTAATATATTTGGAAATTAACTCCTTGTTGGATGTATAATACATAAATATCTTTTCCTAAATGATGGGTTGCCTTTTTGTCTTTTTGGTGATTTCCTTTGCTGCATGAAAGTTTTTTTTTTATTTTGTTTTTGGGTGGATCTCATTTATTTTTGATTTTGTTTCCTTTTAGCTATTGGATTTTCCTCAAATACATCTCTGAGGTTGGTGTTTTATGCTATCAGATTTGGCCTCACATCTGAATTTTTGATCATTTTCAATTAATTTTTGTGTATGCCATTAAATAATAATCTAGTTTCTTTCTTCTTCTTCTTCTTCTTTTTTTTTTTTTTTGTGAATTTGTGGATGTTCATATTTCCCAACACCATCTGTTAAAGAGGCTTTCCTTTCTCAACTGTATGATCTTGGTTCCTTTATCATAAATTAACTGCATATTTTTGTGTTTTTATTTATTGGCTCTTTTTTTATAGTCCAGTGGTTTGTATTTTTGTTTTTTGTTCTAATACCATACTGCTTTGATACTATTGCTTTTTAGTATAGTTTGAAGTCAGGACCACAATATCTTTATTTTTCTTCTTTTCTATCATGATTACTTTGTCTATTTAGGGCCTTTTGAGGTTCCATACAAATTTTACAATTATTAGTTCTGTTTCTTTGAAAAATGTCATTGGGATTTTGATGGGTATTATGTTGAATCTGTAAATTGCTTTAGGTGATATGGCTGTTTTAACAATGATTTTTTTTTCCAGTCCATGAATATAGAGTATCTTTCCATTTCTCTTTATCTTTATACAGTGTTTTTTTTTTTTTAATCGTAGAGAAGCGGGGGGTATAGGCCAGGGGTGCAGAGGCGGTGAGAGGATTCACCAGAGGCAGAGTGGGGAGCAGAACAGGCAGATTGATGAAGTACACTGCTGAGGGGAGCAGCGGGCGGGTCAGAAGAGGTCTGCCACGCCATGTGGTCACCTCTGGGGCAGGCGGGAATCGAACTCATGTGGAAGCAGCTTTAGATTCTCAGTGCTGTGCTTTAACCCACTGCGCCACCAGGGAGGGCCTATACAGTGTTTTATTGTTACTAGTGTATCAGTTCTTTTGCTCCTTTGTTAAATTTACTGTAGGTACTTTATCCTTTTTGGTACAATTTATATATAGGATTGTTTTCTTAATTTAATTCTCTTTCCTATAATTCACATAGAAAGGCATAGATTTTTGTGTATTGATTTTGTGTCCTGCCACTTTTTTTGCATTAATTTATTATCTTTAGTAGTTTTTTGGTAGCACTTTTGGACTTTCTAAGAATAATGATGTCATTTGAAAATAGTGATAGTCTTACTTATTTTTCAATCTAGATGCCTTTTATGTGTTTTTCTAGCTACTTGTTCTTGTTCCTGATCTTAGGGGAAATGCTTTCAGCTTTTCCACCATTGAATATAATATTAGCTGTGGGTTTGTTATATACCTATCACCTTTGTTATGTTGAGATCTGTTCATTTTTCCCATGTTATTGAAAAACTTTATCATAAATTGGTGTTGGATCTTGTAAAACGCTTTTCAGCATCTATCAAAATGACCATGTGATTTTTATCTTTCTTTTTGTTGATGTTGTGACTGACAATTGTTGAAGTTTGAATGTTGAACCATTCTTGTAGCCCTAGGATTAATCATGATATATGACTTTCCAAATACATTGTTGTATTTTCAACCCATAGTTTTCTTTTTGTTGTATTCTTAATCTATAGTTTTCTTTTTGTTGTGCTGTCCTTGTCTCCTTTTGAGGTCAAGGAAATGTTGGCATTATAAAATGCAATTGAGAACTTCCCCACTCTTTTTTATTTTTTAACCATCTGTGAAATCTCAGTATTAGATCTTTTTTGAAGGGTTGGGAGGAACCAACCCAGATGCGAAGGCATCTGGTCCTGAGCTTTTGTGCTTAAAGAGACTTTTCCTTACTCTTTGGATTTCTATGGTTTAATTAATCTGTTCAAGTTGTCTCTTATTCAGTCTTGGAATGTTATATGATTCTAATAGTTTGCCCAGTTTGTTTGCATCTAGGTGTTCATATAAGAAGTGGCTTATACACCTTTGCATTTCTACAATTATCTGTTGAAATTTTACATTTGTTTAAATTATTTTAATTAGATTTTCTCTCTTTATTTCTTAGTGATCTTAGCAAAAAGTTTTTAAATTTTTCTTTTATTATTACAAAAACACATTTTTGTTTCATTCAGCTTTTAGTCAATACATAGGACTGGAATCAGTGATGCCTGGGCAGGAATTCTGTCCCCTGCTATTTACTAGCTGTATGACCTTGGACAGATGACTATTAAAGCTTCTAGTGCCTCCATTTGTTCATGTGTAAAATAAAGCTAGTTTCAGTACCTACCACTATACTATTGTATTAAGTTAGATAATATGCAAATATTATTTAGCTCCTTATATAGCATGTTATTTATGTTTATCATTACTTTATGTTTATCATTACTTGAGGAATCTCCAAAAAGCATGGCACTATATATGCTAGAAAATCTACCTACACTGTGCTTGTATATCAATACTAATAGTGCTGTTATAGCTGAAAGTGGGTAAAAAGAAAGGGGAAAACATTTTAGTCTATTTACTTATGTTTTAAGTGTAATGTATACAATTATCTTTTCATTTTACTTCTCATACAGTTTGAGTTCATAAATATATTTTAATGTAAAAATTTACTTGATTCAGGCATACCTCTTATTTATCTCACCTTACCATGAGATTCTTCATAATTCAACTTAATCCAAACTGGCAGGTTAAGATATGTTGTCTCAATTTTACATGTTATCCATAAACATATGAAAATTTGAAATAAAAAGAGGTGTCAAAGGTATAAAATTAAAAGGTGGAAATATATTAAATATTTAAAAATGAGATCCATCTGTTCTACTCTGAAGTTGCTGTGTAAAATGATTTTTAGCCTCTGCTCAGATTTAGAGTTTGGTAAAACATTTCACCTGTCTTTTAACTTTTAAGACCCTTTGTCATCTTGTTCATCAGCCTCATAGATTTTAGCTTCTGATATATCAGTCTTAATGGTCACAGGTGTTCCATGACCCATGAGCAGATACCCTGGCTTCAGCTCTGACCTCGTTATTAACTATGACTATAGTTCTTTTTCTCAAATTCATCTAACATGTATTACATTTAGTGGTGTAGGTATTCCAGAAAGACCTCACTAATTACTAAGGTATGCTTATTTTAACAATATTTTTTATCTTTGAAAAATATCATCTGCAATTTTAATAAAACAAGGAATCATGTTTATAAAAGCATTTTTAATAGGAATCTTAAAGGAAGAGCCTAACATGTTTTCCAGTGTGGAATTTTAAGTTCTCTTGATTCCTAATTTATTCCACTTTGGCCATAAGAGGTGACATTTCCTACGAGGTTTAGGGAATTTATGGCAGTACTAATAAAAACCAATGCTAGACTTGCCACCCATGTGCTGTTTAAAACTGTTCTTCTGGAGGATCTGGAAACTGTGGCATCTTAGATTCCTGACTTTGTTGTTATTCAGCCCACCCACCCTTCATTTTCCTCCAAGAGTAACTGCTTTACTCTCAGTCTTAGTGATTCAGAGGCACAGAAGTCCAACTGCAACAGTCAAATGGAAACATAAATCAAATCCCAGATCCTCACACCTGAACATGCCATAGACAAACTCACCCACACCAGACGAACTTTGAGAAGCAAAGTTGAGGCATAGATGAGGCTATCTTACACAAAAAAAAAAAAAAAAAAAATCACTGCCTAAAAAGTAGGAGAAAAGATAAATTTTTATGCATTTTGAAATGTCTGTAGTTGTTAGGCCACTGTATTTACATGGTAAGTGTGTATGTGGTGGTGGGATGTATGCTCACAATGCACTTTTATTTATTTTGTTTCACATAGAAATTAGTTCTTCTTACTGGGATTCTTAATAACGTTCATGGATGGACCGTCCTATATTTATTTATAAATAAATATGTTTTTCTTTAGACTTTGTCCAAGTTGGCAGTCTTCTCAGAGTTTATTGAGATTGCCTATATTGAAGTCAAAAGGATCAGACTAAGTGCCCTGTAGTCACACACAATACTGGCCTAACTGTATATTTTTACGAAAGGTCAGCAAGATGACTGTAGAGATTGGGTTATATCTTTCTTCAGGAGAAAGTATTTAATAAAGAAAGAAACCAGAAAAATCCCTGAATTCAGTTTCCCCAAATAACTGCCTTGTGGCATTGCCTTGGTAGGTCAGATAAAGGATTAATAGGTGTGGTGTCTATTTTCCCCTTCCTCATCTGGCTGCTCTGAGGGTACCTGCGGGATGCTAAAACCTGTTTCCTATAGGATGAAACCCTGCCTTCTCATCAACATCACAATTGTGTAACACAGGCCAAAGTAGACTTTCTGACTTCTGGCTGAGGGAAGACTGTAGTGAGTCTTGTGCAGCAGAATTTCCCTTCATTTTTTTTCTGCAGATCCTTATTTTGTAAGATGCCCACAGGAAATAAAGATTTTTGTGGTAAAGTCAGTTATGGAAACCTCTGCCTTTGAGCTGTTTATAGATTCACAATGCACATTAGCATGAATATATTCTGAGACTTCCTGTGTGTGTGTGTGTGTGTGTGTTTAACTTCATGATTTCTAAATTTGTTTGACCACAGAACCATTTGGGGGTGGGGGGAACATTAATATTTCATGGAACTAGAGTAGGCTACAGAAAACACATGATGGAAAACACACTGATGGAAAGTGTCAGGAGGGTGGGTCACATGTATAATGGGAACAACAGTGGACATGGAGTCACAGACCTATGTTAAAATTAAATCTGCTCTTTCTATAAAAATATAAAACAACTTTGATTTAGTTCTCTGGGTTGCTCTAACTTTCAGTTCCAAAGTTAAAATTAGAAATACTAATACTATTTACTAAAAGGTGGGTTGTGACATGAAAGGAGGCAGTGTGTGAAAGAACTGATACAACTTTGGTTAAATCCACCTCTTCTTGACAAATGCTTTTGCTATGCTGGGCCCAAATGCCACAGAGTGATCTGTAGAAGCCCTGCTGTTGTCTTATACAATGTGTGTGCTCAGTGACGATAGCTTCATAAAGGGTTAGGTGGAATAGTGTATTGGTGATATTATGTGTAGTTGAATATTGATTAGATGTAGTTGAAAGGATACATGCATTTCTCTGGTACAATGTTTACCATGTTGGCAATCTTCAGGGTTTGTTGAGGCTGGCTATCTTAAAGTCACAAAAGATGAGACTAAGTCCCCGGCAACTGAAGTCACACACAATACTGGGCTAGCTATTTTTTAGTAAAGGTCAGCAAGATGACAGACTGTAGAGATTAGGTGGCCTCTTTCCTCAGGAAAAAATAGATCTTTCAGCTTTGGTTTGTGGTATTTTTCTTTGTACAACCAAGCAACTACCTTTGACTAGAAGTTTTATTGATAGTTTTGTGACTTTTTCAGAGTTGGGGAATATGTTTTGTTGTTTCTTTTTTTTTTCTTTGAGTGAGACAATGTTGGTTTCTATGGTCTGTATTTTGGAAGTGATGCTACTACCATAGCCTCTAGTCCACCACCATATTCTTGTTTGGGTATTTTATATTTAAAATAAAATCTTAGTTTTCTATGCCCCAGTTAAATAAAAACACATTCATTTATGAGCTCTCTCTGTACTAAACTATCTAAATACATATAATACTTTCACTGAATAAAATTAGCTTCTCCAGAAGTTAATGCTAGATGTCTCTGCTAAATTTCCATTTACCTTCACTAGTGAGTGCTTTGATCAGAAGCTCCCAAGGATCTTTTACAAATGTAGACATGGAGCTGCACTATTCACAGCTGCCTTCCAAGATATCTGCTTCTTAACAGTAAAGGAGGGTCATCAGCAGATTATGCAGTTCTGAAGGCCTCATTTCAGGGGCAGAAAGTCATCTTGCTAGACGACACACTCTTTCTGCATGGTCCACGTGCAGTGACTGGTCCAGGAGGGGGTATAAAGATACACCATTTGGATCAACATGACAGAGCTCTAAGGGCTGATGTAAACTTCATTGTTCTCTGCAAGACCAAGACTGTTTTCAACAGATAATTGTAGAAATGCAAAGGATCATAAGCCACTGCTTATATGAACACCTATATGCAAACAAACTGGGCAAACTAAGAGAGCTATATGAGAACACTAGAAATTCTGACTGTCAGTTATGTTTAGCTGTTTTTAGTGCTCTCTTAATCTATGTAACATCCTTTTACTCTATGAAAAATTTCAGGACATGGTTCTCACTCCCTGCCCTTCTTCCTTTTTCTTCTGTCTATAGTTAACATTGATGTCCAGCATTCTTCCACCTGTATCCTTCCACATTCTTCTGTGACATTTTTCTTTATGAATTGTTATTCACAGCAACCTTCTTAACTAATGCATTCAAAAAAATGTGAATGCCATTTTTCTCCTAAATAAGCCCCTTTAGACAAATAACTGCTAAGCATTTTTTCCTGTGAATATGTAAATAGGTTAAAAATGAAGATGCAGCCAGTGTTGTGTGAATATTATTCCAACATTACACTTAAGATCCTTTCAGCACCATTTGCTAACATTTTGTACTCCTAGCCAAAGTGCCAAAAATTGCTCTCTCCTCATGCAATTTTCAAAAATTTCACTGGCACAAAATGAAGCAAAATCTCTATCTGCGGGAGAGAGCAAACTTCATTTAGCGTGTTTTACAAAGTGCTAAATAGGCTTTCTATTTTGGGAGTGGAGTGGCAGAATCTGTGCTTCCTGCTATCCTGATCAAACATTTGCAATTCCGTTCCCACACGGATTGCACATTCCAGGTTGTCTTTGGATATATTAACATAATGCTTGTTATTTTATTCAAAAGAAAAGAAAAACAATTGCACTGTATTCAAAGGATGTGATGTCAGTATTGGAAGGTTATTTTTCCTTGTCTTTAATCTTTTTTATTATTTAAAACCAAATAGTGTCTGGTCTCTATGAGAGGCTGTTGTATTCAACTGATTTCAAAGTAAGAGCTCTTATTCCTATTTTCTAGAGCATTAACCCCCCCAACCAAAAAAAAAAAAAAAAAAAGAAAGAAATGTCATGATCTCACTGCTGAGAAATTTATTACCCTAGATCACTAACATTATTTCAAGTAGTCATCAAATCTGTGTCTGAAAGAAATCATACATGACTCAACATTCACTGAATATATTTAGAAAGAAGTCACTTGTCCCATCACATAATAATAACAATAATAACTAGTATTTATTGATAACTTATAGTCTTTTCCAGCACTGTTCTTAAAACCTAATCTGTAACATCTCATGGAATCCTCATATTCAGCTACTGTTATTCCCATTTACAGGTGAGAAAAAAGATAGAAGTGAAGGAAGCTGGGCAAGTGAGTGAGCAGATGAGCCTTGTTTCAGAACTTGGTTTGACTCCAGATCCTGCATTCTTTTCTACTATGCAACACTGTCTTAGAAATGAAGAGAGCATGTAGTGAATGTGTCTGACTGCCTTAATGGAGTTCATATTGAGTCCATAAACAAACTTGAATGACACAGCTTGGAAATGAAGACTGAGGTGGCAGGGGAGCTGGGGGGGAATTCTGGAAATCACATGAGAGATTCAAATATATGATTTTTAGAGAAATTTATACCATAAAATACATACACTTAGACTATCTGCATACTTTTTAAGCTAATGCTGAATATGAGGTCGCTAACCATTTTCAACTATCAAAAGTACTTTCGATGCCTACGTTTGTAGAGTTAACCTGGGAGATAAACTTTTTAATCTGACATGAATAAGCTTTAGCCCAGGGAAGGGGTATCATCAAATGTAGAGGGAGGGATGTATCCTTGGAAGAGTGAAGAAGGATCAGGAGATGATGTGTCAGTGAAATATTCTAACGTGTGAAAGAAAATATATATGGTGAAATATGCACAGAATGTTTTTTCTTCTTGTGGAAGGAAGATGTAGCATCATCTCTATCCATGAATATGGCATTCTATTAACTTTAGAAGATGCTAGCTTCACTTTCCGTGTTCAGACCTTCATCACCTTGCATTTGAACTACTAACGCAGTTCTCTAGTCCCTCTATCTGTCATTCATTCCTACCGACCTCTAATCCATTCACATGGAGTGGTCCTCATAAAATACTCAGCTGAGGAGGTTATTCCTTGTCAGTTCATTCACTGTCTCTATGTGGCTTAAAAATTGAAAACTGAACTTCTGTACATGGCACGTAAACTTATTTAACATGGCGTCTATACTCTGTACTCCAGTTAGAGTATAACTATTAGCAGTTCCTTGTGCTTGCTCTGGTCTCCTTTTTCTGCTTTCTACAAGCTGTTCTCTTTGCTTGGTATGTACTTCCTTCTCATCCCATCCTCAGTTCCTGACTTGACTATTTGAGGACCACTTACTCATTTTTAAAGACATTCTCCAAACTTTCCCTTCCCAACCTGTTATGTCTGGGAGCTGTGTCCTTTTTCCTGTTTTCCTTTAAAATAGCACAAATATCCCATCACATGGTATTTACCGTCTTCCCTGCCAGACCTGTTAGTTTTCCCTCCCAGAGCTTTATAAAACCGGAGATAAAAATAATTAAGAGAAAACAGATTCATAAAAAGAGGCAGCAGAATAAGATAAACAGTAGATGAATATGATGAGGAGTTATAAGAATTAAAAACACAATATTCAGAAAAATATATAAGTTGATACACAGGAAATTAACTCAGTGATGTGAAAGATAAACTCAAGAAAATTTCCTGGGAAGATAAAATGAGATAGAGGTGAAAATGCTATGAGAAAGAAGAGAAGACAGAAACCCAAATGAAGGAACAGCCAGAATAGCTAGCAGAAAAAAAGTAATTTTTAAAGAGATAGTTTAAGAATACATTTCTACACTAAGAATATTTTCCATATGTAAATTAATATTATAAGCTGAAATATACATAATTGTCTAAAAATTTTAATTCCTATCAACTTTAGGCAGAAAATTTTTTATTCTGTAAAGAAATAAAAGACAAGTGTCCTTGATCTCTGAACTGTAGAAGTCAGTAGATCAGTATTTAGGCTTAGTGCTGTTCAACAGAAGTGATGATGGAAATACTCTTTATCTGGGTTATATAGTAGCCACTAATTATGTATAACTATTGAGCCCTTGAAATGTGATTAGTAGCTTACTTTAAAATTTTATTTAATTTCAATTGTTTAAATGTAAATAGGTCCATGTGTTTGACATTTATATATTTGTGCAAATTTAAAATTCAAGTTAAGCTATTGAGACTTAGATTCTTATTATATCATGAATTTCTTTATTATATAAGGGGAATAGAAAGATCTTTTTGAATATTTAGATCTTATAAAATATACCACCCATGAGCTTTGAAAATAAAAGTCTTGAGAGCTAATCAAACTGTAATTAAAATGAAGAAAAATTAAGAGCTCAAGAAAAGGGAAGTTTGAGTATAAAAGGCCACGGGGTGGTCACTTAAAATAGAAAATAATGTAAAACCTGAACTTTTAAGTCAACAGTCTATACCAAAATAGGAAGTGAATAGGAAGGAGGTATAAAGAAATGATAAATATTTTTCCAAAGAAGAAAATTTCTTCATAATTAGATAAGATAAATATAGAATATTTTTGTATATGCACATATTGGATCTTAAACAATGTATCTTTTATAAAGAACTGGAAAAGATAATAGTAAAGAAATCTATTTTCCTATATTTGGAGAAAAATCCATAGAATTCAGTACTTTCAATATGAAAAAATAAAGATTTAGAAGTACCAGAAATAGGCCATTCCTGGTAGAAGATTGAAGTTTTCCCTTAGATGGGGTTAGTATGGAATCAAGTTTCAAGTCTGTTAAGTTTAGATGCCCATTGGACTTTGTGAGGTGATAACAAGTAGACAGTGAGTGTCCAGATGAGAAGTTTGGTTCCATCTGGGCAATACTGTATACTGATGGTATCTCGAGACATGTGTGCATGAGAGTGTTAGAGAAGCAAAGTGTCCAGAAAGGAGAGCTAGACACTGACATTTGTAGGAAAGGCAGAAGAGCAACACAGCAAGGAAAGAGGTCTGTAGGAAAAATAAGCATTGAAACTGAAAGGAGAAAACATTTCAAGGAGGGATAGTCAGCTGTGATAAGTGTTGCTGAGAATTTAGATAAGATATAATAGAGGTCACTGCCTAGCTGGGAAATAGCAGTCTGAGTGAGGTTGTTGAGTAAGGGATTTCAATTAGAATGAGAGGTGAGGGAGTGGAGAGTGTTCCTTTTTACAACCTTTTCTGTATAATTAAAGTGACATTTCAACCATTTTAATATGATAAAAAGTTCCTTTGATTTGCTGAAAGTGACAGTTCAAATCAGTCAGAGGAACAAGGATTATTTCATAAGTGACATTAGAATGATTTCTCACTTATTTTGGAAAAAAAAGTAAATAGTTTGATTGTGGTATTTTAGGAAAAAAAGTAAACTTCAAAGGGATAAAAGCCTTCTCTCTAAGTAGTGATATAATGAGTGTTTTCCTTTGTAATTTCACATTTTTTAATTTTATTTTTTCCCTAATATATTCTTCTTCCAGTCAAAAGAATTACTGTCTTTTCATAAAAACCAACTATTTCTAAATACTAGTTTCAAAAATCAAATTAGATAGACTCATTACAACAGAGGGTTGGCATTATATCATGAGTCTACTTCTAGAAAGATATGAACTTGAAGAGTTATAACACAAGGTGAGTGTCCTAAACTAGACAACAGTACCTATGAGAAGTTACAATTAGAGCTTATGCCTCCTGATTACTGATGATCAAGTAAAACTCTGAAAATGAAAGGACTCAACACAGGAAAAATCATAGCAACAGGATCATTATGAGTAACATCAATGGCATGAGCAGCCAGAATTTGTACCATGTTGGATAGCTCTGTGGGAGAAAACCACAGCTATGATGACTGATTGGTGGTTACCCCTAAACCTTGTCAGTGCAGTTAGTAATGGGGGAGAAATCTGAAAGTATCCCTTCCTATTACTCAGGATTGTTTGCTCATCAATTAAACGGATTAAGCAAGTAGCATGTGTAACCCATGATGTTTAGCGTCTGTGTATGTTAGAATCTGTTTTTCTCCATTACCACAGGAGATCAGAATCAGCTGTTCACAACAGCCCTGGATTCTCTCTGGGTCTTGTTTCCGGTGCTCAAGAAGCATTTTCCAGTCTAATTAGAGAAGGGTTAGTTCTGATTAAGTTTGAAGAACTGTGGTTAAGTGAAAAGAGGCCACAAAATGGAGATTTCAGAACTGGAGTTGAGTGGAGGCATCACTCCTCTGTTTTACTCTGATTGCTGTGGGTTATAGAGTTCCTTGATCGGTCCATTGCTCAAGTTAATGTCCACCTAGTAAGTATTGTATGCTACAAAGATGAGCAAGATCTTTATTTCTTCATCTGACTCAACAAAGAATGGGGCACATACTTGCAATTGAGACAAGGATGCTCTGGGTGGGAAGGAGTGAAAAAAAAAAAAAAAAACCCAAAAGTATGAAAGTAACAGATGATTCAAAATTCTGATTGTGACTCAGGAGCAAGGAGCATAAGCCTATTGTTAGCTACTTTCCCTTTCTCTCTACATTCCCTAGGTGAATGCTGCAGAGGACATGATCTGATGTGGAGAGAGACTGACTACTACTTGTGTCAGGAAACCATGAGGTCATCAAGGTGTATAAAAACAAAGAAAAGGAAGATTTCTAAATGTCAGTGGCATTACTCACATGTCTTTTCTGGCTGTCTCAGTGTATTCTTTATCTTCATATACCGACTGACACAGTTTACCCTTGTCTCTGCTCTTTTCAGTTTAGCTCTCAAGCTATTAAATGGTATATCCCAAGTTTTCATAATCTTCATTTTACAACCTGAAAGCAGCATAAGCAAGGTGTCATCTGGTTGATTTAAATATGTTTATTTAGAACTTTCATTGTATACGTTGTTTTTCTTTGAGATGTTTCTCATTCCTTGCAAGTCCTGTTTTTCTGCTTTTATTTCCCTTTATTTAGCTTTGCTTTGATGCCAATAGATTATGTGTTTGATTATATTTTCAATTTAACTTCAAGATACTGGGCTCTTAGTAACTTGTAATGAGGAGCCCTGTTTACTCCCAGTTCAAGTGCCGCATAATGTGCTTTTGCTTTAGATGAAAGAGATGACCTTCTGATGGCTGCCTTCAGTCTAGTTGTTCTGCCTGTGAGCTGATGAGGCATGGACTAATGGTTCCTGCTAGAACCAAGCACTCTCCTCCTTTTTCTATCATTTTTCCATCTCATCACTCCGGCCAATTCTTACTCTGATTCCAGGTGTGCACATTGGGCTCTTTCTGTTTGCTAGATTTGTTCAACTCCTCCCCAACTCAACAACCTTTCTCTTGTTTACCCACCATCCTACTCCCATGTCTTCCAAACTTTTCTTCTAACAACCCAATCACAGAGACCACAACTAATCACCATCAATGAACAGCAAATTAGTAAATATCCTCATGAAGTATGATTTTAAACTGAGTTTTAAACAGTCCTACTTAGCCACAGTCTTCTAACCTAACTGTTTGAAGATTGTTTTGATCAAGACTTTTCTTAACACCTTTCAGAGAAGACCAAGGCCAAAAAATCATACTTACTTGGTACTAATCTTTATTCCTTGAGCATCCCCTGCATTTTGTGATTCTGTAGTGCCACATATTCTCCTCCTAGGAGCATAAAAGAACCCCGTACTGGAGAAACACAGAAGATGCTTCATGAATTCTTATTTAAACTTCCTCATTCTTATCTAATAAGTCATTAAATATGACTTTACACCAGTGGCATTCACATCACATTGTGCTGTTTTAAACTCTGTAAATAAGCAGATTAAAAGGGGGCTTATAGATTGATGTGTTGATCCAACCCCATTATTCACTCTAATCTCTACCATCATTTACTGAAGAATTAGATTTGTTATTATAAAATATCAAAGCAAATAGCTTTTACACTATATGTTTTTTTCATAGCCATATATTTTTCTCCCTTTAAACTATGTCAGTTCCTCTTTTGACAATTAAAGAAGTTGTCTAGTTCTTAAAATGTCTGCAATAGTGATACATAAGGTGGAATTGCATAAGAAGCAACTGAGATCTGAAATATTCCAATATTTGGGAATCCTAGGTGTGTGTGGGGGGTTAATGTTGTGATTTAAAAGGGGGTTAATGTTGTGATTTCACCAGAGTTGGCCCTCCTGGTCATGCAGTGGGTTGAACTACAGCACTATGAAGGGATCTGCAGCAAAAGTTTGATTCCTGACCATGGAGATGACCCAGATGGTGTGGCAGCACTCTCCTGGCCTGCCTGCTGCTCCCCTCAGCAGTGTATTTAAGTACATCTGCCTATTCTGCTCCCCACTCAGTTTCTGGTGAATCTTCTTACCTGCCCCCACATCTCTGGCCTATACCCCAGTTCTTGTATGCATAAATAAGCAAGTATTTTTAAAAATGTTCTATAAAATAAGTAAGTAAGTAAATAAATAAATAAAAGTTTACCAGAAAACTCTGACAGTAAGACAGTAGTCACTCAGCACTAAATGAAACACTGAAGCTTTTGGTCCTCCATAACCTCAATAAAATCAATAGTCTCAATACTATGGATGCTCAAATTTTACTGAAAGTTCAAAGTACTGGGGAACTTTTAAAAATTCTGATGTCAAGTCATAGTCAAGAACAAATAAGAATCTATGGGCATCAATTTTATTTTATACTCTTCATTTAAACATGTACCACCAAACTTGATAACCAGCATTTGTATAGTTAAAATTGACTTGTGGCCAAACAGCATTGACATCACTTGGAAGCTTGTTAAACCTACACATCTGCTGATGACTTTTGTCACATTATAGTTTTAGTGGCACTATTTGTACAAAGGGTTTCAGCCTTGCAGCTTAGGATATAAATTTTGAGATTTTTGTTAATTCATGTTAATGCTATTTAATCCATTGGGTGGGGAAGTAGAGAGTAATAATATGACAGAGGGGTTCCACTTCTGTTTCAAAAAGGTATCTCGACATATTCAGGTTTCTGCATATTCCATGCCATTTCATCCCTTTTGCTCTTGCTGGTTTTTATCTTTAAGATTTTTTAAGTTAAGTTTAATTGAATTTAATTCTTTATTTCTTTTGCCTCTGGTCTTGCACGTTTGGTTACAGCAAGAGGTTGAGGCGAAGTATGATGTTAAGTGAGAGGTGAGGGAGGTAAAAGTCTTTATGCTCTTGAACTAAAAAAGAAATAACACCCTAAATGTGAAGTGAGAATTGCCTAGAGATGCACTCACACCCTGGGATGTGGGAGGAGAAGGTGGCAGTCACAGCACTGCACCGGGGACGAGCTAGTTCCACTCCCGCCTACAACAATGGGGTTCCCTAATTGCAAGACCACACCTGAGCCTCCTCCAACACTCCACAAGCAGCAATCTTCTCATGAGGCAGAGAAAGTTGCTCTTAAATAAGTGTTTTAGCATGGAGACAGTCCTAAAAAATAACATTTCCATTTAGGTTGAGTCATAATCACTTAGCATTGATTTATCTT
>NW_004567106.1:11966995-11997893 GCF_000260355.1 Condylura cristata | reverse complement strand
TTTTTTTTTACATCATTCTTCATTTTGTGCCTTTTTCCATCTCAGTTGTAATCCCACTGCCAATTCACCCGTGTGCCATCACCATAGTCCCATGAACTTTTCCCACCCCATTTTTGATCTCACTCCCTACTCCACCCCTATAAAGTGTCTCTGGTATATAGTTGTTCATTGTTTTTTGTTTTTTCTTTATTACAATTGCTTCTCCCCTCACCCCCAGTCCCTTATGCTCCTGCTATTAGTGAAGCCATTGGTATTTTCCTTTTCTTTCTGGTTTATTTTACTAAGCATGATCCCTCCCAGCTCCATCCATGTTGCTGCAAAAGACATGAGTTTATCTTTTTGATTGCTGAGTTATATCCCATTGTGTATATGCACCACATCTTTTTAATCCAGTCATCTACTTTTGGGCATTTCGGTTGATTTCCATGTCTTCCCTATTGTAAATAGGGAATAGCAATAAACATGGGGGTGCTGGTGTTCTTTTGAATTAATGTTTTTGTGCCCTTTGGGTAGATACCTATGAGTGGGATTGCTGGGTCATGTGGAAGCTCCATTTTTAGCAGATTGAGAAACCTCCAAATAGTTTTCCATAGTGGTTGTACTAGATTGCATTCCTACCAGCAGTGCAGGAGAGTTCCTTTTTCTCCACATCCTCACCAACATTTGTTGTTGCTAGTTGTTTTAAGGGTGCCATTCTCACTGGGGTGAAGTGGTATCTCATTGTGTCTTTTACTTGCATCTCCCCATTTCCCTAATTACAAGTGATGTTGAACATTTTTTCTTATGCTTGTTTCAATGGATGTGTGAAACACTTACTATGCTAACTAAATACCAAGAAGTCTCTGCCACAGTTCACTGGGCCCGCTCCAGCCTTTGCTTCCATCTCCACTCCTGTACAGATAACCTCAGTACTGTCAGAACTCAAGGGGTATTTTGTTTTGGCTGTGTTTGCTGTTTGTTTATATTTCATTTATGAGTGAGATCACTAGGTATTTGATTTCCTCAATCTGACTTAGTTCTCACGATACAATCCTAATTTTAACTTTTAAAATAATTGATTAGTATTCTATTGTGTATAGATACCACATCTTCTTTATGCAGTCACCCATCAGTGGGTGTTTAGGTTGTGTTCACATCCTGGATTTGTAAATAGTGCTGCAATGAACATCGGGATGCACATGTCATTTTGACTTAGTACTTTTTGTATTCTGATACCTAGAAGTGTTATCACATGGTAGATGTATTTTCACTTTTTTGAAGAATCTCTGTACAGTTTTTCACAGTGCTGGGCAAATTTACATTACCACTAGCAGTGTGGAAGTGTTCCTTTTCCTTCATACCCTCACCAACACTTATTGTTTCTAGTATGACTGATAAAGGCCATTTTCATAGGAATATCTATTTGTGGTTTTGGTTTGCATTTCCTCAATCATAAGTGAAAATGGACAATTTTTTTTCATCTGTCTGTTGACCATCTGTATATCTTCATTAAGGAAGTGTCCGTTCAGATATTGAGTCATTTCAAAGAAAAATTTTAATAATAATACTTCACCCCACTAGTGGATTGAATGTTGACCCCAAAAAGTTAGAGACACATCCCAATCCTAAGAACTTGTGCACATTACCCTGTATGATAAAATGAATGTTATATGGAAAAAGGATCTTTGCAGATGTAGTTAACTTAATGGTGCAGGATGAGGAGGTCATCCTGGATTATACCAAGGTCCCTGCACCCAGTGACAAGTGTATTTATAAGAGAGAAGCAGAGGGAGATTTCACCGAGACAGTAGAAAAGAAGACACACACAAGTAAGGGGAAAACCAGAGGCCGGAATGAAAGAGTTACATATCTGCAAGCCAAAGAGTGTCTGGACCTACCAGACTAGAAAACGCAAGGAAGAACTCCCCATGAAAGCCACTGCAGAGAAAACAGTCCTGGTAACACCTTGACTTCTGACTTTTAGCCTCTAGAGCCATGAGAAAATACATTTCTGTTGTTTTAAATTACCAAGTTTATGGAGATTTGTTATGGGGTTCCTAGGGAACTAGTACAACCCTTGAAGGAGTTACACATGTATCAACACAAGGATTTTCTCGTACTCAGCTCCCAATACAATTATCACATATAACCAAAATAATACTAATTACTAGTCACCTGACATAGATATTATATTCAATTTTTTTCAGTGATATTTTAGGGCCAGTTTGTTTAATATAGTTCAACACATTAAATTTGGTTATAGTTTGTCATTTTACATAGAAAATTACTTTTTTTTTTAAAGATTTATTTATTTATTCATACAGAACTGGGGTACTGGCCAGAGATGTGGAGGGTGAGAGGATTCACCAGAGACAGAGTGGGGAGCAAAACAGGCAGATAGACAAAGTACACTGCTGAGGGGAGCAGCGGGCGGGTCAGGAGAGGTCTGCCCCGCCATGTGGATCTCCTCCAGGGCAGGCGGGAATCGAACTCATGTGGAAGTGGCTTAAGCTTCTTAGTGCAGTGCTTTAACCCCCTGCGCCACCAGGGAGGGCCCGAAAACTACTCTTTTAACTCTCCCCCATTTCCAAAGCATCAATGTCTAGAGCCTATAGAATGATTTACTTTCTGGAATTGTCTGATTACTAGAACAAGTAGCTTTTAAAGTTTAACAATTCTGCTGGCCCAATGTTTTCTCAAAACCTCTTCAATTTTTACTCTGCTTTCAATACTTGCCTGTAGGCAGAGCAGGTGGGAGGCAGTGACTGAGTGGAGAGAAATTCTCTATTTCCTGCTTCTTCCAAGGGCATTTTCATTAAGTTCACACTGCACACCTCACCTCCTCACCTGTTTTTTTTTTTTTTTTTTTTAAACAGAGAAAGATGTTAGAGGTTGATGTTTTCGCCTACAAAAAAAGTTGCCACAGGGGCTCTTTCCCACTAAATTGGACTTGATTTGTGGCCCCCTGGAGAAGTAGGCTGTTTCATTTTCAAGGATGTGAAGACTGGCATTGAACCCAAAACACTTGTCTCCATGTGGGAACACTGAGACTGGAATTCCACCTTTGATGATATTTATAGTTATGCAAATGTTGCCTGCTCCTTTTGAAAATGCATCCATTACATTGCTAACACAAAGTAGTATGAACTGATTTTATATTAATGTACATGACTTTCCCACTGATCAGAGGGTCAAGGGGGATTTGAGGTTGATGGATGTTTGACAGAGAAAACATTTATCTACTTACTAGTTTTGCTTTTGCCTGAATACCCACAACTGGAAGACTTGAGGGGATGAATTGCCAACACCCAAGAGGCAGGCTTCACATTGATCATGCAACTAGAGAGAAGAAAGCCAAAGACACTTTGCCCCTTGCCATATGACAACTTCCATCTACTGTGAAAGAAGACAAATGACATGCCCTGTTTAGCAAGCACCACTGGTGTTTCGTTATGGTCAGGTTATTTCTCACTATGGTTTTTGTCCTTGGAAATTCAAAGTTCAGAAAATGTTTTCTCATCACTACATGTCTCAAAGTCCTGAAATAAGGCATTCTTTCTTTTCTTTTATATGATTTAAAGTCTGCTTTGAGTATTTATTTGACTGATTAGCACATTTATTTTATTATCCTCTTCCATATCCTTTTGTGTTCTGGTGAGTTTACTAGGTGAGGCCAATTTTCTTCTGTGCATTCAGTCCAAATACCTTTACAAAAAGGTATTTCCTTTTTTTCATAAAGATAAGAAAATACAACAGGCACAGCAAAGATAGTAGATTGTCTGGATCTGGGTTGTGCAAAGCCAAATTCCCCCGTGAAATAAACATTAATGTTTTCAGGCTTGTTTCTCTTGGTTCACAGCTGAGATAAATAATCCCCCATTAGGAGAAAACTAGTTTTATCCTGTTGTTACCTCCTAAATTCTGTATACTTTTTTTTTTCAGGATTTTGGTGGAAAAGAGAAAGAAAAAAGATAAAGATACCTTCAAAAAAGTCTCTCAATGAACAAGATTTTTTTTTTTGGTCCTTAAAATTTCTTACTTGAGCAAGGGGGAAGGATAGGATTTCCATTTGCTGACATGGAATAGACTAATGGCAAAAAGCTTTTAATGTATAAGAGGAAGGATAACTAGGGGAAATATTAAAGATCTAATTTTGGGCATGTTAAGTTTAAGGCACCTATTATATGTCCAAACTTATATACACAGCTAAACAAGGCTAAGTGCAGGGAATTGTCATCTTATATCTGGTGTTTAAGCTATGTGAGGGAAGTATACAGAAAGAAGTGCTCTGTTATTTAGAGTACAAGGTAAGAATCTTTTTCTGTAAAAGACCAAACTGAAAGTATTTTGGGTTTTACAGGCTATATGATCTTTGTCTCAATTTCTCAAATCTGCTTTGGTAGTGAAAGCAGCCACATGCAATAGGAAAAGGAATGGGTGTGGCTATGTTCCAATAAAGCTTTATTTATGGAAATAGCCAGCAGGCCGAATTTTCTATATGGGCAACAGTTTTCTGATCCTTGATTTGGGTGCCAGACTCACAGGCTCCTAAAAAAGAACTGTCAAAATTCAGAGATTTAAGCTCTTCTACTTTCCAAACAAAGCAGTTGTGTGTGTGTCTACATATATGTGTGCCACATGTGACTAAACAAGGCAAGAATAATATCTCTCTCTAACAGAAATGGAACAGAAACTTAGATTATAAGTTAGGCTAAAGCACAAGTATTGAGACCTCTGTGTAAGAGACAGAGGCATCCCAAATTCTGTGAACACAAGATTAAAGATACCTCAAAGCTCCCTATGTGTGATAAGAGACTTGCGCTTACAACTTAAGGCAAAAAGAAGCAGAAGATGTCATTCAGAAAGTTCAGGATCTAGATAGAACTTTCTTCTAGTTGAGTGGAGTTCATTTTGAATTTGGAGCTCCAAGCTGTTTATTTAAGACATATTTCTGGCTAGGGAACTTAAAAGGAGTTCAATCTTAATGTTGTTTACAAGAAGCCAACCTTATCAACAAAGACAAACACTGACTTAGGGAGAGAAAAACAATAACAACTACAAGCAAATGGCAATTTAAAAAAAGTCAGAAACAGCTACAATTAAATCAGATAAAATAGACTTTCAATTAAAAAAGTGATGAGATAGGGGTGAATATTACATTATGACGAAAGGTCTAATACAACAAGAAGAAATAACACATAAATGTATATGTACCAAATAATGGAATACTGAGATAAGCACCAAATGGGAAAACTCTATACTTGATAGTTGCTCACAAGAAAAGTGGGATCAAATTGCTTAAACAGGGGCTCCTGAAATTGCTTTGTAGGTTAGATTGACCCAAATGTTCTTCTGAGAAAAAAAATAAGTAAAATCCAGAAAAGGCAGACTAGTATTTACTGAACTTATCTCTATGTTCTTCTATTTTCTACTTTGCAGTTATCTGAACCCTTACTCACTTTCCAGACCCACTTTCTATGCTTTGGATCTTCTTTTGACTTCCCACCATAACTCACAACTTTCTCCCTCCTGGGGCATCACTTATGCTCTCTATCACTCTTGTGGCTTTTAACTCATATTAAATGATATGACTATTGATGACTTGCCAATCCATTCTTACCTATTTTTTCTTTCTTCCTAGATGATAAGCAATCTAAAATCAACAGCAGGTCAATGTACATCAAATAATCTCCTATAGTTCTAGTCCAACATAAAAAAAAAATGTAGACTTTGGAAGCCTGTTTAAATTATGGGCCATTCATTGACCACAACGCTAGAAATTGGAAGGGAATGAGACTTATTTTGGGCAAGATTTATGACCTATATTAATTGTAAGACTCACTCAATCATTTAAATTGTCAGTGATATAAGTAGTTGAATCTTCTAGAACAGTCAACACCAGAGATTTGAGTACAGCCAAAACATTGCCTCTATTTTTCTTCTCTTTTATATAGCTTAACTTTGGCATTTGCATTATTCACCTTCATTCCACAGAGTGGCTAGAATTTATAAATTATTAAAAGTGGCTAAAATTTATAACTTGTGATTTTCAACTATAGACATGGCCTGATACAGTTTCTTTTTGTCAAGGTCATAATTACTGGGAAAGTTCTCTAATTGGTCTACCTTGGGCTAGTGACAATGCTAGGTCCAACCAGCTGTAGTTAGGAGTGATGGTGATATCACATTAAAACATAGTTTTAAAACAAGAGAAGGGTAATGGGCACTGTTTCTTAAAAAACCAAGCAACAAATATCAACTATATCTTCAAATCTCATTTCTCACAATTCCCAATTAGACTCACATCTCTTTCTTGTTTCCTTACATTTCTTGCTTCTTTCTGCCTCTATCTTTTTCCCCTAGACTGTCTTCTGCTGTATTTATAAGCCTTTGAGTCTTCTTCATAAAGACTCCCTTAACACCATCCTTTCCTATCAAATACTTTTGTATAAATATTTACATCAAATGCTGTATCATGCTATGGTATTGTAATTAATATTAGAAGATCTTATCCTGAGATTTGCTATTTGCATGACTTTATAAATTCCCAAACTTCTCTAGGCTTTAGCTTCCTCCTCTATAAAATAAGACCTATAATGCCTACCTCACATATATATTTCAATATCAAAGTAAAGTGTAAATCACCATAAAGAGAATTATTAAGTAATGATAAAGATACTGTACAAAGTTCAGTCATTTGATACTGATAGGGGCAAAAATAAGGACATGTGGGAAAACATCTCTGAAGCAAAATAAGATCGACTTTAAACCCAGTTCACAACATTGAACTTAAGGGACACCACAGCCATTTATATTGTGGTTCAAATAGTACAGCATCACCAGATAAAGAAACAGTAGCATAATGATGGCTAGTAAGCACATGAAAAGATGTTCAACATCATGAAAAGATGTTCAACAAAGAACTTATAAATAGAAACTGCAATAATATTCTACCTATACCCATTTGGATGACTATATTAAAAAAGACAATAGAAAGAGATGATAAAGATGTGGACAAATAGGAACACAACTCTAATATGTTGCTAATAGGAATGTAAAATGGTATGGCTAGTTTGGCATTACCCAAAAAGTTAAATGCAGAGTTGCTATATGAAGCAGCAATTCCATTCCTATCTATACAACCAGGAGAAGCAAAATACACAAAATCTTTTTCACCAATATTCTGAGTGGCATTATTCATAATAGCTAAAATATTAGAAACTACACAGTAGTCCATCAGCTAATAAATGGAGAAACAAAATGCAGTCTAGCTCTACAGTGGCTAGAATACATGTTGATCTGCAACAAGAAGGAATGAAGTATTGTTACATCCATAACATCGGCAAACTTTGAAGACATACTAATGGAAGAAGCCCATTACTGAATCCATATATTGTATGATCTATTAATATTAAATAATCAAATCTTTAGAAACAAAAGTTAAATCTGTGGTTACCTTGGAGTGTGTTGCAGGAAAACAGGGAATGACTCTCAGTGAGTACATGATTCTGGGAGGGATGATGAATATGTTCTGAAATTAGATGATGGTAATGGTTATATGACAGTAAAAAAAAATACTTTTGAACTATACATTTTAAATGGGTGATGCTTTGGTAAGAAGATTATCCCAGTAAAATTATTTAAAATTACAAAAGAAGCAGCATCTTTAAAAGAGAAACAAAGTACAAGTAGCGCCTTGGGCCAACAGAAAGAGTGGTAAGATGCAGAAACAAAGTCCTAATGAACATATTCAGACTCCGAATTAGAACCTCTAATTTCTCTTTTGGGAGGCTGGCAAGAGCTTCTTCACAAACCGCTATTCCTTTTGTGTTTCCCTTGGTTTTGTAACTGGAGACGGAAGCCATAGACTCTTACATGTGGTGCCCCCTGGAGGGCGGTTGCTGGTGAGGATAGATGGCCCCAGGGAAAATGCTAAAATGTGGGTGTAGCAATGGATAAGTGATATAAGGGACTGCAGAAGCGGGCTGTGTAGCCTGATTCAGCTTTTCAGGTTCAGTTTTCAGATCTTCAGCATTTGGGGTCAGCGGATTTGGGCCCTCAGAAATCAAAGATTTTGGGCCTTCCAGAAGGTATGTGCAGCTTGGCAGAAAAGACAAAGACCTAGGAGCCAGGCATCTTACTGATGTTTGCGTAAATGTTGTCATCGTTTGACCCTGTAGCTGTTGTTTTGAGAGAAAAGTTTGGAAGCTTTGCAAGTAGCCAGGTGTCTAGAACTATTTTCCATTTTTTGCTGCTCTTGAACCCTGGCAGAGAAAGCAAAGTTCGAGAGCCAGGCATCTTACTGAGATGCATGAGTGTGGCTGTTTGTCAGGTCATTTGAATTTTATAGCTGCTATTTTAAGTGTCACTTGTCTGGGGCATCTGGGTAGCACATGAAGCATCTCCTATTGTGTCTTCTGCTGTCTGTGTGAGTTGGAACCTGGTCTGTAGTCTGACTGCTGCATGTTCATAGTGGCAGGAAGACACCATCTTGGACAAATGGCCTATTGTTTGGGGGATGAGCTCTGCATCCTCAATGGTGGGGAGATGCTATTTTAGCTGCTTTTGTTTGGGACTGAAAAACACTGAACATGGCTTTGGGTGAGGTAAATGGTCACTTTTGGCCTGAGTATCCCTTTGGTTTGTTAAATAGATCCTTTTATAGGTGTTCTTTGAGCCTGAGATGTCTTGCAATTGTGCACAGGGGTAAAGAACTCAGACAATGACTGGTAAACTATTTGGGCAGTGTCTTTGGTCAGTTTTAGTAACCCTTGATGCCCTGTATCAGTTTGACATATCTTCCCTCCACTTAAAGAATTCTTACTCTTTTCTGAGAACAGGTGGGATGAGAACACTGTGAATTCTTTTCTGTGACCTCTGTTATTTCAGAAAATGGCAGTGATTTCTTGCTCTTCCATTTCCAAAACACTCCAACACATTCATCAGAGCATTGATCTTCCTCATCATGATATTTATGAGTACATTAGACTCACAATCCCTCAAGTGAAAAGGCAATTTCATTGTTACTTTACTATGCACATAACCTGGCATCATGGCTGATCCAGACAGATGCTAAATAAAGTTTGCTTAATATATAAAAGACTCAATGACCCAAAGTAGACTGAAACACTAGAGACTTAGATCAGGGCTTCAAATACAAGTCAAGATTCTACTGAGAGATCTATGTGGAAAGTCCACTGTCAATACAATGGCTTCCTAGGGAATGGATGAGGTGACTCAGTGAATAAGGAGACACCCTCTGCACCACCCACCATGATTATGCTAGAGGTTGGATAGGTTCAGTTGTGATAAGCTGATGATGACACAGTTAAATTATACAAGGTGGGCACTAATGGATTTTACTACTACCTGATTTTAGTTATTTTATCCAATTTAATAATAAAACGTTTCAGGGAGGGGCTGTAATTTCTTCTTTTATGTGTTGTAAATGCTCCACAAATGTTTGTTCAATGAACTAATTTAATCTAAACATTTTCTCCTCTAAAAATGTGAACATTCTATTTCCTTTTTGGTGACTCATTACTCTTTCAAAATGAAACATAAAATGTGAGAAAGTAATTCTCTTCCAATCTGAAACAGATACAGTGGGTTTGAGAAAAAATACTATAGCATTGAAGAACTAACTCAGATTGTGAAAATAAATGAAGGGGAAAGCAATGACTGTCACTGTGGTATATTATACGTTATTATACATATAACAAACATATTATACATTTGTTTGTTACTGGCTCTCTTTCCACACTTTGAAAGCCAAGTTTGTTTTTTTTTTTCAATCTGTTTGGTTCAGTGAAATATCCTGAGAACTTTGAATAGTTGTTAACACATAATAGATACTTAATAAATATTTTCTGTAAGGAGTTGGAGGAGTAAGGGGAAAACTGACTGAAGACTTTTATGTTTAAGAACCTACAAACATTAGGAATTATAGCATTGTTATAAGTGATCTGAAAAAATACTTGCTAGAATAAGATTTTCTGCAAAACTCTCTGTATAGTAACTACAGCAGCAATATGAATAAACCGTCAAAGGAAATAACTTGGTCATATGAGTGGGCAGGAAAATGGCAAATAAGCTCCATGTAGACTGATGTAAGATGATAACACATTATGGGAAAATGGTACAAATGTGCCTATAAGATAATGGTTTCTAACTATCAGATCTGAACCAGCAGAAAATCCAATGAGTTGTTGAATACAACCTGCTTTATACCCAGGGGTTACTCTTCAACTTCAATGCAGTGAAAAAAATGTCTCACATTATTTTAATTATGCATCTCTGAACTGGGATGGAAAATGTCTGTGGAAAGTAAATAAATCTCTCTCTAATGGTTGTATCACAGTTCTCTCTCCACTCTCTATATCTGCCAATCTAGCCTGCTGTATATATGTATGTAGATTAGTCTCCTTGCCAAAAAGGTCAGCATAAACTTAGTTCAGGTGATGAGGTTAGGTTAAAGCCTCCACAGGTTTTGCTATGGTCTACTCAAATCCTGTGAATAAGATAGACACACTGTCCTCTCGCTAAGGCTACCTAGATTCTGAGCAGCATTTACTGTCTCTCTTTATATATATAATATTATATATAATACATCTATATATCTATTTATCTATTTACATATACAATATATAGATAAATAGATTTTATATCTATATAGTATACACATACATAGTTTTTCCCCCTTTGTGTCCATATGTCTAATTTACTTGATGCTGGCTTGAGTAAGTTTCTATTTACTGTACTCAAAGAAACTCTAGGTATCAGTAAGAAATGTATTTCAAGAAAGAAAGAAAAAAATCCTCATCCTATCCTGCTTAAACCTTATTACTAATCAGTTGAACTAGTAAAGAGACTTGGAAGCACATCCTGCAAAGGACTAAATAGATTACCTATGTTGGAACGCAAAAGTACCTTGGCCTATATCTGGCCATTTAACTATGACCTGTAAAGCTGGAGGGGAAACTCCTGGTTGGCATCACTAGCACTGCTGTCTGATCCCCAGTGTGGAAAGAAGAATTACTGTGTGTCAACAGATTGGATCTATAGGTCTTTACATGATTTTACTGTTGTTTTTCATGGTTGGTTTTTGTATTAGTCAGTGTTCTTCAGAGCAAGTAGGACATATCTATATATCTATAACCAAAGCCTTTATTAAGTGGTATTGGCTCATACAATTGTGGAGACTGAGAAGTCCTATAATCCACCATCTGCAAGCAGGGCTTGCATTAAAACCGGGGCTGTAATTTGAAGGTCTGGAAGCCAGAGAGCTGATGATATAGATGCTAGTCCATGTCTGAAAGCCTGAGAAGCAGGAGTGCAGAGGGCAGGAGAAGATTTATATCCCAATTCAGCAGTCAGAGGAAGAGCAATTTTAACCTTCTCTCCCTTTAGGTTCTATTCAAGGGCTCAACAAAATGGATAAGCCTGCCCACATTACTCATTCAAATGCTAATCTCTTCTGGGAACACCCTCACAGATACACACAGTTATAATGTTTAACCTGCTGTCCAGGCATTCTTGGCCCAGTCTCAGAGACACATAAAATTAGCTATCACTGTTTTACTGGTATGTATTTATTTTGGAAAAAAACCAATACATCACATTTAATTTTCATTTTGTTCTGGTCTATGTACCGCATGAATTATAATATTGAACTTAAGTTAGAAGAACAACCAGGAAGAATAGATTGTCTTCCACGTTAGGTTAATTTTATTTTAAATTAGGATTATAACACAGAGAGGCAAATATTGAAAAGGGTTATTATTAAAACTAACAAATTAGGCCCTCCCTGGTGGCGCAGCTGGTTAAAGCACTGCACTAAGAAGCTTAAGCCACTTCTGCATGAGTTCGATCCCTGCCTGCAGCAGAGGAGATCCACATGGCCCTGCAGACCTAGCCGCCCGCTGCTCCCCTCAGCAGTGTACTTCGTGGATCTGCCTGTTCTGCTCCCCACTCTGTCCCTGGTGAATCCTCTCACCCTCCACATCTCTGGCCTGTACCCCGTTCTGTATAAATAAATAAATAAATCTTAAAAAAAAAAAGCTAACAAATTAATGAGTGCTATATAATTTGCATATATTAACTTATTTAATCCTCATAACAATACTGTAAGGAAATATTATTCATATTCATATGTAGGAGATAAAGTAATTTGACTAAGGCCTTATAGTAGCAAAGCTGTTATTTGATTCTAGTCAGTTTGGCACCTTAACTGCCACACTAGGTGACCTCTGATGTATATTGAACAAAACTCAACTGTTTAATACTTATAAAACTTACAGAACTCAAATGATGTAAAAATAAACTTTTGTAATAAAAAAAAAAACTTAAAGAACTTCTTTAAACCAAGATGTGGCAATGGATACAAATATACGTAGATATGAATGATAAATTTATGACTATTAAGTCCTTAATGTTATATAATAAGACATTGGGGGCCCTCCCTGGTGGCGCAGTGGGTTAAAGCGCAGCACTGAGAAGCTAAAGCCACCTCCGCATGAGTTCGATTCCCGCCTGCCCCGGAGGTGACCACATGGCGCAGCAGACTTCTCCTGATTCGCCTGCTGCTCCCTTCAGCAGTGTACTTCGTAGATCTGCCTGTTCTGCTCCCCACTCTGTCACTGGTGAAGCCTTTCGCCGCCCCTCAGCCTCTGGCCTGTATCGCAGTTCTGTATGCACAAATAAATAAATCTAAAAAAAAAGACATTGGGGACATTAAATGGTATCAGCTTATACATGTTGATGAACTGGGGACAAACATGTCTTCCCAAACTCTGCATAAGCAAGTCTATTTTAGGTATAACAGAAACTTGTGCAAACCAGATATAATACATTGCAAAAAATGTCTTATGCTATTGTATATCATCTTAGAGACAGAAAGCATATTTTAATGATCTCTAAGGGTCCTCCAGCAGCTTACCTTTCACACTGTTGATGATGGAAGACGTAGATGAGACAATAGATGTGGACCTGGTTACTTTCTCATTTGTGTCATCATGCTGAATACCCTCCCACTGCTTTACCTCTTTGTTGAGTGAAATGAGTAGTTGCTCATGTATTGATTTTTTAAGTCCACTTGTCATCTATTAAATACATCATAAAATTAAAATAGTAAAATGTATATAAAAGAATTTTCTTTAATGTGTTTTCATGATGATCTTACAATACAAAACTGATGGTACCTAAGTGGGCCTGAGGCCTCTCTATTAGAAAGGTTGTCCTGTAATTTCAATGTCCATAAATGAGAAAGGAAAGTTCACTGAATAAGCTTTACAATCTGTCTCCTCACCCAAACATGTTGACACTGAAAACATTAAACACACACTCACACACTGGGGAGGTGCTGGAGGGAAGGGGAGATGTTGGGAGAGTTTCACTCAGTGACTGTTGCTATAGGAACCATTTACCACTTGCTCAAGATATCAGTTACCAAGCAAGACAGGAGTAGCAAACAAAATAAAACCAACAAATAGAGAAAACAAGTGGAGCTGGCATTAGAAAATATGATGTACCTTTTATATACATGCATATAAGAAGATTGTATTTTCTTAGGGAGAGAACGTAGGGTGGGGATATACCCCAACTGCAGTGATTATTTTCTCTTTCAAGGTTCAGATAGTAATACGTATACAAGAGGAAAGCCCTGCTTGTCACATTCTCTTTCAATGCTCACTACCTCTCCATGGATAAATCTTGAGATTGATCATAACCTTAATTGCAGTTCCTCTTTTTCTTTTTCTTTTCAAAGTCTACAGAACTTAGTAGGCATTCAGTATGCTTTTGACTAGCCAGACATTCTCCTGCTTAAAAGTTCCTTAGCCTGCCTTTAAGACCAATGAATATAAAATCTGAATGAAGAGGTATTTGAAATCTCAAAGGAGAAAAGAATTTCTTGCTGGAAGCCTGACAGCCAAGCACATTTCTTTGAAGTTATGGCTCATTTGCAATTTCCTATTCACTCAACACAAGGAGTCACATTCCAAGTGAATTGTCAGTTAAAAACTAAACTTAATATTTAAAATTTTCCAATTAATACATACTTTCATGTTATTGCAAGGTAAAATAATAATAATTGACATCTAGGGTCTCAACTTTTCAGAATTACTGGACACCTTATTCTGGTTATTCCTAAACTCATTGTTCTATTTTTGATTTCTTTGGCTTCTCTCTACTTGTATTTGACCTGTATATCATTTCTAAAATCTGTTGCTATTTCAAAGCTTACAAAGACCTTGTCCTGAATGAAAAGAAAAGGATGTACTAATTTATTTTTTTTCTTGAGTCTCAATGTCTCAGTGTCATGTTTTTTGTTATTATTCTAGAAAGTCATGCCAGACTCAGATTTACCTATAGACCACATATCTTCTCATGAACATCCTGGCTGGATTTTCTAAATATGATTAGGTACAGATCTAGATTGATTCAAGATGATTGTTTCTCTTAGGTAAAAGGTAGAAGTACTAGGACTGGCAAACTCTGAGTCAAGGCCAATTATACGAATGAGTAAAACCAGCAGATTGATGACATGTTGCAGTGTAGATTCAGAGCAGTCATCCATCCCTTTATCAAAGGAATACAGACACCTGTTTCCTTTAACTTTTGAACATTTCTCCACTTTAAAAATTTCATTCAGGCTAATGCATTTAAATATCATCTTTTGCCAACAGTTCCAAATTGGTATCTTCCACTCAAATCATTTTGTTGAATTCTAATTTGTATATCCACCTGTACAATTTGATATCTCCATTGGGATGTCTGATCTATATCACTAACATTGTGTCTACAAACTAGACTCCTGATCTTGCCTACAAAGTCTGTTCTGCCCATAGTTTCCTCCAAGTCAAAATTACAATTGTTCTTAGAAAAACTTTCATTTTTTGGGTAATGAAATATGTTTTTCATTCCTACATATTTATACTTGAAGAACAGATATACGTTATTGTAATATTTTCTTATATTATTTTGGCTTCTTTTTAAAAAGTCTCAGTTATTTTTAAAAAGTGTTTATGGTAAAGTATAGGCAACATAACATTTATAATCTTAATTATTTTTAATTGTAGATTTTAGTAGTGTTAAGTTCATTTATATTGTTGTTTAATCTTCAGAACTGTTTATCTGCAAACAAACTCTATATACATATTAAGTAATAATTCCTCATTCTTATCACAGTTCCTGAAAACTACCATTCTCCTTTTTTGTCTCTGTGAATTTAATACTATAGGTAACTTATATAAGTGAGTCATACAGTATCCTTTTGTGATACTTCTTTCACTTAGCATAATATCTTCAAATTTCATCCATATTGTAGCATGTATCAGAATTTTCTGTCATTTGAAGGCTGAGTAATATTCCATTGTGTGTGTGTGTGTATACATATACATATATATATACACACACATATGTGTGTGTATATATATATGTATATGTATATATGTGTATATATATGTATTTTGCTTATCCATTCATTCACTGAGAGACATTTACTTTGGCTATTTTGAATAATATGCTGTAAACATGGGTGTACAAAAATCTCTTTAAGACTGTCAATTATTTTAGGTATTTACCTGTAAGTGGAATTGTTAAAATATATGATGATTCTGCTTATAATGTCTTGAGGAAATGCATTATTGTTTATATTCCACAGCAGCTGGACCATTTACATTACATAATAGTATATGAGGGTTCCAGTTTTTCCCCATTCTCACCAATACTTGATACGTTGCAGTAATTTTTTTTTTACCTCTCTCCACATCCAATCAAATAACAAGCTTTGTTGCTTTTGTTACAGGGCACCCCAGTGTGAATTGGGTTGCCTTTCTGTGGGTCCTCACCCATGTGCTTACAATTCAATCGTATTATAGACACACTCAAAAAGTTCAATAATGGATTTATTTACAAGGAGAAGGGTAAAGGAAAAAGGGAGTGAAATACCCAGGGAAAAAGGGAGAGAAATACGAGTTAAGCTAGGATGTCCTACCAGTTCTGCTGACTTGGACTCCACCAGCGCCCTGAAAATCCATCAAGAGCCAAAACGGCCAGCTGCAAACCACCAGGCCAAGTGCACCTCAGAGCCCACATGTCCGGTTTTATCCTAACCTGTCTGCTCTGCTCCGCCCTCACATTCCAGTGTACTTCTTGTTATTGATGGGATTAGTAGTTCCAGTACCTGGATTGGGGCGGAGTCCATGAAACTGTACCTGTTACACTTTGACTTCCAAAACTTTTCAAACTAATTTTTCATAACTTTTACTAGTACCTCTCTAACCAACATTATCTCTCATCTTGCGTACTTAAAAAGATTCCAAGCTGATCTTTCGGAGTCTGGCCTTTCTAGTTTATTCTCGACACAGAAATAAGAGTAATTATTTTAAAATAGATGATAAATTATATTGCTCGCCTGCTCAAACCCATAGAGTAAGTCAGTCATTACAACAGTTTGTAAACCTACATCATCTGGACCTTCATCAATTGCCTTTGTTTCATACTGTCTTCATTTGCTCATACCACTCCAGGCACCCTGGCTTTCTTGTTATTCCTTAAACAAGTACACATGATCCCACCTAGTATACTTTGCCTGACTTATTTCCTTATTCTGGAAGATTCCTTGAATTCCATATTCACATGATGACTCTGTCACTTCGAGCAATTGTTTGTTCCAATTCCACTTTCTCACTGAAGCGCTCAACAGTTTACCCATCTCTTCTAAACCCTCAGTACCCTAATTTTATCTCTTAGCTCTAGCTTCTTAGATACTAGATTCACCATCATTATTATTACTCTCCATTTTTTGTTGTTCGTTTCTCTCTGCTTAGAAAGTAAGTTCCATGAGGATAGCTTTGCCGTCCATTTGGTTCCTTGATAAATTCTAAACTCCTAAGACAGGCTTTTATGCCCAACAGATATTTGTCATGAGCTTTTAAATATTCAAACAAACACTCTGTGGGCCAAATAAAACAACCACAGGCCAAACCCATGGGCTGCTGATGGTGGCTTCTGGTTACAATAATGATGTAGACTTATCTCCCTCTCCCCCCAAAGTCATTAGTCTATTCATTCGGTCTGTAAAGCAACTCTTCTACTCCAATTTATCAAAAGCAGATAGCACACGACACTTCGTGTATGGAGAGTGTTGTTTATAGAAATAGCCCTGGTTTCCTCTCTACCTCCTATTTAATTCATTGCTCTCTCCAAACTTGTTCCATTAGAGGACAGCCCGGCAGAATTCATCTATGGATAATGGACAGATGGAGAAATTCAGGAGGAATGCCAAGTACCCCCTGTTATGCCTGCTTACATACTTCCTTGAGTAATTAGGCTGGAGTTAAACATCAGGAGCCAGGGCATTCACATGACAAGGGGACATCACTGTGGCTTGAGTCATGTTTTACAATAAAATGAGAACAGAGATAACAGAGCATGTTGAGCTCCTGCCTCTGCTACTTTGCATGGTATCTTACTCAGCCACACTGAGTTATGTATAGTTTCCTTGTCCATTAAATGGAGTCATCATATTTGTTAGAGGATTAAATGGGAAAAAGGATGCCAAATGCTTGGTGTGTAATAAATGTACAATTGATGATCACTCTCCTTTCTCCCAGCCAATGTCTACTAAAACTGTTCTAAGGAATGTGGCTCCCTTCCTTCTCTGAAACCTCTTTCAGCATTACCTCTACTTATTTCAGATTTATTAGTTTCAAAATATAATGATATATCCCTCAACAGTCAGTATTTCCTATATTTTGAAGTCTGTCCTAAAACACTTATCACCCAACATTTTTATTTTTGATTTTGTGTTTCTCTCACTTAAAAAAGTATAGCTATTGATAAATGAGAGTTAATCTTTTGGTCCATACTTTCAAAGATTTTTATGGTTCTATACCCGAGACTTCACAGAAAAGCCAACTATATGAATTATTTAAAATAATATTTAAATAGATATTTAATATTAAATATTTAAATAAATATTTAAAATAAAGCAAAAGCAGAGATGGCATTTAAAAGTATGTAAATTTACATTTTTGAGTTCTCTAAACACAAACTAATTTCAAAACATTCTCTGCCACATTTCAAAATGTTTGGTTACTGGTTTTTATCTAAGTGAATTCAGTAGCAACAGACTTGCATGTTCCTGTGTGACCTGGAAATTCCCAAGTAATCACTTTTGAGTAGCAGATGTTTAGATAAGCTAACAAGTTCTTAGGGAAATAAGTCCTTTTATGATTATTTCAGAAGAGATCTGTATGTTTGGTTCAATCATTTAGCTGAACTGCATTCTCAGCAGGTGAAAATAAGTAAATGCAGAGCCAGGGCTTAAGTCAAGAGAAGGGGATCTGGCACCTATTTTCTGGTGACTATATAAAGGCAGGCCAGCGGGTTGACCTCAAGATGGGTGTGGGTCAGAAGGGCAGGAAGGGAATCTACTGGTCCTCTTTTAAAGTCTTGTAAGAGCAAAATACATGTCATTTTAAAAACAGGACCTGGGAAAGGAAGTATTGCAAGCAAGATAACTTAATACTTACAACACAAGGTTGATGTGATCATGTGTTGTTTAGAACCAAGTGGGGAAATATTATCACCTGTTATCAGTCACATCAGCAAATTTTTATTACAGATTCTGGAGAGTGCAACAAACAGCAGACAAGCATATGGATACCTAAGGGAGTGCTGAAAGGGCTGACCACATAAATTAAGGTACATATGTGGGTACAAAAGAATTATTAGTCTGGGTTTTGTATTTTTGGATTTTGCTAGTTCTCCTTTCAATTTCTGTAAGGATTTGAGCCACCAATACCTTTGTGTGTGTGTGTGTGTGTGTATGTGTCTGTTTTAAGACAACATTATTCATTAGGTTTTTACTTCAGGCAAAACCACGTGCTTATGTTTTAGTTCTGATAAAGCTCGATAAGGCCACAAATATCCCATCTTGGTAGCAAGCAAAGACAAAGGCAGTAACCCCTATTACAAGAGGAGTCTCTCTCTTTCCCTTCCATCATTTTTTGTTTTCTTCTTTCTGATGACACATCTTCACTCTTGGTTATATTTCTTTTTGTTTGAAACTTTTTCAATACTCCAGATTATCTGTAAATCTCATGGAATTTTTTTAAAGAGAAACAATTTGTATTAATCTCAATTAAAGGACCTCTCATGCTTACACAAATTTGCTTACAATAGGCTAGAGGGTTAAAAAAAAAACAACAAAGCAAAACAAAACTCTAATTTTCTTTAACCACCAAACAACAACTGCAACCAATATCATAGACCCCACGATTTTCAGATAGTGTGCATATAAACTCAGTGATCTGAGGCCCACGGTCAAAAAGACATCGTAGTTCTACACCCTTCAGATCTTTCCAATTAGAACTTGAAAGCCCATTTTCCTCCCAGAGAAATGCCAGATGCATTCTTCTTTAATGAGCTTAGGACCAAAACTGCAATATGATCTCCTGCTTCAGGTGGAACATGGATAACAACTTAGAAAGAAAGGAGAATGGGGTCTGGAAGAGGATGTAGATTGAAGGATTACCTTAATTAAATGTAAAAGTAGGATCAGAGAGGTAGAAAAACCTTAAGGAAACACTAGTTATGTGGTCTGAAACACAAAGCCCTGTAGGGCAGCTGTTCCCATGTTTGGAAAAAAAATCAAAGCAAATCTGGATGCTTATTTAATATTTGAGGAAAATAAGTTGGACATGACAAACACCCTATAAAACATAAAAAGCCCAAGACAAAAGCCTACTAAGAATAAGTCATATCTTAAATATTTTGACTTGAACCTGTGTTCTAATTCCATGCATTTTAACTAATAAAAACTCATAAATTAGGTTATTTTTTCATATAATACCAGACTCCAAAGGTCCAATATATTTTTTGAAGTCTTAAAAATTCAGATTCAGGCAAATAAAAATATAATTCAGTGTTTAATACAAATGAAAGTTTGTGTAGCTAAAAATATGAAAAATATTTCTAAAAATAAACAGAATTTTAAAATTCTGTGGTTTGGATTAAGTAAATTATAATCCACTCAAACAATGAGATATTATGAGGCTATAAAATTGGTGAAGAAATCATGTACGGAGATTTTGAAAATCTATAAGATATATGGATGTTATTAAATGAAAAATGTAAGATGAACAGTGTGCAGTATATTACATTTTGCATAAAAATGGGTAAGAACAATATATATGTACATGTTTACAGGGATATAAAATAGAAACATGGAGAGCACACAAAAAAATAGTAATAGTGGTTACTTGGGGCAGAAAAAGTGGACAGGAGGAAATGGGTGATTAGGAGTAGGGGTGAGAAGGATTACACTGTGGACAGTTTTTTATATTGTTAGGTGTGTGAACCATGTAAATATATTTGTATAAATATATATTTTTAATTTATTATACTAAGAAATAATACAAAATACAGAAGTCTAAGCTGATGATTCTAAGGGGGAAATCTATATTACCTGTACTTTATTTACTCGTTCAGTCATTTTGTGTCTGCTAATATCTCAAGGGTAAGCTATCAAACGCTTGTAGTTTGACCCCAGGTAAAAGGAGAGATCAGGAAACTTCAGAAAACACAACTACCTGATAATCTTCTTAGAAGCATTTGGAACTGCTCAGTGATCCATGAATGTCAAGGCAAAACTCTGATATGCCCCTTCCAGGTTCCATGTAAATCTCTTGATCTAACGTAAACTTTGGGCCAATAAGAAGTAAATGCGACCTTTGTTTTATGTTTGTGAGTGCTGTTTTATATTTGTGAGTGCTTTAGGAGTATTTTCACATATTCTCCTAATAGGTAAAAAAAAAAAAAAATACACCATTTTAAATATCTTTTCAAAAGTAACAATGCTGTAGAGCTGAACGGTTCAGCTTTGATAGTAATGGTGTGCTTGGCAGAGCACTGGTTTACAACTGGTTTGCACTGGCTTGCTTGCTCCCTGGCTATGTGATTACAAAGATTCATGGACTTTCTCTTCATGTCATTTCTATATTATTTTCCCCTCAAAGTATTTTCCATTCTTACCTGCAATGCCAGCTCTAGTATGGTTTTAAAGCTCATTTCTATGTACTTGGAATCTTTTTTTTTTTTTTCCAGATGGCAAATTTGCTTGTATTTGATATCTAGGAATGCTTATCACTGAACTTATTAAATGTACAAGCTGACACAACAAACCACCAATTTGTTATTTTGATGAAAATATTTTTGTATTTTCAGCAGATGGCTAAAAATGTTGCTTTTGTTATACATTCTTTGTTTTGACAAAGACAAAAAAAGGAAAGAAAGAAAGCTTTGGATCATTTTTCCTATGAAACTTAATCTAAAACCAAACAATTTGGCACGTGACTTCTGAGCATGTTCCATGTTTCATGTCTACAGCCCATTTCCCTGGCAACCTCCACCCTCTCCCAGCTGTAGAGGTCAACACAATAGACTTGTCACAGGTTTTAAGTCGGGTAACCACTTTTAATTTGGAGAAATTATTACCCGGGGAGAAAATAGGCTGGTCCCGTACTTCAAAGAAAAAAAATAGAAATCAAGATGCACACAGCCTCCTGAATTGGACTGACTCTCAGTGTTGCTGTGTGCCTCCTCAGCAGCTGTTCAAATAAGTAGCTGCCCGAGGAAATGTATATTCAAATACTCCTTGTCTTTTGCCTCTCCCAGCTTCACACCTAAAAGCCAGATGCAAGCTCTTCCAGGGCTAACAAATAGATGCCTTCTGGTGGCTCATTATGGTAATTACTGGCCATATATTATTGCCATGTGAAAAGGGTTGTGATGCAGGCCAGCCCAGGGGCATTTACAAGTGGTTTATTTGTGTTGAGCTATTAAGAATCCTCCAGTTATCAGATCAACCACTGCTCTTTGGGTTTTACAAGCAAGTTGTTCCTTAACAATCTGATCCTTCATCTGCTACCTTTGTGATATGTTTAAGCACCACTTAGGGACCTAACATGCTTCTTAGGAAAGTTACTTTACCTGTTTACAGAGTTTCTCAAGTCCATTGTGCCTTGTCTACATTTTCCTATGACTCCTTCCCAATACAGAACCCCCCCCCCCAACTCCATCACTCCAAGAGCTGCAAAGCTTTCTCTATTCTTTGATCTTCAGCAGGGCTACATAGCTTTTTGCTGTAAATAGATATTGATGCAACTGAGCTTTTTGGATTTGGATGACTTTATGATTGAATACTAGTTATGCATGGTCTAAAGCTTATACAAGTTGGGGAGGTCCTCTTTACCAAAATGAATAGAACATTTATGAATATTACAGAAAGGAATGTTTGGAATGAGAAACAAATTTAAAAGGTTTAAAAAACCTGTTTAAAAATTTACACCTAGCTACTGCAATAATACTGGTTTCCTTACTTTGGGGGTTGGGAGAGGATAGTTAGCCATGTTTTTTTTTATTGCCTCTTCATATGACAATGGTTTTATAATATTTTATAAAAAGAAAGCCAGTTTTTCCTCACCCTGGCTATATTAATTGAAAACAAGTTATTAGTTTAAGAAAAGTTTCTTAAGCTTGACATCTTATTATTGATGATGTCTTAAAAATTTTCACAAATCTTGCTAAGTTTAGGAAAATGTTTATTAAACTTTTCCAAATATGAGCAATAAAATTTCAGTATTTCAAGTTTTATTTTGCAATGACTAACCTTAAATATATTTTGAACTGAAATATAGTCACTAGTCAGATTGTCCTAGATGATATCATTGAAATATATCACTTAATCAGTTACTGCTTTTATTTTAACATGGGTTTTGCTTGTTTATATTACTTTTGTATATCAGAGTATTTCATCACTCATATTTGTTGCTTTTAATTTCACATCCTATTAATTTGTTCTGAGTTTCCTTTTAAACTATTTTTACACACATTTACAAATGCCAAAAATAGCACCATTTACACACATTCAAATCAGGAGTATGCTATTCCAAAACAGCTTTCATCATGTCAAAATTTTCAAATTGAGCATACAAAATACTTGAAAGGTGCCCATACAAATAAAAGGCCATGCAGCTTATGCATCATTAGAGCCATGAAGAATCTTCCTTTGGGCCGCTGACAGATGACCCTATTGGGGCAACTCCTGTACTGTTGAAAGTAGATGTTACCTCACTTCTTTTCACATCTCTGCTCATTGTAGTATGTAACTATATGGCTATTTTGAATTTAAATGAAGAGATAGAAACTTCAAGTTAATGGAGGTAGGGAATGGGAACTATCTTAGGTCTTCTAAATCCCCAGTGGTTAAGAAATAGGGCATGAAGTGGGAATGAGGTCTTGACTGGGAGATTGGTAAATGAGAAGGAATGCTCTTAGGACATGTCTGCCTTTCAGCCTGGTGTCAGAAGCCGTCTTATTACACCCTACTAATAGCAGGTAATTTGTTGTTGCAGTTATGTGAATCCTCTTTAAACAAGATAAAGTCTATTCAACAAATTCTTTTTGCCTGACAATATCTCACTTTTTATAATAGCAAATTGAAAATAACTTCAATATTTAAGTCAGTTGTTGGTTATATACATTATATACAACAGAGGCATGTGAATTGAAAAATATCCCAAACCAGCACACTTACTGGTTTGAAAGTTGCTTAAAAACAACTTTTTTTTTAACATGAAATAGTTTGTAAAGCAAAATGAATGGTAAAATTACAATTTTTCTTTTTTAAACAAGTCTCTTTCTACATAGAGAGATATGAATATGTATGTACCAAGGTGTTGATAGCAGTTATCCTTTGACAAATATAATTGTAAGTATATATTTTAAAAAAGTATATACTTGTTTGTAACATTAAACTTTTCATGATCATCTTTTATTTTGCTAACAAGGAAAAAATATGGAAAAAAAAGAATATTTCACTTCAACATTAAATTTCTTTAGTCTTTGCCAATAAATGGCCTGAAATTTATATTTATATATACACAGTTCAGTAGTCAGGACTTACTATAGCAAAAGGACTCTAGAATCTATAAATTCCATCCCTGTGATTGTGGAATAGGCCAACATATGGAAAAAGTAATTTCGGTTAGTATAAAAGAAAAGTTTTATTTTATGAATTTATGAATTTTTCTAGAACGTATACACACACACATATATACATATACATGTTTATACATATATTGTATAACTGCTATCAACCCCTTGGTACATACATATCTTTCATACCTACATGTATGATTAGGAAAGAATAATACCTATTTAGAAATTTGGGTATATGTAATTCAAGTACATTAATTTCTGTTGCTGTCAACTACTTAGAATCTAGGACATTCAGAACAAGTTTGTTTATGTAACCTCACTCTATCTGTCCAAGAAAATGGTTCTGAGCCCTTTTAGTGCATAAGAAATACCTGGAGAACCTTGGTAAAATGCATATTCCAGGGCCCACTCTCAGATATTATGAAACAATAGATCTGGGATGGGACTCAGAAATGGGGGCTATAAACTAGGCTTGGAAAAAGCCATTTTAAGGAAATGTGCCCCTTTGAATAAAAATTGTAACAGAGTGAAGAAAAGCCTGCTCTACAGCTCCAAGGACTGTGATGTATAGAAAGAGAGGAAACTAGCTATAGACATCACTTCTTTGCCAGCTCACCAAGGACCTCCTGGGTTGTATAATGTGAACCCTTTGACCAAATTAATCAATGCCTCAAAAACTGGCCCTTTAGCAGTTAAGGAAACCATACTGTGGTACAAAAAACACAATCCCTTTTCGTTCAGAGTAGTTTGAAACCCTGTTAAGATAATGACTTAGGCCTCACTTAAAACCTTCAACCTTCTAAATCTAAGCTCCTCCAGATTGCTGCCTGGACGACATGTGCTTTGTCTCTGCTGGTGCTAATGGTTTTCTATGTTCTGTTCTGGACACGTGACAGTGCAGTGTCACCATGCTGCTGAAAAATGCATTCTCCGTGCCCAGGAAGAACCTGTATAAATATTCTCAATAAATAAATAACAGTTGTCATTTTCAGAATATGACAATCTCCAGCTGCCTGTGCTTAAAGTGAGCGACGTGTCATTTATCCTAATAGATGTGAATGCATGTATTGTACATACCAGTGAGTCACCTAATTCTTATTCACTCCAGCCTTGGTCTCAGTTGGGGGCAAGTGCTTCTAACAGGGTATGGCTGGATCAAATCACAAGCTGAAAAATCTTGGTCAATTATAGAAGCCTGAGGCTAAAGAGGGAGTTGTCTTTTCAGACCTCACGGACCCCTCCTCTTCTCAGGCTTACCAAAGATGCCAGTCAACTTCCCCTCTGTGGAATTTCTGGGACTCTTTCTCCCCCCTGTAATTTAATGTGACTCAGTTGTTCTCTGCCCTGATAATACAAGTGGTGAGAAAGTCACCTAATCCTACTGGCATCCCCTCTTGTCAGCACCTCTTTATTTCTCTCTTTAAAGGCTCAACATGTTTTGATTTACAATCCCTACCAAGATAACTGCAGGTGCCCTCTCTAAAAAGCAAGGTTAACTCACCTGAGATGAATTCTTTTATTGCAAACAAAAGCAACACATGAGCAGGAAATACAATTAATACAGGTGCTTCCCTGAAACTTAGCAAATGCCTGTTGTCTTGAAAGGAGTAAAAAAGTCTTGACCATGTTCCGGAGGTTCCTTTCATGCTCTTTCAGTGAATGGAAAATTTGAATTAGACCAAGGAATAGCCATTCACGTCCAGGAGAAGCCCCAAGAAAAACCCTATGAAGGAGGTATAAACTGTTTAAGGATTCAGCTTATTTATGGCAAACCAAAAGTTCATCAAAACTGACCCTATTGCCAGCATTTTGGGGAACAGCCCATGTAATGATATCATTAGTTTTGTATGGGGTTTATGTTTAGGGCTACATTCTAAATAACTTTTGAAAGAACTAAGGTTAAGGTTATCTCTGTAAACCTGTCATTTGATTCTCCTTGAAAAAATAAAATATATATATATTCATTCCAGGAGAAGTGATTTGAATTCAGTTACATGGAGGCAGATGTAGTAAGTTGATTGTTAGTTTGCTTGAAGTTCTGAGTTCTGAGTTCTGCTGTTCTGGTTGTTGACAGGTTCATTACTTTAAAACTTCAGAAGTTAATTAAAGTCTTACTGTGAAGTGTAAGGAAATCTTTTCAGGTGGTATTAAAGATATTTGCTCTTCGTGTTAGGAAATGATCAAAAGATAAATCAAGCAAAATAAATGTTCTCGTTCTATGAAATAACTTAATTTTGTAAATCTTGTGTAGTTAAAGAAAATTAAGATAAAAAGTCATGAAAAACAAAAGCAGGAAATGGAAGACTTAACAAGCACACCTGACAAGTGGTTATAATTAAATTGCCAAGTATTGCCATCTACTGTATTTAAAAAAAAAAAAAAAAAAAAACTCTTGATCACCTCTCTAAGCAAGTACTATGTCTTCTATTTTTAAATTCCTGGTTCTGAGATTCATTCAGTTTGGTCAGTTTCATCAAGCAAAATGTTACTGTTCAGGCTTGGCCACTACATCTTAATATTAATTCACCTAAGGGGCCACATTCCTATGTTTGCAACCCGGACCCTCCCTCTGACAATCTCCTCCACCCCCAGAGTACACACAAAATAGGGATTCAATAAATGCTTTTGGCATTGTCACACTTTCTCAATGGCAGAATCTGGGAATGACAAGATGACAAGACTGCATGCTCAATTACACCTGCCCCTCTTTTTAAGTAATTGCTTTAGATCTTGCCAAATTATGTGCTTGTTTTCTCAAGCACTCTAATTTAAATTAGAATGAAGGTGCTAAACTTTTATTAATTACTACAGCCTGATTGTCTGAAGCAATGTCTTTTTGTTTTCCAGCATCTTTTTTGTCTCAATTAGAAATAGCTAAAGATTCCTGCTACCTTGTACCTGAGGGCATATATACCATTGTTTACTCGTGTGTAAGAAACTATATCTGGATTTTTGTGTTTTAAAAAAAGAGTACTACTTTATGGATTTTAAGTCTAAGGCCTGATTTACCAGGTAAAAATATAATATGCCTTGTTAAATTTGAATTTCAGATAAACATTGAATTATTTGTTAGTGTATGTGTCATGCAATGTTTTTTACATAACCATGTGAAGAAATTACTTCTTTATCTGAAACTCAAATTTAACCAGGTGCAATGTTTTATCTAGAAAACTGATCATTAAATAAAGCCCAAATTGATTTATCTCTATGTGTTTTCTATGAATCACATCTTCTTGGTATTGGGGAAATATGAGATCAATTTAAATAATAGGTAAAAGTAAAATATTAACAAGAAATATTAATCTGAGTGGGGTTTATGCCATTTTACACAAACTAATAAAATATAAATTTTCTCTCTGTGTTTTATAAGTATTTTCTGCTTGAATTAGCGTTTGTTATTTTGTGCGTGACCCTTTAAAATATTTTCCATTACTCAAGTCAGCTGCAGTCACTCAAAACTGGGGAAGCCTTATGAGAATAGCATATGGAGGAATAGTAGTCTGATAAAATTAGCTCAGTTCAAGGAAGAAGGAACTCTGATTTAAATTGGATTGTTACAACCAAAATATATAGTAAAAAAATACTATAGATTTTAAGAAAAATGTACTAAAGTCAATTTGCTGCTCAAAATCTTAATTTCAGTAGCAGAATGTTATAAATTTTACTCATGGCTCATGATTATTAGCAACATATTTACAAAATCAACTGTCAATTTCCCCATGATTTCTTTCACCATAAATTTTATAATATAAACCAAGTCTTTAAATATTTGTAATAAAATTATGAAATGCACCATGCATTATTTTAACTAACATCAGTACTTTTCAAATGTTGAATTTTCTGTTTACTAAAATTTTCTCTATCTATACATTGATATACATTTCCAATATCATATTAAATTTATTTTTCTTTATATTATTTCTAGCTTCTGTCATCTATTAGTAATCTCCATTGTTTTTTATTTCTTTACTTTTAAAATAAATAAAGTGAAAGTAAAGAAAAGAGAATATGGATACTTCTATTATTACATTGAACTGAACTCTTATAGTCAATTAATACACCTATACAGTTAAACCAAATGTTTTTATAATCTGAAGTTCCCAAATAAAACATCTTTATTTTTCATTGATGGTGAAATGTAGTGCAATGACAAATTGTTTTTTAGATGCTTGAAGGGGTAAATAATGGGTTTATAACTTCTTAGTTAATATGATTATAGCCATTGGGTCTACTGATAAAAAGTTTTCTCAACAATTATTTTAATATAACTTCTTACAGTGCTCAATATTGAGTGTTCAAAATTTGTCAATATCTACAGGAAAGTACCATTTTGTGTGTGCAACATTTTAATATAAGTACACATATGATATAATATATAATCTAAGTAAAGGATCAGTAATTGACCATAATCTATCTACCTCCATAATGTTTTTAATACCATAAAATAACAAGCCAGGTGCTTTAGAAGAATTCTGAATTCAAATTAATTAAATGTATTAAAAATTTAGACATACAGTTCTGAAAAAAATGCAAAAATTGATAAAACAAACAAACAAAAAAGTCTTGGTCCTAAAGCATTAGAAAAAATATTAAAAGACTCCAAGGATCAGTTTGTCTGGGACAGCTGTAAGCACTATGCATACTCTGTACTGAAAGTATAGCATCAAACCCACTCTTGCTAAAGTCGAAAATTAGATGTCTGTAAAGGAAGAAGGAAAGAAAATTAAAAAAAAAATTCAAAGAAGATAATGGATTATAAGAGGAGTAGTTGATCAGATGTAGCAATGATATAAAATTCAGATTTCTTTCAGGGTAGAGAACAAAAACATCACTTAGAAAAGAGGGAGAATGTTATTTCTCTAACTAATTCTATTAAAATTAGTGTCCAAAATGTGAGCGGTGTGCTATAGGGTGAAAGAAAAGATTCTATGATCAAATATGTGTGAAAAATGTACATACTCCCATGTTGAAGATTTATAATGCATAATTGAATATTATAATTTTCAAGAGGTCTGATGATCTAAAATCTTACTAGTGAATGTATGTACATTAATATTAATAGGTATTAACTAAAATATTAATATTTAATGTTAATAAAACTTACTTGACTAAAAAACTTTTTTCAGATCTAGTTAACTTTCTCTGGTGTGAGTGTATGAAGCGATGAACTCCAGTTCTATAATTATTAGTTATTGGTAAATCTAGATAAGGATATTTATACCTTGATAGTATCTTGGTGATGAACAGAATAGCAAAGTCATTCAAAGTAGAACTAGGAATTGGGAATACATGGATTCAAAATTTAGGTTGCCAAGACCTTGCATCAGCAAGATCCTTGACTTCTTTAAATCTCAGTTTCCTTTTCTGTCAAAGAGGATAGCAATAATGACAGGTCTTAATTCATAGATTGTTGGGGGATATCTGAGATATTCCTTGTAGAACACATAATTTAATGTCCTTCACATGAGAAACACAATCTTAATATTAAAGATCTGGCACATCGTTTGTCAGAGGGATGAACTGATTAATTGATAAATGAATTGGGTTTCTTGACCACTAAGTTGTTCCATTACAAGTTGAGTTGAGAAGTGCAGACTCTGGTTATTTGTGACTGAGTGGGAAGACTCCATCTGACTACAGCCAGTTGACATAGCAAAGGGAGGAAAAATTAGGTCATCTGAGAGAAATGATGATCCCTTAGAATACAGATCAGAAGGCCCAGTCTGCACCATTTTTTTTGGTCAGAGAAAATCTGTCTTTATCTTTCTGTAAAACTGAGATGTGACAAAACACAGTTGTAAAAATACTTTCTTTACAAATAATCAGAAACAGAGGAAGTTGAAGATTATACAGAGAGATCTTATAGAGCTTTCATAGTTTTTCACATTTGTTATGTCTTAGGTATTATAGTACAATGTCAAATGGAAATTCAATTGGTATAGAACTATGCACACATACAGTTCTATGTCATAATATCACCTGTGTAGATGCACTACCACAATCAAGATACAGAACTAAAGATTTTTTTACCTGCTTTTCCCATGTCAATATGCAGTCTTTTCTTACTATGAAGATAGCTCGAACAACTATGAGCATAAATTAACTTTTTAATAATAATATTTCAACTTTCAAAACTGGAGGTAGGCATTTGCAAAAAATAGTAATTTGAGGACATTTATATCACAATTCAGTACTTTTACAGTATCTTGAATGTTTTTCTGGTGTTGCAGTGTGCTTACTCTTTCCTCTATGTAAATCTGGTCATCAGATATAATACTTGGGGCAGTAACTTACAATCTAATTCAGTTCTGTCATTATTTATGATTGTATTGACAGAAATGTATGTGTTTTACAAAAAGCAAATTGTGTTGAAGAACCAAATGGTGAAACAAATTCCATTCAAAAAGCCATAAACAAGCTTACAGCAGTAAGTGGTGACATAAATAAATTGCTTTTTTCAAGAAAATTCAGACTTAATATCATTACTAAGCTACAGCTGAAAGACATTACTATATTTCAAATGGTAGTAATGGCTGGTGTAGAAATTATGGCATCATAATGACTTATTCAAATGAAACAAAACCAAAAAAAGTAAAGGGAACCTTGGAGTCACATCATAGTAGTGAAGGAAGTAAAAATATTAATGATGATATAAATAGTTATATGCATATTCTTTGTCATTTTTCTGGTTTTTTTAAAGATTTATTTATTTGTGCATACAGAACTGGGGTACAAGCCAGAGGCTCAGGGGTGACAAGAGGCTTCACCAGAGACAGAGTGGGGAGCAGAACAGGCAGATTGAGGAAGTACACTGCTGAGGGGAGCAGGGGGCTGGTCAGGAGAGGTCTGCTGCGCCATGTGGTCGCCTCCGGGGCAGGCGGGAATCGAACTCATGCGGAAGTGGCTTTAGCTT
>NW_004567106.1:11963174-11966895 GCF_000260355.1 Condylura cristata | reverse complement strand
AAATAAGCCCTAAGTGGGCCCTCCCTGGTGGCGCAGCGGGTTAAAGCACTGCACTGAGAATCTAAAGCCGCTTCCGCATGAGTTTGATTCCCGCCTGCCCAGGAGGTGACCACATGGCGTGGCAGACCTCTCCTGACCCGCCCGCTGCTCCCCTCAGGAGTGTACTTTGTGGAGCTGCCTGTATATATATAGTTATTAGAACTCTAGACTGGTGAATATTATTATGACCAATAACATTATCCATAAAATGGGTCTTTCACAATTAGAGGAAAGGTTTCATTGAAATAGAAAGGATGGGTACCCACTTGTAAATCGCTAATCACACCAGCTAAGAAACTAGCTCTGGCAGCCTGCCTGGATTTAATGATCAGCATTTTCTTTAGTGCTTTTCATAAAATATGATAGTTTCCAAAGATGCTTTATGAAAAGAATTATATTTTTAACACCACAATCAAGACATTATTGTTTTAGATATAGATATACCTACATGATGACCAGTGTCTTTTCAGAGCATTCCAACTTACATTTCAACCTTTCCTACCTTGAAGTTCTTAGAACAGTCTTTAGAAGAGAGATCTTTTAGTTTATGAGAAATGTACTAATTCACTGGAAAACTTCAAATTAGAATTTCAGTTCTATGACACTGCACTGACAGTTATTTTACCTTGGTATTTTGAAGATCTGATCCCCTTTTCTGATAGTCCCATTCAAACTGTCATTCTTTTCAAACAATCTGGTTTTTTTTTTTTTTTTGTTAACACTCTAGCTCCCTTTAAGAACTTCTTTTTTGTCTTTGGTTATCTTCAGATTCATTGTATGTTTAAGTGTCTTTTTCTTTGTCCTTTATCTTACTTGAGTTTCATTGAAATTGTGGATAGATCTAAGGGTTTGTATTTTTACATTCTGTAAAATTCTCAATGTCATTTTGAACATCACCTTTCCTTAATTCTGTTATCTACCTCAAGAAATCTGATTAGACCTGTGTTTTACTTCCTTAGTCTACCCTCCCCATTTACAGATTTTTTCTGTTCAGTTAGCTGTTAGAATCTAACCACCTTTTAATCCACTGAGTCTCTAATCTATTTCTAAAAGGCCATTGGTATATATATATATATATTTTTTTTTTTTTACCTGATTACTTTTCAGTCTTTTGTTTTGTAATTTTACTTAAAGAATTGTATTTCAGTAAGCATATCAACACACTTATTTTATATTCTGTAAGTACAATAATAATAGTGTTATAGTCTTAGTGGATCTAGTATAATGGGACTTTTTTGGGTTGGCTGTTTTTTTTTTCCTATTGATTTCTTGCTCATGGTGGTTTATTTCCTCACTTAAAATAATATTTTTTCATTCAGAAATCATACTCCTTGAAATTCTGGCTTAATTTTTAGAATCTCAAATTTGAAATGTTTTCCTTTAAATATGATTTATTTTTGTTTCTGACAGTCACCTGGGGCATTACCTCTCCAGGGCCAGGTCAAATTAAATTCTTACCTCTGGGTTTTTTCAGGTCACTGAATTCTTTGAAATCCATTCCCAAGCCCTCATAATGACTTGCTTGTGGTTTTGAATTCTCAGACAAACATTTTCCCAAACCCTTCTACCTGGGACCAAATCTAAGATAGCTAAAAGCTCTTTCCTAGTTCCCTCTGCTGGATGTTTTGATTTGATGTGTCAATTAAATAATTCATTGTTAATTAACAAATTATAATTTGTAAAATGATATAATATAAAATGTCTTTACTCTCTCACCAAGATGGTTGATTTTGGAGGTTGTACATTCACACAGGAGTTTCTGAACCAAGACTTCTTCCTTAGCTGTTGATCTCACCTAAATAGAAGTGGCCCATTAAGATCAGATCCACTAGCAAATATCAGATACCCACAGAGCAGCTGCCACTGGTACTACCATTTTTCTCTTCTGAGGCTAATTTTCTAGTAGTTAGGTGCTCAATTTCTTGTCAGTTCCGTCATTCATTTAAAGATTAAATATTAAGTCTGGCTAGGAACTTTGTTATAATAATTTGTTTGCCAAAGTACCTAAAACAGAATTTAGGCTATCACTTAAAGGTATAGAGGAAACTATTAAAAGAACTAAGGATGATAACATAGACAAAAGGATCAAATGGTGGAATGGGGGGAAGAGAGCAGAGGAAGTGAAAACATTTCATTTGTTTTCATTTATAACAGAAGGGCATGGGGCCCTCCCTGGTGGTGCAGAGGGTTAAAGCACAGCACTAAGAAGCTTAAGCCACTTCCGCATGAGTTCGAGCCCCGCCTGCCCCAGAGGTGACCACATGGTGTGGCAGACCTCTCCTGACCCGCCCGCTGCTCCCCTCAGGAGTGTACTTTGTGGAGCTGCCTGTTCTGCTCCCCATTCTGTCTCTGGTGAATCCTTTCACCGCCCCTGAGCCTCTGGCCTGTACCCCAGTTCTGTATGCACAAATAAATAAATCTTAAAAAAAAAAGAAAAGGCCATGAAGTGTCTAAACATAGAATTAAACATATTATTTAAGACTATATTTATAAAGGTAAGTTCTGGAAATTGTATAAGGGATGAAAAACCTTTCAAATTTCAAAGGAAACTACAGTATAAAAGCTAAGTAACCACAGACCACTAAGTAGTATATAAAAGGAAAAATATATTTTAGAAAGTAAATGCATAAAAACAAAGGATTAAAAATGCTGATAGTATAGTAAAATAAAGACAACAGAAGAATCAAATATCAGAATTAAAGTACAATGGCAGAATTAAACAATAAACAGAAAAGGCAAATGTTACAAACTCATCTATGAAAAGGTTTTCAGATTAAGTCACAAATAAACATTCAAATGTGTACTAAATGTAAGTGATGCTTCAAAATCAATGTATCTTATAATAGTTAAAAATGAAAGGATAAACACATTGTATCATGTGAATAAAAACAAAATTATTCAGGGGCTAACATAATAGATAAGAGTGAATTCAACAGCAAAGAAATGTTAAATAAGGTTTTAAAAGCATTGTGTATGACAAATGCTATAATTCACAGAAAGGTACAATATCTGTGAATACATATCTACTAATTAACATAGCATAATGATTCCTAAAGAAAAGCTTTAACAAATATAACTATCTATAGTGTGTATCTATACAATGTATAATGTTCATTTGTCTTCTTTACGTGATAAAAGATCAAAAACATCAAAATAAATATAAAATATAAGAATAACAAAATCAATAGAGAACTAACATATACTGATCCCCATGTGGAGAATATGCCTTCTTTTCATATATGTATAGATTATTTTTTGAGGACATATATTTATCCATAAAAATCTGAATTATTTCAGAAGTATAAGGATTGTGTTTTATTTGTTTTATCCACAATGAAGTAAGAAAAGTACTACCTATAGTATAAACATTTTAGAAACTTCACACCCTCTCCACATTTTTATCTTTTTTAAAATACTCTTAGATGAGAAAAGAAATCATAATCTAAAATATTGCCCCAAAACTATGTATTGATGTGTACAGGACACATAGAAAGATGACAGCAGGGAAAACAATACTTCAAAGAAAATTGTGAAATAAGAAACAAATTTGCTAAGTTAAGCATTCAAAATAAGGATTGTGACCACCAACAAAATGAATCTAAAGAAATCAGAATTAAAAAGGTAATAATGGCCCTCCCTGGTGGCGCAGCGGGTTAAAGCACAGCACTGAGAATCTAAAGCC
>NW_004567106.1:11960349-11962864 GCF_000260355.1 Condylura cristata | reverse complement strand
GGCTTCACCAGAGACAGAGTGGGGAGCAGAACAGGCAGATCAACAAAGTACACTGCTGAGGGGAGCAGCAGGTGGGTCAGGAGAGGTCTGCCACGCCATGTGGTCACCTCCGGGGCAGGCGGGGCTCAAACTCATGCTGAAGTGGCTTTAGCTTCTTAGTGCTGTGCTTTAACCTGCTGCGCCACCAGGGAGTGCCCCAAAGAGTAAAACTTTTAAGAAATTATTATTTTAAAAAGTTAATCTAATAATTTTTTACAAGATGAAAGTTAAAGAAAGGCCAAATATCTACAGTGTGTTATTTGAGAACCTAAGTGAAGTTATTGAGTGATGGAGTTTAGATGTATCTTTGTCCAATTTTATGCATATGTAATTTTAAAAGATAGATACAGTGATGGTATTTCCAGGAAATTAAATCACCAAAAATGATTTCCAGAGACAAACCAAATCTCAGTAGACCATTTCAGAGAAAATATAGAAGTTGTCAAAAGTTACAGGTATCAGCCCTAAAGACTACCAAAGTTTAAAGCAACAAAACACTCTCAGAATATTGAGATATTGTTAAACAAAAATCAACAAAAAACTTCCATTTTTTTAATATAACACATCACTCCTAAATCATATCAAAACTAAACTACGTATTGATCTTTTTCATATGTATTGACCCAATTCCAAAATAATGTATTAGCAAATACAACCCAACATTTCTTTGAAAACATACATCATGACTAAGGAAGGAAATTAGGAATATTAAGAAAATTGTTAATACAATTTAAAATACTGTTATAGTAGAAAAGTAATATATTCATGTTCAGAGAGGTTATAAAGTTACTTATGTTTAAAAACCATTGCTAATAAAAGTTTTTGATAAACACTATATTTTAAACATGTTTTTTACTCTCAAAAGTCTACTTATGTTTACTGGGGAAACTGCTAGATATTTTCAACAAGAGAAAGATAATAATGTCTAGTAGAACAATTAGTATATATGCTATTATTGTAGAGATCCTAGTTATGCAATTAGGAGAAATAATCAAATACAAAAGCTTGGAAGAATGGTATTTTCATTTACATATACATACACACACATATAGATATCAATTGCAATTATCATGTGCATACATATGTATATATACGGACATATATGTATGGATATATATATATATATTCTGTGTGTGTTTAACACACATGTGGTATACATATATATATGATTAAATTTGATAGTTGGAAAACATACAAGAACCTACAAAAATTATCATCAATAATAAGTAAAATAGCTGACCTTAGCATTAATATACACAAACCAATTATTTTCTTATGCCCATATATATGTGTGTATATATATATGTATACACACGCATATATACATATATATACATATACATATATATATATACATATATATATGTATGAAGGAGTAAACAAGAAGTGGTCAAATAGATTCTAAGGAACTTTAAGAGATTATGGATTAACAAAATATGAATTGAACAAATATAATATGTATTTTTTGGATTAGAAGACAAAATTTAATTTTTTGGCATTAATTTTTACAAGATAAATGTTTTACAACACTGTATATGATTTAGGAGGATAGGTTTCCATCTCTCAGATGTGTGTTACCTACTCTACCCCCTGCAAAAGCTCTCAAAACTTGTACCATAACCTACTGGACTCCCTCCCCTCTTTGTTCTCCGTCCCTCAGCAAGTCTCTCTGCTATTCTCAATTCTACAGTCATATTTCTGGGGTTTATTAGCCTAGTTTTGTTTGTTCCTTTATATTCCACAAACAAGTGAAACTGTCCTATTTTGTCTTTCTCCTTCTGACTTACTTCATTTAGTATAATACCTTTCACTTCCACCCATGTTGCAAATGGCAAGAATTCACATTTTATTATTTGTCCTTGGACATTTTGTTATTACAAATAATGTTACAATGAATATGGATATACATAGATTCTTTTAAATTAATATTTTTGCATTCAAGAATATACATTTTTTATTATGTTGTTGAAGTAACATTGATTTACAACACTGTATTATTACTTTTTTTTTGCAGGTCTTGGACATATATTTTTATTTTTACATAAAAATTGAAACTTATTGTTACCTTTTTCTAATTCTCTAGCCATATTTTATGGATTTTTAAAAAAAGTTTTATTTATTTATGCATACAGAACTGGGGTACAGGCTGGAGGTACAGGGGTGGTGAGAGGATTCACCAGAGAGAGAGGTTGTGGAGCAGTACAGGTGGAGCAGCAGGCAGGTCAGGAGAGGTCTGACACGCCATGTGGGTCACCTCCACATCGGGGATTGAACTCATTCTAAAGAGGCTTAAGCGTCTTACTGTTGTGCATTAACCACTGCACCACCAGGGAGGACCCATTATATGAAATTTTTGTTTTTTTACAACACTGTATTTTTAAGGTGTAGGTTCACACCTCTATGGATGTAGATTATCATAAAACACCTACCACCAAAGCACCCATAATAATAATACAATATTGGCCCTCCCTGGTGG
>NW_004567106.1:11954427-11956859 GCF_000260355.1 Condylura cristata | reverse complement strand
GCCAACATTTGTTGTTGCTAGTTGTTTTAAGATGTGCCATTCTCACTGGGGTGAGGTGGTATCTCATTGTGGTTTTAATTTGCATCTCCCTTAATAAAAGTGATATTGAACATTTTTTATATGCTTATTGGCCATCTGCATTTCCTCTTTGGAGAAGTGTCTTTTTAGCTCTTCTGCCCATTTTTTGATGGGGTTGTTTATTTTCATTGATTTTCATCAGTTGTTTGTATATCTTAGTGATCAATCCTTTATCACTAGTTTTGTGTGAGAAAATATTTTCCCAATCAGTAGGATGTCTGTGTGTTTTTTGTAATGTCTCTTATGATGTATAGAAGCTCTTTAACTTGATGTAGTCCCATCTGTTTATCCTTTCCTTCACTATAGTTGTGTTGGGTGCTGTATCTTCAAAGATGTTCCTGAGGTGTGTGTCGTGTAGTGTTTCACCCATCTTTGCTTCTAGGTTTTTAATCCTCTTTGTGTTGGCTTTTGTGTATGGTGCTAGGTAGTGATCTAGTTTCACTTTTTTGCATGTAGCTTCCAGTTTTCCCAGCACCATTTGTTGAACAAACTTTCTTTGTTTCCATTGTATCTTCTTTGCTCCTGTGTCAAAGACTAGCTGCCCATAAACCTGTGGGTTTATATCTGGGTTTTCTATTCGAATCCACTGGTCTGTGTGTCTGTTCCTGTTCCAGTACCATGCAGTTTTGATTATTATGGCTTTGTAGTATAGCTTAAGTTTGGGATTGTGGTGCCTCCATTCTCTTTCTTTTTAGTAATAGAGTTTTGGCTATTTGAGGTTTTTTGTGGTTCCATATGTGCCGCACCAGCACGACAGCAGAGATGGTCTGAGCGAAGGACGTCAGGATTAAAACACACACCTCATGGTCAGCAAGCAAAGCACACTTTATTCTTCTCTCCTTCCCTATTTATACCTTTCAGCATGGAACCTGGGGCTGGGGGGAGGCGGAAGCTCTCAGCAAGTGCGTCAATAACATGCGACAATAACATGGGGGTCAAAGAACAGTCATGTAAACACAAGGCAGGAACACTCCGGTGCCTCCTGTTTTTCTGTTCCAGCACCCATGGCTTATTCTTTCTGTTTCCACACATAAATGTGCATGTGAGTCTGTGGGGGAGGTGGAGAGGTCTGTCCAGGCAAAGGACCCAACGCATATGAATCTCATCAGTATTTGTTCCATTTCTTTGAAGGATGTCATTGAGACTTTTATTGGAATAGTGTTCAATCTGTATATTGCTTTTGGTTTGATGGCCATTTTGATGATGTTAATTCTCCCAATCCATGAGCAGAGGATGTTTTTCCATTTCTTGGTTTCTTCCAAGAAGACAGCATTTTAAAGGTAGAAAATCTCTTTACTAGTCTTTGTATTAGTATTATCTCAGCAATACTAATGCATATTTTTTTAGACAACTTAGAGACAGGATTTCTGATTTGAAATTATTTCTATAAGGTATTAAAATATAATATCATATTAACTAAAATAATTTTTCTGCTGGTACATAAAACAATATCAATGTAATAAAGAAAAAGTTGATTATATCTATATCTATATCTATACCTATATCTATATATAATCCTCATGGTAAAGTGGCTTGCTACAAAAGAAGCATTTCTAATTCATGTCCTCCTAAAATGATTTTTCAGTAATGGATAACTTCTAGAAAATAATAAATTAATTTCTACCCAAGTTTTATATCAAAATGAAATCTAGTAGGATCAGAGATTAAAAAAAAATATTGGTTTATATCACTGTTAATATTTTATAAGGATAAGATTCCTTATCACCCACCACTGCAGGTGTGCCATTGCAGCATACTCACCACCAAACATTCCTAGGCCTCAACCATAGTCCATTGTACCCTTTGCTCACTTTGTTCTTGCCCCCCATCCCTCTGGAGGCCTCATTGTTATGGTCAGCTTTCAAGGGTTAGTCTTTAAGTTTGACTTTGTCTGACCCCCCCCCTTTTTTTTTTAATATCCAAATGTAAGTGACACTATCTGCTTTTACTCTTTCTCCTCTGCCTTATTTTGTGTAGTTCAGTCCATGTTGCTGCAAATGGGATGAGTATATCTTCTTTTGTTGCTGAGTAGTATTCCATTTTGTAGTTATACCACATCTTGATAGTATGAGAGATTTAAACTGTAAAAAGAAAGTTCTAAGGGATGCTAAAACACATTACAAGAGAATTTTAAATTAATTTTGGTATGAAAAAAGCCTTTATAAATATGACACACAACCTAGAAGATGATACATGTGTCTGCATAAAAATTAAACATTCCCACATAATAATAGCATACTATAAATAAAATCAGTGACAAGCCAGAAAGAATATTTATAACACACTATTGCATATATATATTGGATATATATAATAAAGGATTATCTTAATTTTCTAAAAGTTCTTAGGAATCA
>NW_004567106.1:11952492-11953697 GCF_000260355.1 Condylura cristata | reverse complement strand
TTTCTTTTGCAGGATCCTATGTAATATATGTAGACTTTAAACTATGTGTATACTGCTTTTAAAGAATAAAATAATTATTTCAAAATATAGATTGATGACAGGGAAGTTAAGTAGGTTAATGTCACACATGTATTAAATAGCAGATGTTTCATTCAAGTCCAGGGTAGTAGGTATATTCAACAGAAAGGCCTAAGAATTGATATTAACCTACATTATTATTATTAAACATTTTCCCAACCAACTCAACATGACAAGAATTATGGGCTATCTCTTGAGAAAGAACTATGTGAGTACTTGTTGGGAGGTTGATATCTTTACTCTTTGTATCATTTTATTTTTAGATTTCATTTTCTAGAGATAGTAAATACTGAATTTTTATTTGTAACAAGCACGTCTAATAGATTAGTTTCTTAAAGTATTTTTGAAGCCTAAAATTAGTGCTGTTGTATGTGTGTGTATAAATGTGTATAAGCATTACTCAAATTTTAGACTATTGAATTGCAAAACTTAGATTGAGAGTAAAAATATATCTTGGTGTCCTGTTTGACTGGAGTGAGCTATGGGTCCAGAGCAATTTTTCCCTGTGCCATTGTAAGAGTAGCACAATGAAATGGAATGGAGAATTTGCTCCCTCTCCACCGGCCCTCCTCCCTTCTTTTCTTCCTTCATTCCTCTCTTCCTCCCTCCCTCCTTCTTTCCTTTCCCCATCACCATACCCACTTACTTAAATTGTGCTTCACAGAGCATTGACCTTTTGGCTGTAATGACTTCCTTGGGGCTATTACAATTTATAGGACAAATGCCTTCCAATCTTCCAGCCCACAAGTAAAGGTAATAAAGTTTTAGAGCACAAAGAACCTAACTCTTCACTGATAATTTCACTTTCCCCACCAAAAGCCAAAACCATTAGTCTGCTTTGGGACTTTCAGTATTTGAAATGACATTCTTAAACCTCCTGCTCTCATCAAGATTCTTGAATTGTTTGCAAACTGAATCTGTAGGTAGAAAGGACTGGGTTTGGTTTTATTTACATCTTACTGTGAAAAATAATACCTCAAGATTTAAAGTAATTTTCTAAGTAGTGTGATTCACCATGATCTTTTCCTGTTTATATATATATTTTTTAAAGATTTATTTATTTGTACATACAGAACTGGGGTACAGGCCAGAGGCTCAGGGGCGGTGAGAGGATTCACCAGAGACAG
>NW_004567106.1:11950580-11952077 GCF_000260355.1 Condylura cristata | reverse complement strand
GGGGCAGGCGGGGATCGAACTCATGCGGAAGTGGCTTTAGCTTCTCAGTGCAGTGCTTTAACCCGCTGCGCCACCAGGGAGGGCCCTCCTGTTTATATTTTTAATGTTTATATAAACAAACATTAATTAGGTTTATAGCTTAAATGCAACATTGATTCAAAATTTTGGAGAATACAGCATGAGCAAGGATGAAAAATAGAATCACCATATAAATTTTGCTGCTTCTATCAGTATTTTGTTTAGCATCCTATGTTTAAGGCTACCAATAATACCAACATGAAAAGAATATAAAGTTTTTCTCTCTCATGTTAAATTCTAGACAAAGAATCCATAACTGGATAGCATCTTTGTTCCATAAATTTCTCAGAACTTTGTCTTCTTCTACCCAACGTTTCCTTTATGCATGGCTTCATTCCCTGGATCTTTTAATGAAGAAAGATCAGCTATCACTTTCACACTAGACAGTAGGTTCAAATAAGAGGTAAGAAAAGAGCTTAACTTTTCCTTTAATGAGAATTTCTAAAGCTAAATATGTCACTTACATTTTGCTGGGTAATGCCCAGGATGTAGTCACATGACTATACCTCCCTTTGAAAGAAGGCCTGTGCAGAAGAATAATAATGTTTTCTGGATGGCTGTGATAGGGTTCCTTATTACTAAATCCCATTGCTTCTTTGGAAGTGTGCGTATCCTCCTACTATTCCTAACCTGGGACATAAGGTTATGAAGGCTTATCATACTCATTCTGATGTATAAAATCAGGAGATGATAATATTCAACTTCAAGGTAGTCATGTTGAAGCAAGTATAATGGAAAAGTTTTTTTAAATAAAATAAATCATAAATATTGACTCAAGATGAAATAGAATATAATATACAAAATTGAATTTGTCATTGTCTATCTATCCTTCCTACATCCAAGAAAAAACATTCACCTAAAAAAAACATTCACCTAAATTTTACCAAATTCTCAAATTTTAAAGTGATCTCAACTTAATGGAAACTATTTTGGAGGCAAGGAAAAGAGGAGAGTGATAGCCCAAATACAGTGCCCCCTCTATTCCAGAATTTATTAAGGAGAACATAGCCAAATCAGAATTGAAAGGCAGTTATAAATTTAGTTTAATCTTATGAATTTCAGGAAAAAATGTGAGATAGTTAGTGGATTTAGATAAATGTGTATTTAACTAGGTGAGTTTCTGTTTGTGTATGAGAGGAGATAGTGGATTTTTTTCTCATTCTGGAAGTTAAATATGTATGTCTATTCATTTAATGGCTATATTTGCTGATTAACATAGAAGCTAAACAAAATATAATGGGAATATAGTTTTACTTTTTTCCTAACAGTATGAAAATTAGGATGATTCATTTATGACCATTCATTACATATTAAAATGATAGTTTACAATAATTTTAGTTTTTTTTCCATAAGTTAGATTCAGTTACTTATTGTATTCATTATTTATTTTTACAAGCATATTTAATAATATAGTTTTTT
>NW_004567106.1:11889349-11950410 GCF_000260355.1 Condylura cristata | reverse complement strand
CTTACTTGATATACTATTATATTATGTTCTGCTTCCACTCACTATTATTGAGCAATCAGCTAGCTCTTGGTTTAAGTGTTGATTTTTATAAATAAGCTATTTTTTTCTGCCAGGTTGTTTTCAAATCTTGTATGTTTTATCCTTTTTCTTTGTTGTTATATTTTAACATTTAGCTGTGATGTGTGTATTTGTGGGTATAATTTTGTTTATAAAGTTTTGGATTTGTTGGATATCTTAGACATAGGAAGTGATATCTTTTCACAGTATTAAAAAACCTACAGTCATTAAATCATCAAACAGTCTCTCCTTCTTGCTCACTGATACTGCAATTCAATGTATGTTGCACCCTCACAGTTAGTTCTCTGTGCTGCATGATCTAATTTTTCATATATATCTCTAGGCTATCTTCTAGTACTTTCTTTGAAACTGACTTCCAGATTATTGATTCTCCTTTAATTGTTTAATGTTCTCATTCAATTTTTAATTAGGTATACTATTTTTCACTTCTAGTTCTATTTAACTTTTTTCATATTTTCTTGATTTCAAGATACCTTTAAAAATTGTCTTTGAAAATATTAAACATAATTATTTACATTGTTTGATAATGTTACTATCCAAAATTTCCTTTCATTTATTTTTTCTGTTAGATTTTTATGCCCAGTCTCCACTTTTTGGCTCCTTATCTGACCTTTTTCTATTTTTATTATTTTTCTTTTCCCCATTGTGTCTCATTAGAACTGCTCATGCTTGTCCCATTATTTTTATTATAATTCTTGGCAATTTTAGCATTCCAGGTAGAAGAAAATTTTAGTATAATTTTCCTCCTCTTCTCTCCTCTACCTTGCTATGTCTGGCCAGTCACCCCCATAGTTATTGATATATCTTAGTCTTTGTCATTACTAATAATTAAAATTTTTCCATATTCTAAATTTTAACATTTCAACTCTATCCAGCACCTATCTTTCTAGTCCACTCTTTCTAATATCCTACTGCTAATAATTCTTCTATTTCTTTGAGAGCTACAGGCTCTTTATTATATAATCTTTTCACCTGTCTCTCATACCTATCATGCTATGTCAGCTTTCTCACTTTTGTGCTTATCCAGTTTACTTTTTATGGACCAACATTAAAGTAACTCTCTTGCATAAATACTAAACTCCATTGTCGGTCTCTGGCTTGGACAAATGTAAATTTTGGTGGACTTAAATTTTTTTGTATTCTCCATGTACTCATGTATAATTTAAATTGACAGGAGAAAACACATTCCTGTTGACTATACACTTTAATTTTGTGATCATGACATTAAGAAGATTTTTGTGCTGCCTGGATATCCCATGATCACTTACATTCACATTTTCTCCTTTATGTTTTCTACCCTTTGTTCAAACACATCCTTTCTCATCAGTGCTCTGAGTGCTGACCTTGCTTCCTGTTTCACTGAGAAAAGAGAAGCAATCAGATTATACTTTCCAAATTCTTCCAATGCCATTCTGCTCACCCACTTGAGTTAGACTGGCCTGTTTTTCTTCCTGCTATGGATGATATCTGTTCTAAGGCCATCTTTTGCACATAATCTTGTATCTACTCAGGCTCATCACTCCAAAAAATTTTCCTCTCCCAGTCATGTTTCCTCTCTACTACTTCATTTTTATTCTTGCCTCTCCTAATTTTCTATTTAGCAGCTGGAGTGCTATAAATATAAATCAGTTTCACTCATCTGCTTATAATCTTCCAATGGCTTTCCTTCATACTTGAGATATAATTCAAACTCTTCAACCCTGTTTGCAAAAACCTTTATTTTTGCAACTATTTATTGATATGCATCATGTATCATGATCCCCCCCTTTTTTTTTTTACTATATTCCACTCACCAAACTTCTCCTTTCCCTTTCTTTCTGTTTCAGTTTTATATGCCTGTAAGATCATTTTCTTGATAATTATATAGGCATCTCCCTCTTTCTATTCATATTTTTCATGTTCATAGACATTTCCATGACCATCCAATCTGAAGGAGGCAGTGTCTTATCACAATACATTTTTTATTCACTGTATAGCACTCATCAGCCAGTATGTGATAGTTTTCTTATATATGCTTAACTATCAATTTTTTCTCTCCCCACTAAACTCTTAGCTCCATTATAGCATACACTCTCAACCCCACTACCTGTCCCTAAATCTATATCTTAGCACATATACTGATATTGTTTGGTAGACAAACGATAAATACGAAGGAATGAATGATGAAAGAATTCATAGAAAGCCTTCTAATTTCTAAGAATTTCCAGTGACATTAAGTCAACCTTCTCATTAAGAAGTAAATTCTGTTGTCCTGCTTCAACAAACTAACATGATTTTAAATTTGTATTGTGTGTATTTTAAATTCATTGTAAAAGATAGATGACTTTCCATTAATCTCTCCTTAAACTTTAGTTTGGCCAAAGGAATTATTTGTGATCCATAGGAATTGTAATTAATGGAATGACTTGAATATATGTTAGATCATTACCAGGACTAGTTTGTCCACTAATAAGTATGTATTAATTGAACAGCAAATAAACAAGCCTACCTTATTATGTGCTGTAGAAATAAAAAGAAACCAGTGGTACATGTTCTATTCTTTTTGGTGACTATTAATATCACAAATGTACCAGACATAGTTAGAACAGTCAATTTTTTACTTTCCTCCTTTCATTCAGAGAAAGTGAGTTTCCACATACTTGTCACCTCTCCATCTACAGCAATTTTTAATGTTTCACATTTTATATTTTCTTCAACTGAATATGGAGTTACTTAAATGATTCCAAAGTTACTGTTAAGTGAAAATACTTAAAATTTGTACCAGATGTTCAAGTATTAGGGCAATAAAGTTATTCTTTACGGCAGCTAAAAAGCAGATAAAAGAAGAGGGAGATCAGTTCATGATGGATGAGCACCTGCATGCAAAGCAACTGCAGTGAAAAGAAGCAGAAAGCTACATGCAGTCAAAGTTGCTGCTAATTGTGAGGAGACCAAAGCCCTGGGTACGGAAAGCGATCTTGAGATTCTTTTGTTTATGGTTGTTCTAGGACATTTGCAACTGGGACAGGGTGCCCTGTTAAAACAGGGAGGAATCTGCACAGCAATGGTTTTTCAAATTGTTTCTCAGAATTTGTGCAAGGGAGCTAAAGGTTAGGCAAGTAGCTGGGATGTAGTCCCGCCCCGCCCCGCCCTTCCACTTTCATTTCTTAGACTGAGCAGTTCTGCTGATTATTATTATTCTTTTTAATTTGAAAAATAAATATTTTGTTATGTGGAATTTACAAATTTATAGTTTTTTTCTTGAATTAATGTAAAAAAAAGTTGTGGAAGTCCCATTCTTTTTTAAATGAGTAATAAGGAAGAGTATTTGTATAGCATAGTAAATTAAAAATCTATAATAAAAAAATGTACAAAATGATGTAGAAATACATTTTTGTAATAAAAAAATCTATAATCAATAAAATGTCATATGCCATCTTAGGAAAAACAGCTGGATGAACTAAATAAATACATGATCATACTAAAAATACATAGGAATAATCATGTCATAGAATGCTTTTCAAATCAAATGGAAAATTATAGAGTCTGCAACATACAATGTAGGAATTCTATAACATAACTTTTAGTTGTTATTACAAAAGTTATTACAAAATAATACTGTAAATACTTGAATAAAGTATAAGTGAGTATTTTTAAACTTAAGTAAGAAAGAATTTAGGAAGCTGACTAGGGCTCCAAAGTCAGCAAATCTAAAGGAAATTCAGTAGTTTTAACTAAGTAAAAAGAAAGATACCTATGTGGAAAAACATTAAAAGATTGAAAGGCAATCAGTAAACAAGGAACATATTATATAGGTAGACAGAGGATTAATACTCTTGACATGTTAAGTACTATTGTACTATAAAAAAGTATTAATATTTTAATGACATATAAATAAATGAGAAAATTGATATAGATATTTTAAAGATATTTTAATGACAGATAAATAAATGAGAAAATTGAACTTCAAAACAAAGACTTTTTTTTTTAAATTTTGGTTGACAACATGCAGTTTTTTTTTTTTTTTAGATTGACTTATTTATGCATACAGAACTGGGGTACAGGCCAAAGGTGCAGGGGTGGTGAGAGGATTCACCAGAGACAGAGTGGGGAACAGAACAGGCAGTTGGAGGAAGTACACAGCTGAGGGGAGCAGCGGGGAGACAGGAGAGGTCTGCTGCACCATGTGGATCATCTCCCAGAGGGGATCGAACTCACATTGAAGTGGCTGCAGACAGCTTGCTGTGCTGCATATGAATTCATTGTGCCACAGGGAGGGGCCCAACAAGCACTTTTTTTTTTAATATATATTTTTTGGTTTTTTATTTTGTATTTTTTTACATCATTTTTCATTTTTGTACAATGTGCATTTTCTCATCCTGCTTATATGGACTTCCCAACACCGATTGACCCTCCACCATTACCATAGTCCCTTGTGCTCTTCCCTCCCCTGCTTTGACCCTATTCATTCTCCTCTCTCTCTCCCTGCAGAATATCTCTGGTTTATAGTTGCCTGTTAATTTTGATATTTATTGTCTGATAATTATTGTTTTTTTCCCTGATGCTTTATTTGGATCCTCTACATCCCTCCTAAGATTGAAATCATCTGATATATTTTTTTCCTTTTTCTTTCCGTATTATCTCACCAAGAAAATCTGGTTTATCTCACTGAGATCCCTTCCAGCTCCCTTCCAGAATGGTATTTTATCTTTTTTGATTACTGAGTAATATTCCATTGTGTATATATACCACATCTTCTTGATTCAGTCATCCATTTTTGGGCATTTGGGCTGTTTCCATAGCTTACGTATTGTAAATTATGCTGCAATAAATGGGTACAGGTGTCCTTTTGAATTAGTGAGTTTTTTTAAACATTTAATAAAAGGTACATTAATCTACTCTGGAAGGCTTTACAATATAGATGCAGCCTTCCAAAGTGAACACTTAATATCTATCGAAAGTAAAAGTGTGCCTACCTTTTCACTCAGTTCTGCTTCTAGGAATTTATTCCAGGGAAATCTCTCAGAAATAAAATTGTTTATTGCGGGTTTGCTGATAATGATAAAATTGAAACAGTAACAATTTAAGTGTCTTTTTATGGAGTATTAACCTTTGTATTATTCAGAGTGGGTGACGCTATGTTGGTATAACAACCAAATTCTGAAATAATAATAGAGATTTTACAGATGAAACCTTGTTCACACAAAGTCCATGGAGAACCTGGTATTCTTATCAGAGCAGCTCATTTTGAAAATGGTTGTTTCCATTCTGTAACTCCATCATTTCTATGTAAAGCCTTTGTGGCAAAACTAGAGAGCAAAGTGAGGGCTCTTCACTGCATCAGTCTACACGTACACATGTCATTTCCACTAAGATCTAATTGTACAAACTAATCGCATGTGGAAGCTGGGATATGTATTCTTCTTAAGTGCCCTGGAAGATGAGAACAGGAGTTGGGTGAGTGCTGGTAATCACTACCATTTTCAGTTGTTAAATATGCAATAGATGTTTATTTACTAACACAAAGAATGTCCATAATACATTATATGGTGGAGAGGGGGGATACTTTTGGATAATTCATTTTCTTTAGGAAGTGCCAGTAAATGGCAACACAGGCGGAAAAGTATGACAATATATAAGGACATACATTGAAAAAATACGGACATATTTATATACTAAAAGGTTAACAGTCATCGTTTTTGAGAGATAGGATTATGGATACCTAAGTCTGTTGAACTCAAATTTAGATGTTATTGTGGGTCTACATGAAGCATAGTAGCTGATATTATGGACCAAGTTAGTTTATACTGTGTGCACAAACATAGTCTGGCTTATTTAATCTTCTCAATAACTCTGACAAAGATTGTATTACCTCTGTTTAACACATGAAAATCTACCTCAGAATATAAGGGACTTGCCCAACATTATTTCATAAGTAAGGTTTTACAAGGCTTTACCAGCTCCAAGTACCATGTTCCCAATTTGTTTTTTGATAAATGGATTTTTAATACATTTATTTTGGACACTGATTAAATCTTTTTCATTCCAGCAGACTAGGGCTTTCTGGATACTTGGCATGTGGATACTGCTCTGGGTCTGAGGTTACTTAGTAGATATGCTTTTTAAATAAACAAGTGTGGTATTTAGGAATACCTCTTGCCTCATTATTTTTGTGACCACTTTCCCCTTCACATTCACCCTGTCACCTTATGAAATCTTCCTCCTTGGCTGTTCTTTCTTTGTAGACAGGTTTTAAGCAAAACTCCGTTCTTTCTCCTTTAACCATTCTGCTGGCCCTCAGATCTGTGTGCTATTTCCATCTGTCATACTTCCTCTTCACTGATCTGCATGTAACACTTTCTTTATCTAAGGGAACTCCCTTAGATTCAAATCTTTCTAAGCTGACCTCATATATAAAGTAATTCTACTTTATCATATATATGCTTGTATTCCCATGTGGGCAACATACATTAGTTTACCAATGTTTCTGGGAGACAAGTTTTATTCTCTACTTGGATATTTCATAGGGTGGGGTTATGGAGATGCAGGTGACGCATCTCCTTCAAGAGGAACTTGTGGGAAGAATAGTTAAATGACAGCCCGAATCACCACGCTTTGGGCCTCCTGTTGAATGCATGCTTCCTGAGCTGATTCCAGCTGATGGCAGGATAGAGTGCTAGTGTTTGTCTACTCCCGACAGATGCAGGTTTCCTCTAATGAGCAATGTTGACCCTGTGTACTGCTTTCCTATGACCATCTGAGTAAATTACTGCCAGTGGGGTGACTTACAACAAAAGAAATATATTTTCTCAGCTTGGGGACAAGAAGTGTGAAATCAAAATCTTGGCAGGGTTGGATCCTTCCAGGAGCTCTGAGGACTAATCCATTTCATTCTTCCCTCCTAGCATCTGAGGACTGCTGGCAATCCTTAGTGTTCCTTGACTTGTGCTTACTATTATCTGCCTCTGTCTTTACATGACCTTTCCTTCTGTGTGTCTGTGCTTTCACCTCTTCTTATTAGAATCCTTGTCATTTGACCTGGGGCTCTGGGGTCTCAATGAGACCATAGAAGATTGTCTCATCTTAAGATCCTTAATTATATCTTCAAAGACCCCTATTTCAAATAAGGTTACATCCAGATTCCAAATGGCCATATTTTTCTAGTGCAGGAAGAGGGCAGTAGTCAACTCACTTCACTCAGGGATTCCCAAATGACTTAGCCAGAACTTACTCAAAGTTACAATATTCTATGATCTTCCTAGTGAATTCTTCTTCCTCCATTTATTTCACATGTGTGATCCCTGCATTATTCTCAAAGTTTTCCCTGCCTATCCTTTTCCTTTTGTTCTTCATAATTATTTACCCCAATAAATCTCATGCATATCTGTCCAATCTGTTGGCACTTTTCACAGGAGCTGAACTGGCATACATTATCTCTAATACAGGCTCGATAACTGTTTCTGAATGAATATTGATGCAAGAGATTGTTCCTTCCATGACACTGCAGTCCAAGAGTAAAATGTTTTACACATACAACATCCTTATTGGCTTGCTTCATAATTCTTCCCTTGTGACAGTGTAGATTGGTTGTTCTTAGCAGTTTTTCTATGCAGGGCAGACTGCCTTCTAATCTGTCACTCTTCAGACTGCTACACAAAACTTGCCTAAAACACCATTCCTCTTCACTTTCTGAAGAAAGCACAACATAATAAAATGACTTGAAAATTTAGTGCTACTCTAATTTATTTTAGAAATTTAATTATTTTTAAGCTTTGGAATCCTATCCTATTGTTAATTGTAACTTCTTTCAACATGTTTCATAATTGATCCTGACATACCAATACATTGCAACATGACAGTTAAGAATGTTGCTGTAATCACAAGAAAAGTCTATAAGTGTCCAATAGATGAGTGAGTGAGCAAGAATAAAATCATGCTTTGTGAAAGGATTCATAAACCATTTTGCAATCAAAGTAATAAATGCAGTTCAGAAAATATTAATGCACTTCAGTTGGTAATTGCATTTGTCATTATCAAGTGCTCTGTAATACAGTACTTAGCTATTCTAAAGTCACTCAGGTATGTTAAACAATTAAACATGAGTCTGGGGAATAGCTTTATTTAGCCTTTTTCAATTATAGAACCATGTATCACGTTTAGTGTTTCTTCTATCAAATGTATGAGACAATAGTACTTTAGAGTTTTTGAGTATATGATATAAGCATTATACTCCAACAGTTATAATGTAACAGTTGTTTTGTAAATAATATTCCCCTATTTCCCAAACTTTCTATAATATCCTGCTGGACTTATTTCAAAAAGATAAATGTAAATATTTAAACCTGAAATGTTTTTCATTGAGAAAAACCTGTTTTTGAATTCAAATAGAGCTTTGAATAGTTCTGTTTTTGAATAATGACCACTGGCCATCATGGCAATGGCTTCATGACAAACATGTAAAGTTTAGACCATTTATCGATTAAATTAGTATGTATTATTATTTAGTTACACAGCTGGAATATTGTTGTGTATATGTAAAGGCATTCCAGTTGAATTCCAGCACTTTAAAATGAAATGTAACATGGTCCTGGATTTTATAACACCACAATCCAACCTTGTCCCAACCCACTCATTTTTTGTATGTTTTTAGGAGGAGGAAAAAACATACTTAGAAGTCTAGTCATAAAAGTTATATCTGGCAATGAATTTAGTTTCAGAAAATGACATATAACTTTAATGTCAGAAGCAACTGAAGCAAGCATTTACCGCAAGCTATTGCTTAGGTCCTGGGGCAGTATATCGAGATAATTCTTGGCACTGATGGGTTTTCCAAGATCTAGGACTTTCAATTTTAAAACCAGATCAGTCTTAGGCAAAGCTGCCAAGTTTCAGGCTTCCAGGCCTCACTTGTTGCCTTTTTAACATCCCAGGTGGGATAATATTCTTAAGAGATATTTTGGTTCAAATGAATGGATTACATTTTGCAACAAGATAGATTTCTGTTCTCCAGAAATCAGGAGTGGGAATTCTGAATCAGTGCTCCTTTTTAAGAGGTTTTCTCTGGAGCTATCAATCCAGTATCATCTCTGAACTCAACTCCTGAACTACCTGTCTCAGTTTCTACCTTACCTGCATATCCAAAGTACTGGTGGTCTGAATTTTAGGTGACCCCATGGGATTATGAAACCTGATTTTTCAGATCTGTTTTTTCACACACATTTTATCTGTAAAGAACCATTTACTTAATTTAACAAATCTACTTGGAGTGCTAATCATGTGGCAGCACTGTTTCACTTGCTGCTGATGTCATTACACTTGTTGCTATAATGACAAAACAGAAAGTACCTGTGGCCCAGGAGTTTGTTTTAGCGATGGAGAAGTGGTCAATAAAAACAACAGATATTTTAGTTATAAGTCCTCTGATTTCAGTAAAACACAGTATACTCATTAGCAACTATGAATAAGTAGCCGTCAAATGGTAAAATTCTAAAGTAGAGCTTTTTCAAACCTTACCGTGCATACAAATTGTCTGGGGATCTTGTTAAAGTGTAAATTCTGACTCAGTAGGTCTGGAGTCAGGTGCTAGATCCTGTGTTTCTAACAGCATTCCAGGTGATGCAGATTCTTGTGGTCTGGGATCATACTTTGAGGAACACATTTCTAAAGACACGATAGGGCTTCATATTATTCCTGGGGATGAATGTTTTAACTGTGGGTCCTACTTAGGTCAGATAAGCTCAGACTTGGCATAGCTTAAGGTTTCCTAGAGAATACTGGGTGTCTGAAGGGACTTGGGATTGAAAAATGAAAAACACAGAAACTCCTCAGAGGATAGGATGTTTATCAAGGACCAGTAGAAGCAACAGCATATTTTCACTCCCTACCCCGCTGTAAACAAGAATCTAATTCTTATATTGTTCATATGCTGGCATTCGCTGCATTCAGACTTGGCTTTTTAAAACTATAGCTCAATGTTATACTATAGCTCAAAGTGAACAAGATATAATCCCCTTGTTCCACCAACTATACCTCCCCACTTCAACTTCAACCTAGTATATCACTTACAGATGGCATTTTTATAAACAGATTATAGGGGTGCAAGTGAACAGCTACCAAACACCACAGGATGTATATTGCCAGGAACAACATCCTAGGTGATCCCCTTTTAAATTGAGCTGTGAAAAACAGCACCAGCTTTTAGCAGGGATTAAGCAAGAGTGAGCAAGTGTCCTATGTGTCTGGAGGATCTGAGTCCAGTGTGGCTCATCTAGGTACCACCTTACAACTCCCATTGTCACCATCAGCAGGATCACAAGTTCTATGCAAGCCCGAGGGGGAAAGCTTCAGTGTGAAACTGAGGACAGCTTCAGTGTGAAACTGCTTCTATAATAGAACTAATTGCACACTGCATCACGGAGCTAAATTAGTAGTGAAAACAGTTATAAAAACCGACAGACAGTGAAACATGACTCACTTAGGAACTGCTGCCAGTCAGGCACATCGTCTTTGGCCACTGTTCAAAAACTCACACCTGCATTTTGTGAATAGTAAACATATAAGATGTAATTACTAGGAAAACATATGCCACTTTTCAAATGTGACAATGCTATGCTTTTTCCTCGGGACAGTGAATGGCATACAACTAAACTGACCACACTACTTACTCATCCTCAGGAGGCCTCGAAAATGAATTAAAGCATAACCAGAGGTTATGAGCCCTGATTCATACATAAATGACTATATTTAGCTTAGGCAGTTCTAAGGATTTTTTTTTTTTTTTGCCTACCGGATTCCTAGATGTCTTCTGAACTGTCAGTCAAGAAAATAGTAACACAGATATAAGAAATATCAGTGCTAAAATGTATATGAGTGTATGGCTCAGCTTAAATATGCAGGCTTCACCAAACTTCCCTAGTTTCCCCACAGCTAAATAGCAATTGCTGTCTAAATAAAAACCATATGTTCAGAGAAGACTTCATCTGTTCCTGCAGATTAAACTCACATTTCTTCCTCCTCTGCTGAAATCAGCTTTAGAATTTGTAGGTTCCCCATACCGGGCATATGTGCTCAGCTTTTTGAAAGGATATCTGCGGGTGGTGGGTGGGTGGTGACTGGTGATAGCAAAGAAATCCTTTGCTTCTGCCCAAATGCAACACCAGAAAGCACAGAGAGATTTTCTAGGATTCAGGCAGAGGGGTAAAGGAGGAGTCCTGGAGCCCTCAATGGCTTTTTCGGGCTTTTAATAATCTTTCGACACCATTTATAGCGAGGCAACCTGACGCAGAGCTGGCGGGGAGTCCCGGGGGAAATCTCTTTCTGGGCTCTGGCTATCATTCTCTGGTGGTCTCTTCACTGGCCTCCACTGCATGCTGCCACGTGGTCTTCTGCTGCCTCCCATCCTCTGCTGCTACTGCCCTTATATACTCAGTCTCTGTGCCCAGGTGTACGCACTTTCCCATGCCTACACCATGCTCCAAGTGCCTACCATCAAGGCATGCGAGCCCAGAGCTCCCAAATGCCTCCCGCATTCAGTACCACAGGTAATAGAGGCTGAAGGCGCAAAAGCCTAAGCAATCGTCTTTTACCCTACACCAAGAAAGTGGAGGGCACTGATCACAGACAAAGGTATTTGGGCCAGGCCATGGCAGTTTATCTTAGACAACAGTTCGTATCATTATCTGATACTATAAATACTCAAATTATTTAGAAATGCACGCGCCAGCAAAGAAGGGTGAGTACATTTCAATCTGAAACAAGTAACAGAGCAAAATCTGTTTAATGTCTTTTGAGGATTCTGTCTGTAGATGTTGCAGCTTTTATTAATGGAGCCCTGTAGTGGCTGATGAGTTGTAAAACTATATAGGGACTAATCCTTCTTTCTCCTGCTCAATTAATTAGTCAAACCTGAAACATAAATCCAGAAACACTTGTGAGTATTCTGCTGGGTTTTGTTGATATATAATAGCTACAAAAAAGATCAGTGTTTTCTCCCTGCAAGTGATGAAAGAGAACTGTATAAATATTTTGCAAAGGTTGTATTCACAAATTCTAGAGATGCATATGTATGTGAAAGGGGCAATGTGATAGTTGATTTGATAGTGTATGGAATGTATATTCATTTTTTAGGTGAGAAAACTGTATAGTCTTTGTAAATTGTATTACAATTATTTGCTTATTTCCTCTCTCAACTAGTTCCTTGAAGACAGGAGCCAGCTTAATTCATCTTTCTGCTTAAATATATGCAAGGCACTGGGTTTAATCCTGTAAGGGAAATATAAGCACGTGAAATATACTCATGCGCTCTTAAGAAACCTGCAGTTGATAATTCCCTCCACTGATGTTCTCTGACCTGTGAACTATTTCCCTCCACCTCCCATTGCTACATTCAGGCATCTTGTTTTGATTTTTAACTAGAGATATAACTGACATATGATACTGTATTAATTTTAGGTATACAGCATAATGAAATTTTCATGCATAGATTGTGAAAAGACTATCATAGTAAGAACAGATAACTTTCATCACCACGTTTGCTTACAATTTTTTTTTGTGATGTTAAGAACTTTTAAGACCTACACTCAGCAACTTCAAACATACAACACAGTATTGTTACCTGCAGTCACCATGCTATTTACAGCCCTAGGGAAAAATATTTATCTCACAACTACAAGTTTGTACATTTTGAACCACCTTCCTATTTCACCTTATTCATTTTATTTCCCATCTTGTTTATCATTGAATGACCAACATTTAGCAGAAGGTCCAATCAATCTGGTTTGGATAGGGTCTTCATCAGAATTTGCCTCACTATTCACCCAAAGACTCATTACCATTGACAGGTTTGACTAATGAGTGATTCTTGTCTAAACAGCCAAAGTTACTTCTCAGAGCAACAGAGAAGTCTGCAAAGCAGCTTCTCCACCTGCAAACCCATTCAGAGGATGAGGTACTAATGTGTTCATTAGATTCTCGGGTCTCATTTTCTTAAAGGTCGTTTTTGAAGGAAGAAGGAATATGATCTGTTAGGCTGAAGCTATCTTGTAGATCAATAACACTGCAAAACCAGTAATTGGAAGGTAAGCAAGACCCCAAATATCTCTTTAGTTATGGCAGTTGTTACAAAGTCAAGATGTTGAGAGTAGGAACAATACCCTATTGTTCACATTATCTGCATGGGTCAAATGTAGGTATTCTTGGAAATGTTATTTAGGTATTAAATATGAAAGTTCAAGACATGGAAATTTAGAGCATGTTTCCAAAATAGCTAAGACATGTGTTTAAGAAGTAGATTTTCTGGACATCTTTTGCATTAAATTATAAAACATTAAGGCATAATTATATTTGCCAAGCACTGAAAATGCTTCAGAAATCATATTATCAATTTCTTGTTGCAATAAGATAAAAATTGATGCCAACCAAGTGCTAAAAAATAGCCTTTTATGTTCTTAGTGCATTAATTCTTTGGTCTTAACTTTTTTTTCTTTCATATGGCACTATTTTAACAACCTGTTGAGTTTTACTACTTTAGCTTTAGGAACTACTACTTCTAAATATTCAGGAGATTTAAGGAGTTTGTAATTTTCTTCACTTTAAATTTTGTTTTCCCCTCAAAAATATAAAATGCTACCACTATTAAAGAAAATTTGTAAGAAAATTGGAAAACATTGGATTAAATTTTTTAAATACTACTTCAATAACAGAATGGCACCTTTGTAAATCCAGGACTTTAGGACCATGTTTCTAATGGCTCCAAATGTCATGAGTAGAAGGGACTAGAAAGAATGCATCCACTTCTGTGACTCCTCCATCCCAGAGGTTCCAGTAGGACCAGGAAAGACTCTAAAAATACATTTATCATGAATTACTTTGTGGTATATCATGAAACAGATACAAAAGACTCTAAAGCTAACACTGGACTTGCACTGGAGATAAAGGTGAAGCTAACTGCACAGTCTGCTCAGAAGTGTTTCTGAAATCCCTCCATTCCTGCCATAACTGCCTTAGATAAGTTTTGAGTTCCTTCTACTCCATTTCCCTACCTCTGAGTTCTACAGTGTAACCAAAACCAATTTTCTAAAGGTAAACCTGACCATGTTCTTCTTGGTTTGAAACCCCTTCGTGGCTCCTTTTCAACAAAAGGAAACTTCCAAGTGCCTGAGCATGGTGCACTAATACTGCATGGTTCTGCCTTTTCCCCAGTGTCCAGCTTCTTTATGCTTTAGCAGTACAGGTCACATCTGCTACAAAAATTCATCATGCATTTCAAGTCTTTATGGATTTCTTCAGGAATCTCATTCAGGGAGTTCGCACTGAGATACACCCCTGTCCTAACCTTCCACCCTTCTTCTGTCCCTGACTAATAAAATTAAACTTCATCTCTGTGTAATTCTCTACCTGATAGCAGCTTCCACCATTGCATTTTCTCATCCTTCCTTTTACCCTCTTCTCCTTCTTTTCCTCTCTTACAGGTATTATTTGTTTGTCTTCCTTGTTTAGAAAGTTCCAGGAAGGTCTTACAGGCATATTTTCTCCTTCATTCTAGCCGTAACTATCATAAACTACCATAGCACCTGACACAAAGTGCCTGCTCAATGCATTTAAAGATATTAATAAGTTTCTGTAGTAACTCCGTTGCAATCAACCATCTAAAGGAATAGTCCAAATCATAGACTTCTGGGTCAACCTCACATTAGAAAGTGAAGCTTACATACTTCCTTTGTTAGCCAATACAAACTATCTTACTCTTAGATGATTTTTAATTCTGTTGCCTAGAAACTCAACTAAATTACCTGATAATTACATTGACTTCATTTCTCCAAGGTTTTATTGTTTAACTGAACCATCTTTATTTCTTCATTCTGTTATCCATCTGCCAGTTGTCTTCATTAGTTGGCCCTTGTTTTACCTTTTTGTTTTTAGTCTTTATTTTATGCATTTATTTTAATTTTATTACTTAAAGTAAATTATAAAGAAATCTGAGAAAATAATAAAGAAATCAAATTTTCCCAAATTGAGTTTACTTTCAAATAGAGATAAAACATGAGTAATAGTTAAGAAATGGAATGAAGTTGCACAGATCAAGGGAAGGAAGAGAGCAGAGCATAAAGACAGAAAACAAAAGATTTCATATTGAGTGTGAATGTTTGCCTTCCATAGGCACAACTAGTATGAACTATAAAATAAATGTGACATTTCAGCAAATTTAGTAAGTGTCTAGTTGGTAGGAAATGCTGAGAGATGGAAACATTAAATTCTTGAATATGCATATTCCCCCTTTATCAGTCAGGTAGTCCATATCAGAATTAAAGGGGAATTCTGAATTATCTGAAAAAAAGCCTTTTGTCAGGTCTAGTAATTAAGGCTTTATGTAAAAGTGGTTAGAGTAACGGGTCTCCATGGTTTGATTAACTCATTTCCTTTTTTTGCTGAATAAGATCCACTGTTTGGATAGAACACATTTATCTGTTTACCCATTGAAGGACATTTTAGTTGCTTCCAAGTGTTGGCAATTATGAATAAAGTTGATTTTGTAATACCAAAAATAAGTAAAGGTTCATGGATAATGAGCCTTTAAAATATGATTAGCAGTCACAAACACTAAAGATTAGTTTCTAAATTAGAATACTCAGTACAATTTTTAAAGAAACTATCAAGCAACTACAGTGAGAAAACAAATGTGTTATTTAAACTGTGACTTACTTCTCTATTATTGTTACTTCTACTTCATATTATGCTCATCAGATTCTTTAAAAAAAAAAAACAGGGAAGAATTAAACAAATTCTCCAGAGCCAGAAGTATAGTAGGTATTCTAGTATGTAATTAAATGTATTTATAATTTTCTGTTATTGGTGGAGATAATGAAAACCACAAAAACAACTGGATTTACTGGGAATTGAGGGTTTTTTCTTTAAACATGGAAATTTTAGAAATTATGAAATGATGGGATAGGCTAGTAAAGGTGGTTGTGGCATTGTGTTTTGTAGAAGCCTTGAAAGACATACAGTCTCATTTCAAGTAATGGTTTAAAGCTGATGAATCCATAATATGGGAACCATGAGGAAATTATTTCCTGGGTTTTGTGGTATGATGCATATGCCACTATATTTCAGTAAAAGTATCAAAAACTAAAATTAAGAAATACTTCAAATTCACATTGATAGAAAGCAATAAACAAAATTCAATTCCTATTTAAAACTTAACATTTATTACAAAAGTGATACATGTTTTAAAGATTTTTAGAAATTGGTCCAAACTGTTAACAGTGGGTAGATAGTATCTTGATTTTTTTTTAAAGATTTATTTATTTGTGCATACAGAACTGGGGTACAGGCCAGAGGCTCAAGGGAGGTGAGAGGCTTCATCAGAGACAGAGCTGGGAGCAGAACAGGCAGATCGACGAAGTACACTGCTGAGGGGAGCAGCAGGTGGGTCAGGAGAGGTCTGCTACGCCATGTGGTCTCCTCCGGGGCAGGCGGGGATCGAACTCATGTGGAAGTGGCTTTAGATTCTCAGTGTTGTGCTTTAACCCACTGCGCCACCAGGGAGGGCCGATAGTATCTTGATTTTTGAAGTCAAAGTAACCTATATAGTTTATTTATTGGTGTCTGCCATATTAGATAACAAATATTTTAAAAATAATCATTAGTTTATTATTAACTAACAGTATTAAACCGACAATGCCAAGGAACTATATTTTCAAAACAATTAGTAAGATAAGTATAAATATGCTTTTATTTTTGCAAAGCTTTTGAATAACTGATTTAGTATAAAAAAACTAGTCTCAATTTATTTCTGCATTCAATCTGTTGTGGTATATTGTATGAAGAAAATTCAGCCTCACAAGATATACAACTGGAAAAAAGAGAAAAACTTTAATAGTCCTTTTGGATAATTGTGATTATTATTCAATATACTGAAAACGCAACAAATGTCAGTTTCTTAAAGAATATTGGAGTATGGTACCTGGAACTTTCTCAATGAACTTTGTTGGCTTTCTATACTATACCATTATATTAAAAGTCAATTGGTATGGTTCACACTTTGAATGTATCTTGTACTTGTCTGATTTTTGCAATGTCACCCGTTGGTCACTGGAAGCCGTTACTTTGTTGAGTTATACAGATTTTCTAAATGTTGGTACATTTTAGAATAGTATCAACAAATCACATTCATTAATATCACACAATTCTTATCAGTAAAGTCTTTAAGGGGAGCTGTCAAGCTCACAGTGGCAGATACAAATTTTCCAAAATTCTGTTTTTTTGCTTGATAGCTCAAATTTTATTGTTGGCAACAAATACTGTCAGTTGTTTTCCTTGAAGTGACAAGCTCACTTTGTTCATTTTTGACAAAATGTCTGCCAAATACCTAAGGTTGAATAACCACAGTTTGTCAGTCATCCTTTCAAATAAAATGGCATCCTATGGAAAAAAAAATAGCTAGTTTAGCCCTGAACTCAAATATCTGCAGATGCATACCCTGCTCCGTTAAGCAGCAGAGTGCTTTATTAATACTTTTGTTTCATCGCACTGGAAAGAAGTATATTCAAGGATGGAGCTCTGATAGTATTGGTAATTCTTATTGTTTTATCGAAGACATTTTTAATTCACATTGTTATTATTCTGTGAGTTCACGACAGTGAAAAGTATGATTCCTAGCTGTTTGGGACCACTACCATTGTGTGGACCGAGACACTGGTTAATTTCACCCATACTTACTTTTTGCACTGTGAGTTTAACACAATACAAAATAATGTCTTGGTATTTTTATGAAAGTAGTTTTGAAACAGTGCTATAGTCAGTGCTATATCCTCTAAAGGACAGGGCCCAATAAAGGACAGGTCACTGTCCCTGGGTTCTTCTCCTAGGTGCACAAATGCAAGACCACTCAGGCTCCAGAAACAATGAGGTTAATTTAATAAATGCCAAAACAGCATTCTCAAGGCTACAAGTGACTGGCTACCCAATAGTCCTAAACGAAGAGCCACTCATCCTAGATGGTGTCCCATCTATGAGGGCCTGGAGCTGGTGAGCTATGATCCAGGATCCAGCTTACCACAGTTGGAGCTACTCATACGTGGGGCCACTGAGATGACACCACAGCAGCCTGCAGCAATAGTCTGAAGGGCAGGATTCAGCACTGGACTGAATCAGACAACAAGGGAGGCAGCAGCACCAGAGAAGTGATGCCCCAGACAATTAACGGCTCTCAGAGGTGGCTTGGATGCAGAGGACGTAGAGTGCCTGTTACCCTTCAACAGTGGTGGGGAGTAATGGCCAGCCACACTGGGTCGCTAGCATTATAGCTTTCTGTAAATTGTTGGCCCAAACCAATAACAGACATCGCCTGCCTCTGCAATCCTTTCAGCCGATGTTAGAGACAGACTAGAAGCGGGCAGCAGCCCCTCTGTTAAGCTATTTGACTTTTCTGAGAAGCATTTGATCTTTTCTTTTCCTTTGGAGACCAGCTGCTGGATGCTTTTGAGAGCGTCCAGTCTGAGTGAGCAGGTGTGCGGTCCAAACAAGTGAGTCCCAACAAGTTTCAGAGTGTCCAGCAGCCTAAGAGCTGGAGCACCAGAATTTGAGTTTGAGAGAGTCCAGTCAGCCAGGGAGCAAGTCTCAGTGAGCATAGGAGTGAAACTGCTGAAGTTCTGGAGAGCAGAGTCCCCAAATAGGCTGCTACCCTGCTTTTTCCTCTCTATAAGTCCCCCACCAACCAGTCTAATTGGTTTCAGCCCTAAGGCTGATTGGGCCATTTACCAGTTGGCTCATGGCTAGCACCTGATCAGTCCATTCCATGATGCAGGCACCAAATCCACAGGTCACTCCACGGAGCCCCAGAGGCATGGTAAGGGGACCAGTGACATCCACTGTCACTGCTGGCCTCTGCCTATAGTCTGGGCTCCAGTGGGGCCACTGATGGCAGACAGTAAAATGCCACTCACCTGTTGCTTTTGCATTTCACACAGCAGTCTTTGGGCCCAGCACTGGAGCAGCGGCAGAGTGAAGTCGGGGGACTTCCAGTTCCAGTTTCAGATTTCAAGTCACAGAAGCCTTGAAGGAGCTTGGGAATTCCCAGTGGATCCCAGGTACTTTGAAAATTTCTGTGTAGGGAGATAAATCAAGGAAAGAAAAAGGTCTCTGTCATTCATGTCCAGAGAACTCAGCGTCTCCAATGTCTGCCATTAAGATAAAAATATGATTTGTCTCACCAAGTATCTATAGGTATGGTAAATGGAGAAGTTAAGGAAAAGTAACTATAATTTGTGAATGTGGGAAATTATAATTTTATGAGACAATTGTAAATGAGTGTAGAAAATCAAACAGCATAGAGATTAGAGGTCCTGTACATTGTGATAAGTTTGCAGGTAACTGTTTCAGGCAGTAGTACTAGTAATTATAATCCTTGACTATTGTAGAGTGAAGGAAATGGCAGGAAGGAAAAAAAAAAAACAGCTTTACTTTAGGGGAAATGTGGGAAAGATCAGTTAGCAATGGAACTGAGGCCCGCATTGGTTCTGCCATTTCTGAATGCATGCAAAGCTAGTGGTTAAGGAAATGCTGAGCAAATTTCATTTTGATGAGAAAGCGAAGAGCACATCTGAGTTGACATGACAGTGTTAAGAATGTGACTTGTTCAGATACATGTGGTTTTGTGTATCAGCTTGTTTTGCCCTTACAGTCATGATGCCGTGTCTGTAAGAAGCGTAACCTCCACTCAGGAAGTGGTGCGTTAAACACAAGTGAAAGACAGCCATGTGTTCTGGTTGTCTGAGGAGTCCAATAGAATAAGTAACAATCCCAATTGCTACCGGGAAGTAAAAACCCTTTCTTACGAACAAACGTGGCTGAGGGGTTATTAACTAATACTACCACCTCTCCAGTCAACCACTTTAATCCTCCTACTGAGTTTTATGAGGGGGGATAATTTCTGGGACTGAAGCAAAACCAGAAATGGATATAAACAAAATTAAAAAGTCAGGTTTTCAGGCTGTAGCTGTAATAAGCTTTCAGCTGAAACAAAATGTAATTAGCAAGCACGATAATGCAGTTTGCTTCATTTAGCTCTTCAGTGGGTTTATAAACAAATCCTGTCAGTTAACTTGTAAAGCAGATGCATCTACTACACTCTGGCTAAGTATGTTAGAGAAGACAGTCTTATGCAGGTGCAAGGGATACAGCAGGATGATCCATTTATCAATTTACCAGTTGAGAATGTTGGCAACAAAGGACATATACCATTTTTAAATATTCCCCATTAACAATTGAGAAATATCTATCCATCTATATCTGTCTGCCCAGGTAGATATTCAAGGTAAAAAATATTTTTTTCTGCAGGATTAAGTAGGAAAGCTTAGCAGCAACACACAAATTCTCAAAGTGAGCATTAGTATTTACTTTGTAAAGCTCCCATGAAGTCAAAGTCAAATATTCTTTGGTGTCTGAGCAAACATTTGGCAAGTGAATTCTGGGAACTCCTATCAAAACATTAGCAGTGACTGTTAAGTGGGATCAGAGATTTTTTCCAAATAGTTTGTATGTTTGTATATTACTCATACTGCTTTTGTAATGTAAAAAAAAATCAAATATAGTTGAAAGAATGAGTAAAAATGACTCTGGACTCATCCCAGAAAATATTTTAAAACTACTAGTGTATTATTCCTTTAAATATATTTTATTCTGTTTGAATTTAGGAAAACCATATCCTCTCACATTTGGATGCCATGTAACAGGGTAGTCTCCAGAAAAAAAGGGAGGTTCCAGGTTCCCTACCCCACCCAAGCTAGAGTGATGCTGACAAGGTAGTTGAGTGGAGGGAGGAAGTTGGACAGGAGACTGAAAAACGAAGGAAGCAGGATGGAGAGGCAAAAGGAGACCTGAGGGAGACACATGGAGCAGAGAAACATGTGAAGAAGGGGGCTCTTGCATCCTGGCCCTGGACTGGGTGAAACAGATGTGGTTGTGAGACCCATGGGGAGGTTCATTATGACAGCTTTTATCTTGGTTTTGATTTTGCTCTTTTCCTTCCAGACTTGTCTGGCCATTTCTGACCTTTTCTATGGGTCCCTGCTGGAAGGTGCTTTAGACTTGTGGCAGCCAATCTTGCTTTGGGCCAATCCTGACTGGCTGGACTTTTACCCACAGGGGATGAGAGGATGAGTAACTTTGGGTGTCTGAATTAGAAACTATATTCTTTGTCTTTTCTGTATTGCATACTAATTGTATTAATTGTTCCTTTCCATGAAAGGTCTATATGTTTTGCCTTGATATGGCAAGTGGTAGAACCTATTTAGAACAGGCAGGTTGGGGTCTCTGGGTAGCCTTCTCCCTGCCCTGTAACAGTCACATGGAAGTCATTGAAAATAAACTGGCTTTCTTTACATTATATCTTTCTGATTAAAATGCTATCAGAAGTATTATAATTCTAATAATAATGAACAACTATATATCAGAAACATTTTACGGGGGTTGAGTGGGGGAATGGGATTGAAAACAGTGCGGTGGGGGGAGTGCACTGGACTATGATAATGGCACATGGGTGATTTGGTGATGGGAAGCCCACAGGGATTACAACTGAGATGGAAAAAGGCACAAAATGATGTAAAAATAAGCTATTATATTATTTTTAAAAGTATTATAATTTTGTCTGACTATGGATGTTAACTTGTAAAACAAAAAGCAAAAAACATCATCAGCATACTTGGTTAATATGAGAAAGTCTAGCTTTCCTAAATTAGAAATGTATATCTTTGGTTATGTAAAACAAATTAGAAAGTATGCATCAAAAATGCTCATAGGCATTTTTCAGAAAAGAGAGAGAGAGAGAGAGAGAGAGAGAGAGATATTAAGAGACTGAGATTTCATGGTAAACCAGAAGACAAGATAAAAGTATCTTCGAAGAAAATCTCTTCAGCTTCCTTTTGCAAAATCCTCTCTAAGTTGAAATCAACTTTTCCAACAACTCCCATTCTTACTTTCTCCTGTGCAATACTCTGCTCTTTTTATCTATATTAAAACACTCTCAACCTGCTTCTCCTATGCTATTACTGGGCATATCCCAGCTCCCCAAGAGGATGGAGGAGAGACCATGACTTATGTCTCAGCATTCATACTGACCAGCACCATACTCACAGGGAAGCTCACAGGCATGTGATAATGAGGGAAGAGAAGCATATACGTGAGTGTATCTGCAGGACTGACTCACTGACAGACATCACAATGATGGGCAGAGTGGACTTTTTAAATCAAAATTTCACAACAAGCTAGACAATCTAAATCAGGTCATATTTCTTTGTCTCAATAGATTTAGCACCAGTAGTGGCTATAAAACATCAAGTAATAGATAATGATATGTTGTACTTAGTAAAAGCTTTCAACTAAAATGGCTGGTAGAAGAACATAGTTAACAAGAGAAAATATGGCTCCCTGGGGTTTCAGCCTAAAAATCTTTCATCAGAAATAACTATTATTGTTTTTTGAAAAGCTTTATTAAAACGGTCTGTGTCCTGTGAAACATTTTAATCAAAACACTGCATTACACTTGTAATGTGTAATGGTGGATACGTCTTATATTCTTATACTCCATACCCCCTTGAGGTTATAAGGCAATCCTACGTATCTCTTTTTGTAGCCCTCTAATGTGAAAATACATAAATTTATTAAAGTCTTTGAATCTCTTTTCCCCAGTCAACAAAATAGAAACAAAACAAAATAAAAACAAATGTTTTTTTTAAAAAATCAAGTCCTTCATGAATACATTTGTTCAACAAATAAGAACATTTTTATGTGCCTGTTGCTATTTTAGACACTCAGGATATTGAAATGAAAAAATCAGAAGAAATATTTATTTTCTGTTGAGGAAGACAAACTATGAGCAAATATAACAAACACTGTCAGAAAAAATAGAACAAGGCAAGAAGAATAAAGTTCTGAATTGGGGTGGGGGTCAATTGTGGTGGGAATGGTAAGATAGTGAGTTGATGACAAAATCCCACCTAAAGGAGCTAGGATTTAGCACTGAAAATATATTGCCCAACCTTCTAATATTTGAAATTTTATATTTGGCTCAGGAATTGAACGTAAACAATTGTCTCAGCTCACATCTCTCAAATTCTCAACTTGCTTTTTTTTTTTTTTTTTAACAATTTGTTTATTTATGAATACAGAACTGGGGTACAGGCCAGAAGTGCAGGGGTAGTGAGAAGCTTCACCAGAGACAGAGTGGGGAGCAGAACAGGCGGATTGACGAAGTACACTGCTGAGGGGAGCAGCGGGCGGGTCAGGAGAGGTCTGCTGCGCCATATTGGTCACCTCCAAGGTGGGGATTGAACTCATGCTGAAGTGGCTTTAGGTTAGTGCTGTGCTTCAACCTGCTGCACCACTGGGGAGGGCCCTCAACTTGCTTTTTTATTCATCCATTTAACAGATACTTATTAATCACATATGGTGGATACACACTGCCAGGCATTAAGGATAGTCCTGACAGTTAAGAAGTTCAAACCTAATAGGCAAGGTATATAGGTACGTAAATAACTTATCATGTTCCAAGAGATGACTGAATAGAGTGGATTTCAAAGAAAAGGGTCATTAGCTTTCTGAAAGAATTGAAGAAATGTTTGCAGAAGAGATGATGGCATTTCAATTAGATCTGTAAATAGGAAGAAAAATCTAAGGTGATGATGTTTAGAATTAACTAGAATCTCTCATTATTATAGATTTAGATAGTGTGTGTATAGGGTTCCATTCACAAAATTTTCTAAAAATGCGCATAGAGTTGTTAAAATGCCTAGATTCTTGCTATATTAACTATCAGTAATAATAGGGTAAATGTTAACATTTCTTTAATGCTGAACATATCCATGTTCTGATCCTTGTCATGTATTCTTAATTCAATTTTTAGTAAGTTTTCTTTCAAAGATTGATAGACATATGAACAGTTATTTTATATTACAATGCAAAACCATTAGATCTCATACAAAGAATCTTCACTTAAGTTCACAGTATACATTTACATATATATATGATATATATATGTCTTATGATTTTCAAAGTCGTTTCATGTTATATTACTTGGTGTTCTAGCTGTTCTACTTCATTTACAATACTATCTCCAACCTGTCTTTTAGTTTCAGTCTCTAGAAGATAAGGCTTTCTCCTTATTCTCATAGATAAATTTTGTGATAGAAACCCAGATTATAGCAACATTTTTATTATTGTGGGCATGGTAGCTAAAAACAATTTACTGAATAAATATTCTTTTCCCCCTCCCTCTTATGTTCATCTGAGCAGACTAGGGTTCTTTCAGCTCCACTCCACATCACCTGGCTTGTTCCCACAATTTTGCATTCACCTATTTGTATCTGTTCTTGCCCATCACTGTCCCATCTCAGTTTTTTTTTTTTTTTTTTGTATCTCCTTTAAGGCTTTATAATGGGCCACTAATTCTCCAGTTCCATCAGTCTTTCTATTGGAATGCTATTCAAGAGAGGGATACCTGCATGGGTATGCTACCCTGAATTGTTTATGGCTTTTGACCATTTGGCGAAAAGGGATCACTGGAGGTGATGGATCATGGGTTTTTTTTTGTCCCTCAATAGTACCCTGATACTGGAGAGGGATGTCTTCACTCCCCTTATGTCTCCTGAGCAACTGCTGGTGTTTGTCATCTTTTTGTCCCACCCAGCCCCCACTTCGAGCTCGTTGCTATGGTCCTTCCACTTTCTGCTCTGAAAACTTTCTCAGAGCTATCGCCAGGTATCATGGTCTACATTCCAACTTTATCTAGCAGTTCTGGGCCTGGTTTCAGTGTTCCCTAGATGAGACCTCTGTGGTGCCTTCCAATGATGATGTGGACAAGCACTGGGCACCATAATTCATTCCCCATATTTTAGGTTCTTGCTAAATCCCTCCCTGCTGCCTTCTGTCTTCAGTACTCACCAACAGTTACCCTAACTCCTTCGTCTTTCCTCTCCACGCTTTTTCTCTCAACTAGAATAAGTGATGATCTTGTACAACCTTTCTTCAGAATCTTGTCCTTCTTCAGCATAGATGCTAACCTCACCATTAATTCAGCCTTTCCTCATTGCACACTGGGTATGTAACATCAGCAGAAGCCTTGAAAAGCAGCTGCTCTAGAACCAACTCTAAAACAAATCAAATTGTTACCTATTCATGAATGTTAGTTGAGAGGTTTTGCTTTAGCAAAATACTGTGTTCTGTAAAGTGTTGCGTAGAGAAGGAGAACAACTACTTTTATGTTAGGAGCTAGGGACTCCCAGAACTCTTCACAACAATTCAGAATGCATTAGTACCACAGTAAAAGCACTTCCTGTACATATCACAGGGGATTTTTAAACTTAAAGTTTAACATTAAAGTGTGTATTTGTTTTTAGAAGAAGATCACATTTACTATGCATGAAAAACATTTTATTTGTATCTCTCCAAGGATGGTTGAAGTTAGTGTAAAACACCTGAAAAACTGTTTCCATAAAGTGGTGGCCCTTTTTAGGGGGACTTTTTTGTGTATAAAGTTATTCCTAGTGAGAACCCTTCTTTAAGCACTGTACTTTCTTTTTTATGCCAAAAACTGCAATACTGAGTTTTTTTTTTTTTTGCTAAAGCAAAGAATTTTATCATACTTATGATTATTGAAGTGCCAAATTATGATTATTGAAGCGCAGGAAGAAAAAATTGATTTGACTTAATTTGAGATGAGAACTAAAAGAAAGATGCTATCAGCATATGCAAAAACACTTTGTAACTGTGATCCCAAATATACAATGGGTTTATCAGTAGAAGTTGCTTCTGCAATGAGCTTCTTTCACCTGGTATAAGAAAATCAAGGAGACCTTCATAGTAGGGAAGAAATGGAATTTGAAAGTGGCATTTTGATGACTTTATGAATTAATATTTTTAATTAAAAGTATTTATTTTATGCAATCTTATCCATTTTTTTCTAAAGACTTTTGTGGGGGGAAGGAATATTTGCAGGTCACTACATCCTGCTATATCATTATCATACTCATAATCTTTGGGGCATAGAGCACAAAGATGATTGTATCCTGGGGAGTGAAGTCAATTGTGTTTCCTCCAAACCAGAATGAGTCGCAGTATAGAATATTTTGGCAATATATGTTTCATTTGCTTTAAAGTAAATACTGAGTAAGCTGTATTAAATGTCTTCAATAGAGAAATACACACATACATACACACACATGCAAATTATTTCTAAGTTTGCCAACAGTTATCTCAAGGTCTGATGGAGAAACTATTCATGGTGGCAGGAAGCTACTGCTGGGTGTGGGATGTGACAATAAATCTTTTTCCTCCATATTCTCAAATGTTCCTCAAATGTTAATGTGCATACAAATCAGTTGGGAATCAAATTGGTTAAATTCGGATTCTGATCAGTCGGTCTGAGATAGATTTGAGGTTCTGCATTTCTAACAAGCTTCCAGGTAGTGCTAAAGATGCATGTCCCTGAACCCCACTTTGAGTAGTAAGGCCTCGAAGTAAAAATTGTTTTACATCAGAATTGCACAAATTTATTAGGCTCTTCTTCAATCAAGAAGACAGAATGCTTGCCTAATACATTTAATAGCTAGATTTTGATCATTTCAATAGTCCTCTCAAATTTCCCCCAATTATTGGGGGAAATGAGCATATAATGAGCATTTGGCAGTTAATCTTTAATACGGAGGGGGGGCATTCTCCCCATTACAAAACTCTGTACATATCCCATAAATTGTCCCTGATTTCACTGAATTTGAACCTGGAGTCTGAGTTTTACAAATCAGGTAAAGTGCAGGAGCTAAGTCATAAAGTAAAATTATTTCTATTGTGACAAAAGCAAAAGGAAATAAGAAAAATCTTGTAGATTCTAATTATTTCCAACAAGTAATAAACAAAACTCTTCTGACCATGTTCTTTGGAGACACAGTATTTGGAACAAATGAGGTTTGCTTTCTAAGAACAGTACTCAGCAGAGAAACCAACAGCAAAGCAGGGTTTGCCTACGAGTTAACTGCCACACATTTTGCTATCTTATGAAAAGCTTAATTTACAAAGTTGTGGTAATAATAACAATGATAACGATGTGAATTAATAAACTTACTGGTGAAACCACCATTCAGCTACATGTTGGGTAATTTAATTAGTCTCGGCTGCACTTTCTCTGTCAATCCCAAACTTACAGGGATTGAATTGTTAAGTACATTTTTCACTCTGTGATTCTGAGAAGTTTATTTTTACCTGGCAAATTATTTTAAATGTGAGACAAAACAGGACCACGGTGGTGAAATCACATAGGAAGTCTGCGTTCCTGCTCCCCGGGTCTGGGCCCTTGTTGCCCCAGACCCTGGTGCACAAAGAGCTGGTGTGAATTTCAGATCCTGGGTCTGCTCTAAATCATGAGAACTGGAGAAATTAGAAATGACACCATTTACCCAGGGGCCTTTGCTGAGGAGTATTTTTTTTGGAAATTTTACATCAGACTAAGAACTCACTGGCTTCATTAAGTCACATGTGTCATTGTGTTAGGAAAGAAGGGAAGAACATGTTTAGCTAGGGATTTTTTTTCTCTATGCCCTCCACCACCCTCCTCTCTCATTTCATTTCATTGCATGTAGTATTTCCCTTCCCTCCCAGGATAACTGTTATATCTTTCGTGTGAAGATTCTTTGTACAGCAACCTGTGTTCGCTTTCCTGGTTCACACTGCAAGGAAATACAGTTGTCCATGTGCGTCTAGTTTGGGGAACAAACTCAATGATGCTGGTTGAGAAATGTCTGTAGGGAGTCATCATTTAACTTGCCTGTGAGGTAGACTTTTTCTCCTTTCCCCCATCTTTTCTCTTTCCTTATAAAACTCACAATTTCAGAGCAGGGCAGGAAATCCTGAGAAAGTGTGTGAAAGAGAGAGAGACAGAGTGTGTGTTTGTGTGTGTGTGTTTAGGCAGATGATGGTCGTTGAAATTGATATGTCTAGTTGATAACAAAAACTGTCCTAGACTCCCTTGGAATATAAGCCCTGAGGGCTGGGAAGAACAAAGCCATCCTTAGAGATGAGTGGGGAATGGTGGGGGGTCATGCACAGCCTCTTATCCCTGTGGCACCAGACAGAGCCCACAAACCATTTTATCATCCTCTGGCCAGAGGAGATCAAGGAAGGCTCTGTTTGGAAAGTTTCCTTCAAGGCTGGCTGAGTTAAATATTCTGGTCTTTTGTTTGTCCTAGTGGCTTTGCTCTGCTTTTTCTAGTATGCTTAGCATATTCCAAGTCAAGGGAAGCTTCTGGACTCCATTTTTTTTTTTTTTTTTTTCTGTTTGGTTTGGTTTGGTTTGGGTGGAGGCCTTCATTCAATATTCCCTGACTTGCTTTCATGCCTCCTGCTCCCCTGTGTAAATCTGGACATTTTACTGGTAGTTAAGAAGAAGAGATTTTTTTTCTCTTTACATTTATCCAGCTCACCTCCTGGTCAAAGGGACTTTTGACTTTTGCTTGCAGCAACTTTGCATTCGTTGTATTTTGCAAAGTTAAAAAATATATATTTAGGCTTAGGGAAGTACCTTGACCCAGAGAAATACTTCATCATTGCCAAAATTAGTTTAAATGTCTAGAAAATATATTTCACTTAAATATGTCATGGTTAATGATATTATTTCTTAAGTTGCTAGCAGCAAAATGTCTGCCTAAAGTCTAATAAAAGTCTGGGGGTGTAGTTGGGTGACAAGGGGAGTGACTGCGAACAGCTGTGGGTTTCTTTTTGGAGTGGCAGATGGTTATAAAATATACTGAGGTGATGGTTGCACAACTCTGAAAATATTAAAAAATACTGAGTTGTGTACATTAGAGGATCACCTGGAAAGTTTTTAATGTTTACTAAGGTGCAAGTCCAAATAAAACAAAATGGGGATAGTACATTGTAAATCTTTTTTAAAAATTTGAGTGGAACCTTGAAATAATTTCAGAATCATAACATCATAAAAATACTCACTTGTAGCATTCTCTCCATCCATCTTGTTCCCTGCCCTCAGCCTATAAGAGTAACTACTTTTATTAGTGTTTGTATATCATTCATGTGCACTTTTCTACAAACCAGAGATTCTGTAAACTGTACACACATCAGGATCAGTTGGAAGCCTGGTAAATATAGACAGCTGGACCTCACGCCTACAAGTTCTGATTGATTTACTTTGCAGTTGTTAGAAGGAGAGGATGTCCTGAACGAATTCTACAGATATAGGTTTTGTGGACTCCACCCCCCACTCCAGACACCAGAATTACAAATCTCATCTTCACCAAAGGGAAGATTGCTGGGACCTGAGGGTGGAGTTAAGCAGTCATGTTTTATATAACACCAGATATGTGGGCCTTTGAGGGGTTCTTGACCTTGTGGCTCATGGCTTGTCTCTTGGCTTTTCACCAACTCTCAGCATACTGTTAGGGTTCAAGTCAGTGGAACTGGTAAAACACATTCACCAACTTACCTCTCACTCTTTTTTTGCTGAGTTATTCATTTCCCTTTCTCTTGTAAGTAAACTCATTACTAACCTTTTTGTGTGTGCTTGCAGCTGAATCTTAATATATGTCCCGTTAAGTGCATGGATGAGGACCTACAATCAGGCAACTCAATCCACATTGGAGTTGTCCTGTAAAAGGGTGAGGCTGAGAATCACATTTGTTACATGTTTCAGCATGCTGATACTACTGACCTGTAGAATCAACTATTACTAAAAGGGTAAGTAGGGCTTTCCCTGGTGATGCAATGGGCTAAAGCACAGCACTGTGAAGCTGCATATAGCCACTGCAGCATGAGTTAGATCCCCAGCCAGGGAGATGACCCACCTGGCATGGAAGACTTCTCCTGTCCTGCCTACTGGCCCCCTCAGCAATATATTTCAGTGGATATGCCTGTTTTGCTCCCCACTCTGTCTCTGGTGAGTCCTCTCACTCCCTGTACTGCTGGCCTGTACCGTAGTTCTTGTATGCATAACTAAATAAATCTTCACACACACACACACACACACACACACACACACACACACACACACACAAAAGCTAAAAGGGTAAGTAATCAGGAAAATGAGAGACCAGTGATAAAAATAAGGGGGCAAGGGATTTATAAATTAAGCAAGATCCTGAGGATGATTTAGACAGTCATGGTGGGGATGAGGAAAGCCAAGGAAGATGTGTCTTCTTTAGACGATCTGGTGAAAGAACAAAACTCAAGATACTAAGAGTTGAGGTTGGTGGAAACATCACACTATCCATCCTGAACTTCCAATGTGGCTCCTACTAACCATATGTAACTACTGAGCACTTACAAGTGGCCTGAATGAGTGGCAAACTAAGTTAATTGAAACTGAAAATGAAAACTGATAATTGATTCGGTTAATGGAAAATCTTAAATATCATTGAGACAACTTGATATGTAAAATTACATTTTCAACTGTAAATACTATGAGATCCAAATAGATCATATACTTCCCATGAAAATTTAGTATCTGAATTGAGATGTGCTAGAGGCATAAAATATATATCAGGTGTTGCTTAACCAACAGAAATACATTCTGAGAAATGTGTCATTAAGCTAGAGTATACTTACAAAACCAACCTCTAAATGCATTATTATTGCAGTTTCTATCCAATATTGTGTGGTACATAACTATATTGAAAACTTACCATAAAAAGAACATAAAATGTGGCATTATTTTATTCATTACATATTGAAATGATGTTTTGATATATTTATTGGATTAAATAAAATATATTAATGATATGAAAGTCATGTAATTAATGATGTAAAATTAGTTTGTTTCTTTCAATTTTTGGTTGAATATATCTGCATCTACCTGGGCAAAGGAATGGTGTATATATTAATTGAAATTTATATACTGTAATATGATTTTCATTTAGCAATATTTAATACCATCTGCCACATGGCATAGTTAAGTATGTATTGTCTGCATTTCATTAAACTGCGCATTAGATATCTATCTCTTTGTATAACTCATTTCACTTAGCAAACATGCTCAAGTTCCATCCATGCTGTTTCTAATGACAGAATATCTTCCCCCTCCTTTCTCATGACTGAATAACATTCCATCATATATATAATACAGATTTTTAATCTATTTTTCTGTTGATGGATATTTGTGTTGCTTCCTACCCTGACTATTGTGAATAATGCTACAATAACATGGAGTGCACATATCTCTTCAAAATCTAGTTTTTATACCTAAAATGGCTAGATTTTATGGAAGTTCAATTTTTAGTTTTTAGGAACCTCTATATTGTTTTCTATAGCAGCTGGAAATGGATCAATGTACATTTTCAAAACAGTGTAGGAGGGTTCCATTTTCACTTGTCTTGAAGGTGGACATTTTTACCAGGTATGAAGTGATAGCTTATGTTTTTGATATGCATGTTCCTGATGCTTACTAATGTGAGGTGTCTTCATGGGCCTGTTGGGCACTTTCATCTCCTCTTTAGAAAAACATCTATTGTTCTGCTCATTTTTGGGGTTTGTTGTTTTTGTTGTTACTAAGATATTTGAGTTCTTTATATATTTTGGAGATTAACCCCTTACTCAGTGTACAGTTTACAAAACTTGTTCTCCCAGTTCATAGGTTGATTTTTCATTATGTTGCTCCTATCCATTCCAAAGCTTTTGAGATTCATATAGTCCTGTTTCATTTGGGATTTGGTTTTTTGTTTTGTTTTGTGTTTTGCTTTGGTTGTTTATGCCATTGACACCATTAAAAAGAAATATTGTCAAGACCAATGTGGAGAAGTTTATTTCCTATGTTTTATTCTAGGAATTTTATAGTGTCAGTCATATGTTTATGTATTTGACTCATTTTGAGTTACCATTGTGAGTGGTATGAACTAGGAGTCCAATTTTTATTGTTCTGGAAGTTTCTCCAGTTTTCCTAGTACCATTTATTAAAAAAAAAAAAAAAACCACTCTTTCTCCATTGAGTATCCTTGGCTCCCTTATAGATTATCAGCTGTCTCTATCTGCTGGGATTTAATTTTGGCCTCTCTATTTTGTCTTTTGGTTAGGTATTTATTTTTGTGCCAGAACTATAATATTTTTATTATTATGACTTTGTATTATAGTTTGAAATCAGGAGGCACTAGGCCTCTACGTTTGTTTTTTTTCTTTAGGATTTCTTTGGCTCTTCCTGGTCTTTTGTGTTTCCACACAAATTTTAGGATTGTCTCTCCTACTTCTATGAAGAATGCCTTTTGTGCTTTGTGCCTTGAGTTGGAGATGGGCTTGGGTAGAATGAAATTTAAATAATTTTAATTCTTCTAATTCACAAACATAAAATGTCCTCCCATTTGTTTGAGTCTCCTTTGATTTCTTTCAACAAGGCCTTATGGTTTTCATTGTATAGATCTTTCCCTTCTTTGGTTAAACTTATTCCTAAGTATTTTGTTGTTTTGATATTTTGAAACTTCTGTGAGTAAATAGCATAGCTACTAGAAAATTTGAAATTATGTATAAATATGTTATATTTATTGGACATCATTGGTTTATATGATGTTCAGTAGATTTGCCACTAGTTACATGCTATTTAAATTTTAATTAATTAATATTAAATAAAATTCAGTACCACAGTTTTACTAGCCATATATTAAGTGTTTCATAGCAATACACACTCGGAGGTCATCACAATGAACATTACAGGTACAGAACATATGCAACATCATAGGAAATTCTATTAAATATTTTGGTCTATCTATTTTCAAAGAACTGATAGAAATGATCCTTTCTTAAAGGTGATATTGAGAATGTTAGAGAGGACTAAAGGTATGAAACAGTAGAATTAGAAAATTCTTTCAGGGAGTCTTCAAGAGATCAATAAAAGCATTGGATGTACAGTTAAGAAATTATCACTACTTATGAAGTCTGGCAATTAAAGTTTACAGAGATACAATGGAGCACATCAAGGGAATCAAGTACGTTGTTTAATAGGCTAACTAAATATTCCAAGCTAGTGAAACATCACATAGTTCAAATCTTTTGGTCAACTATTTGAATTAAGACATCCTTAGGTAAATAACACAAGCTGAGCCCACTATCTCATGACAGATTTTTTAAGCAGAAGAAATTTAGTAGCAACTTACAGGATTGATTCATGATAAAATGGGAAGATGCCATCCAAGAAAAATGGTGTAAGTGTATCAGCATCATTAGTTGAGCATCTAAAAGATGCTCAGCTTTATATATGTACATGGCTTTGACAATAGACCTAGGGTAGAGTGCTAATGGTACAATTTTAGAAATAGGAGATAAAATGGGTAGTCAGGAGAGCACTGAACATGAGTGTCCTTTTTCTCAGACTAGTGCTCACTAGTTGATTTGTATGCTATTTTGTTAGGATAAGTGAAAAGTCTGGGGATACAGAGGGCCAAATGGGAGATGTTAGCTCCATCTGCATAAGGGCAATAGTTTGAACACTGTGACCATGGCTGATATTTAATCCCTTAGCCTGCAGAGGTCAGAGCTTTACATGGAAGGAATGAATTGGTTACACAAATACAGGTAATATAGAGCTTGTGCTTCAAGCAATGTGTCAGTTCATGCCATCTTTGATGTCCCAGAGACTGCACATGACATATGCCAGAATAAGCAAAATGCTAACATTGACTTCCTCCTGACTGTACTTCACATCCTTTCAAGGATAATTAACAATTTGGTAAAACTGATTTTGAAAAGAGGGACAACAAAGACAATATTTTATTTACTTTTTTCCTTTCTCTCCCTAAGATCTATTTCTTCCTGTGCTCTTCACAATTGAAGTACCTTCTGTAAACAATTGAGCCTCATTTTGCTGTTGAGTATTGGGTAACTTTATATTTAAGGGCCATCTGTAATTCCCTACCTATGTTTGCAAAACCTGGACCATCAACAAAAAAGTGCAGCCTGGTAAATTCTGCATAGAGCTCTGGAAGCAAAATGGAAACACTTACTTGGCTCAGAGAGGCTTCCATTTTGGGTTGCAAATTTGGATTTTTGGAGTCAAATCCTCATTCCATGTGACTCCTGGGGAGCTTTGGTCAGTGTGTAATTCAGTGTGGGTTGGGCAAGGAAAAGACACAAGAACATGAAACTGCCAAGTTTGAGGCCTATTACGCAGTTGTGACCTGACCTAGAATACAGTGCTGAGTTGTGTGTGGCTAACTCAACCATAAAAAGGCAGCTGTGGTCTTATTAGTTGTGAACTTGAGATCACTTTAGTAGAAGATGAATTGCTCTTAAATGATTGATCTGGTACTTGGAGGAAATGCTGTTCTCTTTTCTTCTCCCAAATGGAGACACTAACCAGACGCTGTCCCACACCCAGAAGATTATTTGCGGTATGGCTCATACTGTGGCCTGCTGGGGAATGATGACCTTGGACTAACAGTTCCCCATTAAGTAGCTAACTTATGTTTTTCATCTTAACATGATATGCCAGAGGCACTGAATAACAACCTACATCCTTTCACACATCCCATGTCTATGCCAGGTTTAAGCTGATAAAAGCTAAAGGAAGTGCTTTCAGAGTGATCTGACTGAGACTAGAAATGGGGATAGTCAATAATAGACAGAAAATCCTTCCTTTTTGCCCTTAGGCCTCCTCAAAGAAAATCATAGAGACACAATGTGAGCTTGGACTCAAAGTAGCTGAAAATTTCAAACCAAAAGAAATGCCCTTCCCCTTTCTTTGTGAGGTTTCGCAGCAAAATAACCTGTTTTGCCTACTCTTTGGCCTTTCCAGAATTTGCTGGAGATAGTGGGCCATAAACCAGAAAAACTGAAGCTACCTGTGTCCTGAAAATCCAGATTTGATGAGATTTGATGAAAATGAAAGCCTTCAGGATAATATCTTGGACTATTCAGATAGCATTTGATTATTTACAGAACAGTTTCCCTTGTTGCTATATTTGATTCTCACAAAAGTCCTATGGAGCAAGTCAGTAGATGTTATTTCTCAGTTCTACAGATGAAGAAACTGAGATCCAACATATTCTGTAACTAACTAGAGATCACAGAAGTAAGTGGGAGAGTAATCATGGTCTGGGTATCTTATCATTCTACCCAATCTCCTTACTAAGTGTTAACTCAAAAGTAAGAGATAAGATAATGGCATCAACTATTCATCTGTGACCTCTGCTTCAGCCTTGATCACCTCAATGAAAGTGATTATAATCTTCCTTATAGATGCCTCAAACCTCATTCCCAGCAATCCATCAAAATCTTTCTAGTATTAACTTCGTGAAAGACGATCTTGGAATGGAGTAAGTTTTACTTTTAAAGAGAACAAAGTCAAATTGCTAATTAAGAATTCCATTAGGAAGCACTTTGTTCCCCCATCAGTCTCTGTTCCTTGTAGGTATACAACTGTCAAATGATCTTTTTTATTGCCAGTCAACAAATAAGCTTGCTCTACTTAATATCTGCAAATAGCCTAAAATTCTAGGAATAACAGTTGATTACTTGCATGGGTAAGTAGACACTTGTACATCACTATCAGTTTTGGCCAAGTGCATAAAAAACCTAGTTGGCAGTTTCAGCTTGATAAACAATGAAATGCTTCACCTTCTCATCTTTTGTGACTTTCTACTTCTCCTCCTCCTCCACTTGCCTTCATGATAATCACCAGCACATGTATGTTACATAATATTTTGCAGATATTATGGAGTGAAAATTAGAAAAAGAAAAGTGATTTAATGTTTGTTAGTGTAAAGACAGAGTAATATGTGGTAGAGATATATTGTTGATATTGGCTTATACTGGACATTACCAGCAACTGTATGTATTAACTTATAAACTTTTTCCCACCACAAATTCCAATCACTGTGTGAACAGCTTGTAGAGAAAACAAACAAACAAACAAACAAACAAAAAGGTGATGCAAAGTATCACCTTTATTGTATAGGACTGAATAGTTTACAGAGACATGGTCTGCTAAGTTAATGAGAATATTGATACATTGATTTGACCATTGCCCTCTCAATAGTGGAATCTACTATTGTAGGAAACTAAGTTCCTGGTTCATAACTGTATTCCCAATTCATATCCTTACAGTTTTGTACTGAAGTTTCTTAGAAAAAATGTAAAAGCAGAACAAAAGAATGTGAGTCTGAATGGCAGCAGTAATATACCAACTCCAGTAAGTAGAGATACAGACCATGGACCAGTCATTTACACTGGTGGTCACTTAGTCGAGTCCCAAATTTTCACAAATAGTTAAAGCTTTTGCTAACTGGTGACAATGGGCAGGTCCTTTCATTCCAAGACCCCCCCATGTAAGAAAGGAGAATATGGAGCAACTTATTAGCACATAATTTTTGATTATGATTCCAAATGACGTTAGGGACTAGATTACTATTGCAACCTATAGAAATTAGGTCAGTCGTAATTAGACACAACCCCAGAATTCACCATTCTGGCATTAGCCTGTATTATGTTTCTATAATTTCTGACACTATCCTACATGATAATAATCCCTATGCTACTTTATCTTACATTCCTTAAATTGCACAAGTTCTTACAGGTTTAAAATGTGTGTAAGTATGTCTTCACTTCTATATTTGCTCAAAGCCTAATATGAAAAATGTCAGCAAATAAAAATGTTCACATATTGACTACTGTCAAATATACAAAGGCAAAACTGTAACATAGTAAAAGCTAAAAACACATGTGGAGTGATAGGAAAAAATAATTACACGTATTTAACAGACTGAACTTAATAGATACAAGGAGAAATAATCATCATGACCATTATGAACTGAAACTTATATGTACTTATTTAATAAGAGAAGAACAAAGGATATGAATAGGTAGTTCTCAAACAAAATCTTCAAATATTCCAGAAACATCAACAGTTTTTCAATCTTAAATGTGACCATGGGCATACCGTGTGAAAATAATGATGTTCAGATTGGCAACAACTTAAAGAGACTGATAATAAAAATGCTGAAAAGAGTCTGGAGAAAGAGAAAGAGGAGAAATAGGAAATCTCACACCGATGTCTGGAGTGTTTTGAAATATTTTTAAAGAGCAATTTGTCAATTCTTATCAAGATCTTAGGTACAAGAAATTCTAACTTGGCAGTTTTACTTACACACTCTATCTTAGAACAGTAGTCTTAGAAGAAAACAGATACTTGAATATATATCTATCTATATAGATAGATTCATTGCAATGTTGTTTGTAATAACAAATTCTCCTTCCCCTAAATGTATATCATAAATTGTTATGCATCCATAAAAAGAAATCTATGTCACCATTAAAATGAAAGAGTGGATATATATGGACTGATGTGAAAGAATGTCCGTGCTATATTTATTGCATGAAAAAAGCAAGTTGCAGAGTGATATATGTGGTATAATCTAATTTTTCTAATAGACATATTTTTATGTAAGTAGGGGGGAAAGACCTGCTAGAAACACATAAGCCTTTTCAACTACCTAGTAAGACTTTCCTTTTTCCTTTCTCCTTTCTATACTTCTCTAGTGTTGGAGTTATAATTAGTTGCCATATTATAGTCTAGGGCTCTGTAACAAAGTCCTACAAATTGGATGGATTAAAACAACAGAAATGTATTTTCTCACAGTTCTGGAGGCTAGAACTTTGAAATCAAGGATTGCTTCCTTCTGACAGCTATGGGGGCGGTGGGGGTGGTGGCGGCTAGAGGTTGGGGAATCATCCCATTCCACTTTCCTCCTGTGTTCCTTGGTTTGGAGACCATGCACTCCCCATGTCTTCACAACACTGTATGGCCCTGCTTCTTTCTCTGTATGTGAATCTTTGCCTTTTATAAGGACACAGACACATTGGATTCCAGCCCAACCTAATGCTCTTTTTTTGATCATCTGCAAAGACTCTATTTCCAAACAAGGTCACATTCACAGGTATTGGGGATTAGGACTCCATCTTTTGGGGAGCTGGAGTGACACAACTCAGTGCATCACAAAAATTATGTAGTAAAGGCCATTACAAAAATCCAGTTTGTGCTGTTCCTTCCCCTGCTAAATTTCTTACCTGTCTTCTGTATTTCCGATATTGGCTTCTTGTGAGTGAAATATCAAAATCTGGACACTGCATCTGACTCTTTTTCCTACCCTTTCTCTTCCCATCCCATCAGATGTAACAACCCATTTTTTTTTTTCATTCTATTGGTTGTGAACAGATGAATTCATAGAACCCAGGGATTTTTATTAAAAAATAATGGAGTTTAGAGCATCTACACTTCTACTAAGGGTATCAGGTCAAAAATAATACATGTATTGCATATATTTAAAATTTTCCTGGGATAACTCTACCCAAGCCTATTTTCCTCTTCTTACTAATCCTTCATAATGCCCCAGTTTCATAATGTGATTTAGTGAAATTAAACTTGAACAGTCCCAAATTATATAATTAATTACATTTGATTTCAATTACATTGACTAATTGATCCAAGCCTGCTCACAGGCTACCTGCAGCCTAAGGTGGAAAGAGGCAGGTGGTGAGGGCTCATTAGCTTAGTAGTTCATGTGAAACAGCTAATTTTATTTTTTAAATTGTTTTAAATCTCAGATAGATCATGCTATATGTCAGGTGATTCTCACTATTCCAAGTATATTGCCTCTGCAATCTCTCATTTTTAAGAGACTTTTGTCATGTCTCACCTAGACAGTAGCCCCTAATGTCAGGCCTTCCCTATGCTATTCTACTTCCCAAAGCCCAACTCTTTTTCTTGACACAGAACACTAATCGGTGATGATCCTGAGCTGTGAGCAGTGTAGAAGCACCCTGTAGGCATAATCTCTGGACTTCAACAATTTATAATGGAGTATGTAGTTGAAATGGCTGTTGAGAATTTAAAACCCTGGTCATGCACTAGAAAGAGTGGCCACTAAATATGACCAACCATGACCCTGAGTAGCAATTCCTGGAGCTTTCTAGAAATTCAGCATCTTGACTCTTGTCCCAGAACTTACTTTCCAAACCACCATTTACAGTCTGTCTTCTAGGTTTGCTCCCTGATGTAAACATTTGACTTTGTTTCTGTCATCACTCCTCTTTTTATAATATCTCTGCATTCTTCACAAAATTTTTAATGTGGCATTCTGTATTATGTCCCCAACCTAACTTTCTACTTGTATTACCTCTCCCAACATGTACTGTATACTTCAGCCTAGTAAGTGTATTCCCTGGACAACTTGGACAAAGACTTGTACCTCCTTATTGGAGGCATTGACATAGCTGTCTCACACTGTCTGCTAATTGCAATGTCCCTTTCCCTGAACACTTCTATTAATTCTCCAATCAAAATGATCTCTTTTTGAACCCTTGTAAAATTTTAGACCTCTTTCAAAGTGGTTATGTTGCCTTTTATTATAATCATTTTCTCCCCACTATACTCAACTAACACAGTTTCCAATACATAGTATGGGTGGGCAAATGAGTCTGTGAAGTCATGACCTCAACAAATTATTCCTGGAAAACCAGTTAAATTCTAATTCTATCCGGGACACTCAGCTGCTATGTTCCTATCAACTCTCATTGCGTCATTTCATCCATATATTCTTATTCCTAATTTAGACCAAAAAATGAGAGAAACATTGATGGGTGGGAAGAGGACAAGATGTATGCAGTCAGAGGGTGAACTGCTCTAACTATTTGTGATGACCACTTCCAGAATTTCTCATTTGGACTTTAAAAATTGCGTTTCCAGGCAAGAACCTCAGAAACAGATCTTATTTATAAGATTACATTATATTAATTTTAGCTTCTCTGATAATACCACTGAAGTCTGAACCAACACTCAGCTTCTCCTTTGAAATTTATTAGTTGTTTTTTTTTGCTTATGCAAAAAACTTCAAAGGTTGTATATTTTATAATGTGAATATCACTGACATTTAAAGCTAAATCATATTTCCTATGTACAACTCAAATGTTTACATATTTAAATAAAAATTTTGATTAACTATAGTTAGGTTTTTAAAATTGTAATAAACTACACATAAGATTTTCCATTTTATGAAGAATGATGTAAGAAAACAAAAATAAATATATTTGAGTGAAAAGACTTTCCATCTTAACTTTTTTTTTAAAGATTTATTTATTTATGGATACAGAACTGGGGTACATGCCAGAGTTGTAGCAGTGGTGACAAGATTCACCAGAGACACACCGCCCCTACACCTCTGGCCTGTACCCCATTTCTGTATGAATAAATAAATAAATCTTTAAAAAAAAAAAAGATTCACCAGAGACAGAGTGGGGAGCAGAATAGGCAGACTGAGGTACACTTCTGAGGGGACCAGTGGGTGGGTCAGGAGAGGTCTGCTGTGCCATGTGGGTCACCTCCAGAGTGGGCAGGAATCGAACTCATGCTGAAGTGGCTTTAGCTTTTTAGTGCTGCGCTTTTACCCACCGTGCCACCAGTGAAGGCCATCATTTTAACTTTTTATGTGTCTAGGTCGGTAGCATTATGTGCATTCACAGTCTTAGCATCATTATCACCACTCAGAAGTTTTTATCTTTCATAGCTAAAACTGTGTTCATTTAACACTAAATACCAATTCCCCTCTTTCCTAGCCTTGAAAAAAATCACCATTGTACTTTCAGTTTCTATAAATTTGATTACTCAAGGTACATCATAAGTGGAAACATGCAATATTCATCCTTGTGTAACTGGCTTCCTTCATTCAACATAATGTACTCAAGGTTGATTCAGGTAGCGCATATCTTAATTTCCATGCTTGTTGAGGTGGAACAATCTTCCACTGTAGGTAAATAACACATTTTATTTAGCCAGTCTTCTGTCATTTGACACTTGTATTGCTTCCATCTTTGGGTATTGTGAATAACACTTCTGTGAACATTAGTGTAAAATTTGTTGTTTAGGTTTTAAGACCATAGAGAATTTTGAACATGAAGTCAATATGTTTGAAAGGGAAACAAGAGTCATAGAGTTTATTATTCCATTGATTCAGTGTCTTACAGATCTCTTATGCATCAAATAGCAACTAGTGATCATCAATTCTTCCATCTATGTGGCATAGAGTGTCCATTAATGTGAATAAGAAACCTAAGCAATACAAATGGAGACTGTGGTTACCCCACATGAGCACTGATGTAATAAACATTGTTATATCTTGTAGTAGAATTTGGCAGTTAATTTAAAAATAGATTTTTAATCAAGTCATTATACTATAGGAAATTCCACTGGATGTAGGTACCAAGGCTGAACACATCTTAATTTAAAATAAAATTTCCCAGCTTTCCGCCTTTGACTTCCTGAAGATTCTCCACAATAACACTACCTGGGAGCTTCCTCTCATGTCTTATGGTATTTGGAAAGAGGGTGATTTTTCTATAACCACATTCTATATTGTATTTATCTACCAAATACCACTAGATTCATTGCCAAAAAGTGAATGTGGAATTAATGGGATGCAGTTGTATTGACAATAATAACAGCATGGATTGCTAACCACATGATAAGATCAAGATGCATACTAGAATTGGCTGTATTTATGTTCCAGATGCAAGATGATTATCTGACAGCAGAGGCAACATGATTTAATACACAAGGCCCAGGGCCAGGAATTGAGAAATCTGGGTTTTATTCAAGATTTCATCACTTAGACCCATGTATACATGAGTGGAGTATTTTGTAATTGCAGTGTTCTTATTGACCCTAAACTGTTTCCTGTGCTGAGCCTGCCACCAAAAGTGTTTAGCTGTGTTCAGTTGTGATATAATCACTTTTTCAATCTACTCCTTTTCCTCACCTCTCTATTTATTGCTACATTATATTACATTTGTATTATATAACTAACACATAAATACATTTTATTATTTTTTAAAATTTACTGATAATGTTGATTGTCTCTTAATATTGTCCTTTCCAGGCACCCCTCCTATCTTATTTATAATCACCTCACTTTCCTACTTTTATTCCGTTCATTTTCTGATTGCAGAGATTTGCTCCATTTCTACCCTTTCCTCTTTTGTATACCTACACAATCATAAAATTCTCATCTAAGATATACCATGGCACCTCCCTGGTAGTGTAGCAGTTAAAAACAGCATTACAAAGCCCTTGCCAACCACTGCAGCACAAATTCGATCTTCAGACACTAGGGAGCTGACCCACATGGCACAGCAGACCTCTCCTGTCTCACCCACTGCACCCTTCAGCATATCCATTAAGGAAATATGGTCATAGGGTAAACTGCAATCCCCCAAATTAGAGAGACCAACAGGCAAAACCAATCTTAACTGTCTGGAGTAGAATCCCACAAGTAGCAAACTCAGGGAGCCAGGACCTACGCATGGAACTCTGAACTATGACTAATGTTGCCGCTCAAAGTAGATAATTTTGAAAATTAAACTCCATGAGGCCCCAGTCACAGAGAAGACCCTATATTTTTGTGAGTTTTACTCCTAGAAGCTCTCCAAGGTTCTTAGTATTTTTTGGAGAAAAATCCAGCAGGGGGAGAGAAAAGGAACCAGTTTAAAATATTTTTTTAAGCAGGGTCTTCTCACCAAATTATTTAAGTAGAGCCCACACTAATGGAGTTTTATCACAGATTGTCCTACCTGAAGAAAGGGAAATATTCAAATCCAGCCCACTCTAGCCATACTCTGAGAAAGGGAAGAGGATTGAAAATCATGTGTAAGGATTATAATTCAAAAATATAGGCTCATTAAAATACTGGGACCTAAATGTAGAATATCTCCTTTACTCCCACATCTTCTAAGTAAAGACCTGTTTACAGCAATTATTTTACCACATATATCGTACTAGGCTATTAGGGAAAAAAATAAAGTATATATGAAAGATAAAATATTTAGTTTGATAAGACATAGGAAGCTTCAAAACCAGATTCAAGTATAGAAGGAATGTTGAAATTATTGGGCCAGGAATTTAAAATAACTAATATTGTAAGGACTCTATGCATAAAGTAGAGCACAGTGTAAACAGAGAGATGAAAATTCTAATTCAATTAGGATTAGTAATTGTAGAGGTGAAAATCATTCTATTTATAATGAAGAATGCCTTTGATGAGTGTATTAGCAGAATGGATGTAGATAAGGAAACTCAGGGTTTGGGGCTAGCTCAATAGAAAACTCCAAAACTGAAAAGCAAAGAGAAAAAGAGAAAAGAACAGAATGGAATATCCAAGAACTATGGAAAAACCAAAACATAAATATAATAGAAACACTAGAAGGAAAAAAGAATAAAAGGAAATGAATGAATATTTGAAACAATACTGACTGAGAATTTCCCTCTAAGTAATACTAGATACCAAAGTACAGATCCAAGAAGCTCAGAGAATACCCAACAGGATAAATGACAAAAACAAAACAAAACACTATTCCTTAATATTTCAATCTCAAATTACAGTAACTCATGAAGAAAAAATGCTGCAAGAAGCTGGAGGGAAAAACACCTCACCTAGAGAGTCACAAAGATAATAATTTTCTCCAACTTCTACTTGGAAACCATGCAAGTAAGAAGAGAGTAGAATAAAATTGTAGAGTGTGGAGAGAAAAAAAAATACCAATAAGTTAAAATTCTTTAACAGCCAACATACCCTTAGTTATCCACCATACTTGTGTTCTTCAGAGATACTGATACACTGATAACGTAATTTTCTTTTGTGGGCATGTCCTTGTTGGTCTCATCAAGGTAATATTGGCTTCATAAATTGTCCTGGGAAGTATTTCCTCTTCAATATTTTGGAAGAGTTTTGGAAGAATAAGTACTAATTCTTTAAAGATTTGGTAGGGTTCAGTAGTAAAGGGATCTGTCCCTAGCCTTTTATTTATTTATTTATTTTGGAGGGATAGGAAAATTTTTTTAATTTTTTAAAATTTATACATTTAAGTTTATTACATTACCCTTCATTTATGTACAGTGTATGATAGCCTTGCAAAATTCCCATCACCAGTTCACTCATGCATCATCACCATAGTCCCTGTGCTTTTCCCACTCCTGTCCTGATCCTTCTCCTTCCTCCCCTACAAAATGTCTCTGATCTATAGTTGCCTGATGATTTTGATTTTTTGATTTTTACTTTATTATAGTTACTTTTGCCCCCTGATTCCTTATTTGGTTCCTCTTCATTCCTCCTATAAGTGAGACAATAATAATGTTTATATATGAGACTCTTAGATAGTTTTCTTTTTCTTTCTGGTTTACTTCACTGAGCGTAATTCCTTCCAGTTCCATCAATGTTTCTATGAAGGACAGTTTATCCTTTTTGAGCAATGAGTAATATTCCATTGTGTAAATGTACCACATCCTCTTGATCTAGTTATCTATGTCTGGCATTTGGGTTGCTTCCATAGCTTACATATGGCAAATTGTGCTGCAATAAACATAGGGGTGCAGGTGTCATTTTGAATTAATGTTTTGTGTCCTTTGGGTAGATTCCTAAGAGTGAAATTGCTGAATCATATGGAAGTTCCATTTTTAGTAGTTTGAAGAGCCTCAATTTTGATTGTGATTCAACTTCTGTACTTGTGGTTTCTGTTCAAATTTTCCATTTCTTCCTAATTTAATCATGGTAAGCTATGTATAATCTAAAAATGTATCCATTTCTTCTAGACTATTGAATTTGCTGGTGTATAATTGTTCATAGTCATATCTTATGGTTCTTTGTGTTTCTGTGGTATTTGTTGTAATTTCTGATTCTATTTTTTAAGAGTTTTCTCTCTGTGTACCTAAAGAAATGAATTTACTAGTTTTCAAGATAAAAATCTACCTTCCAGTCACCACTGTTCATCTTTATAGTTCTTTAGATCTTGTAAAACTGAAATTCTGTATCTATTAAAAAGTAATGCCCTCCCCCCAATCTTAGCATCTAACAATCACTATTCATTTAGGATTTTGGCTATTCTATCTCATATAAGTAAAATCATAGTCTTTTTGTTACTGGCTTATTTCACTTAGCATGAGGTCCTCAAGCTTAATCCATGTGGTAGCATCTGCAGAATTTCTTTCCTTCCTAAAGATAAGTGATGTTCTATTATAAGTATATATATGTATATATCACATTTTGCTTATACGTTCCTCTGCTGATGCATGGGTTATTTCCACATCTTTACTGTTATAAATAATACTGTTATGAATGTAGTTATACAGCTATCTCTGAGATCTTACTTTCACATTTGGGTATTAAGCCAGACGTGGAACTCCTGGACCACATACTAATTCTATTTTTAATTTTTTGAGGAATAGTCATACTGTTTTCTATAGCAGCTGTACTTTTGTAACCAGTGTATGAAGCCAAAAAATCGTACAGGTGTTGCCCCCAGAGGAGGTTGCTGGTGAGGATAGATAGGCCTAGGAGAAATGCTTGAAAGTATTGCATTTTGGGGGTGGAATAAACAAGAAATGTAAGGGCCTTAAGAAGGGGGCACAGAATTCAATCTTTAGAATTCACCGTTTTCAGATCTTTTTCACCGTTTTCAGCATTTGGGGTCAGCAGATTTTGGCCCCTACCACACAGATCTTCCAGAAGGCTGTTGTGAACCTCAGAAAGTGGAGGCCAATCACAGCAGCCAATCACAGAGAGAAAAAGTTTGGAAGCCTTCAAAGTAGCTGAGCTAGTCAAACTGTTCCCGGTATAGCTGCTGTGTTAGCCTGGTAGAGAAGGTGAAGACCCAGAGCCAGAGCCAGGAGCTTCACCTAGCTGTGTGTGTGGTCATTTGTCAGGTGGTTTGGCCACTGCAGCTGCTGTCTTGAATATCACTGGTCTGGTGCTGCGCTGGCTCATCATGGCAGCACTGGGGGTGTCTTCTTATGCATCTTCTGATGTCTTTGTGAGTTGGAACCTGGCCTGGAGTCTGGCTGCCACTTGCTCCAGTGGGCAGAGGCAGCAAAACTCCATCTTGGACTCGTGACCTATTGTTTGGGAGAGGAGCTCTGTATCCTCCATGGCAGAAAGACAATGTTTTAGCTGCTTTAAAACACTGGGCACTGCTTTGGGTGAGGTAAAGGCCTCAGTAACTTTGTTTATCCCTGATTTGTTAAGTAAATCCTATTGTTGTTCCCTGAATCTGCATAGTCATACAATTGTAGGACATGGGTGAAGAAAATGACCAGTAAACTACTGGGCCATGTCCTTGGCCAGTTTTAGTGCCCCTTGCTGCCCTGGATCACTTTGTTACATTCACACCAACAATGCACAGCAGTTCTAATGGTTATATCTCCTAATACATCTTATGTTTTGGAATTTGAGAAAATTGTTCTCTGGAACAATATTATATAAGTTTCAGGTGTGCATCATTATAAATCCATGTCTGTATCTACTATATTAAGTTCACCATTAAAATCCAATTCTATCCTTTACCATACAATTGACCCTCTTGCCTAATTTACCCAATTCCCTCTAGTAACCACTAATTTGCTTGCTTCTCATTTTTCTTAGCCCAATGTTGTTTATATCACTGATACTAAATCATATCTAGAAAAATGGTTCTTAAACTTCTGGCTGCAAAGGGATGCAAGTCTAATAAGTTGTTCCCTCTCTAAGAACACGGAAAATGTGATGAGTTTTCTTTCACAAAGCTAAATTTTTGATTTAAATAACTACCCTTTATTCTGATACAGACAAAAAATTGTATCTTTACTACTTGTTGGATGCTAAGCTAAGTGCCCTGTTGATGGTGACAGTTGATGGTAGTTTCTATGTGGGGTTTTTATATGTTGGTTCTCATCAAGGTTAAAAAAAACACAGCTTCTAGACCATAAAATCAAATTTGTAGGAATGGTTTCAGACTGACTGAATAGCAATACATCTAGCTTACAAGTAAATGCTGCAATCAATCTGATTAAGAGGCTATTTTTGCTTTGTTTTTTTCTTCTCTAGCCTTTTATGATTTACTCATTTGACTAATTTTCCAGGAAGCAGTTGGAACTATAATAATCACAGTAGACTGGTTTGTTTGTTCAATAGAGATCTGCCTTTGACAACTAGAATGGCTTCTGGAACTTTGTAGTTGCTCAGTAAACGTTTGCTGAAATAGAATAAGTTGAATGTGCAAGATGTAGAAACCCTCACTCCATTCCCTCCTGATCAGTGTGTATCATGCTCAGTTGACAGTCACCCAGCAGAGTGCTGTCACCTCCTGTGAGCAGAAAGTATCTTTTATGAAGGGATGAGGCTTTAGAGTAAAAAAATGCACTTATGAAAATATGAGTTCTGATTTTATTACTGACATTTGGCACAGTCATCCAAGTGGACTTCCCATTCTACTTACAAGGAATAAAAAAATATCAATTTGCCCTTGTTGTCTTGAAATGAGGGTTAATTGAGTATGTGGTGTTATTCAGTAAATAAACTCACAATTCTGGAATTGTGTAGACAAATGATGATAGATAAGCACATGTGCTTAAATTAATTCTTTAGAAAATTAGTGATTATTGATGGCATTAATTACAAGAGTGACACTTTGTTTTTTCTTTATATTGATGTTTATTAAACAATACTTACATAAAATCATATTATAGGTATGGTGTGAATGCAAATATACAAAAAAAATATTAAACTCCTTTACAAAGATGATTTCATGTAAGAAATATTTGGCATAACCTTTGTCCAGGTAACCCTAGGCAAATCAGGTAAACTGCTTTTTAACTCTATAAACCAAATAAAGTTTACCTCAAAGGATTAAAGGATTGTGTAAGGATTAATGTAACAAAATATGTACTTTTTTTTTTAAAAGATTTATTTATTTGTACATACAGAACTGGGGTACAGGCTGGAGGCTCAGGGGTGGTGAGAGGCTTCACCAGAGACAAAGTGGGGAGCAGAACAGTCAGATCCATGAAGTACACTGCTGAGGGGAGCAGCCGGCGGGTCAGGAGAGGTCTGCCACGCCATGCGGTCACCTCCGGGGCAGGTGGGACTCAAACTCATGCGGAAGTGGCTTTAGCTTCTCAGTGCAGTGCTTTAACCAGCAGCGCCACCAGGGAGGGCCTAAAATATGTACTTTAACATAGTGTATGACACCTGAAAATCATTTGAGAGATTGTATTATATTCTTCTTATTATTGCCACATTTTAATTGAATTACCAATTGTAGAATAATGTAAAGCAAGAAAATGAACTACATCTTGCCCTTCTACCATTAAGATGCAAGTCCCTTTCAACTCATCTCTATCATGTTAGTAAATTAGAATGTTAGTAAATTTTTTCAAGTCAGGGTCATCATTTAAATTGAATTATATTTTATTGCAAATAGTGCTATCAAACATACTTAAAAGCATGAAACTTAGAAGTAGAAGTTTCAGCTCTATGACCATATACAATTCTTTATCCTTTCTGATCTTCAGTTTCCTCTTCTGTAACACTTACTTTATAGGAGTGAGGCTAAAGCTAGCTACTTATAAAACACTTAGCCCAGTGCCTAGCATCTAGTAAATGCTCATTAAGCTTTAGGCAGTATTATTTTTCATTATTGATACTGAATTTTTCAAACTAGAAATTCTAATTGTGAAGGTATATATATATCCTATTTCTGTCTTTGTCAATTTTGTTTTCTTACAAATTCTTTAGCACCTAGGGAATATAAGTAATATTTTAGTTTAAAAATTATTGTCTACTAGTTTCATCATTTGTTATTTCTACATCTGTTTCTACTAATTAATTTCTTTACTAGTTATGGTCCATATCTTTCTGCTTTATTGTACTCCTGGTAAATTTTATTACATGCTGGGCATTGTAAATTTTGTCTTTGATAGCTGGATTTTGTTCTATTCCTTAATTAGTGTAGGATTTCAACCTGTCATACACCTATATTGCTTAGAATTGTTTGGGTCCTTGCAAAACTTGCTTTAAAACTTTGTTAGGGTAAGTTCAATGAATCTTTAGTCTACAGATAGTTTAGCCTCCTACTGAGTCAATATCTTTCTAAGAATTATGTCTCCTCTCTACTGAGCTCTGTCTACTCGACTGGTGGGGGACATGCTTATTCATTCCCATTCCTAGTTGGTTTCCCTATGCCTTTCCAAAGATTCTTTACATTTCTGCATGTAAAAGTCAATTAGCCAGGTACCTCTCTGCAGATCTCTATAGCTCTGTCCCTTCTCTTCACACTCCCCTCCTCAGCACGCACCCCGTATTTTTTCTTTTCTTTTCTTTCTCTTCACTTGCATAGTTCCCACCTCCAATATAATATACAAGAAACTATAGAGATCGTGACCTCTCTGAAAACCAAGTCCAGCTCCTTGAATTCTGATCAGCAAACACTGGTTTGCCCTTCCCTGTGCTGCATGTTAAGTCATTAATTTGGAACAATCCTAGAACTTACCTTCCTTGCTTCCTTCTCCCATAGATAACTGTCCAACATGTGAAAATTGTTTCACATACTTTGTCCAGTTATCAGCTTGCTCAAAGTGGGAGGTAAATACAGTCTTGTTATTCCATCTTGGTTAGAAATGAAGTCCTTGGCTATTATTATCCTCAAGAATGCCAGTTTTAGGACAAGAACAGTTAAATTCAAGTTAGATAAAAATTATACAATGGAATAAATCTGACACATCACAGACTGTGCAAGTTTATGTGTGTGGTTATAGGATATTATTAAATACTGCACAAATCTAAGTCCACAAATCTTGTTTTTCTTTTCATTTTTCATTTTTTATAACAGTTGGCTTTTGACTTACTGACATTGGTCAAGTCCCAAATTAGGAAGTTTTTAAATAACTTAAAAGTCTGTTTAAGGTATGACTGTGGTTTTTGTGATTGACCCAGTAAATTAAAAGTTTTGTAAAAGAAGAAAAAATTGATTTAAAACATTTTTCTTTTACTCTAAATATTGATACCATGCAATCTTCTAACTATGGGAAACTGGACTACTGTTATATAAGTGCATTACAAAAATAATTTAATAAACACACAAAGGGAATTCGCTCCATGCAAAGTATTATTTTTATTATATAGCCTCATGCTAATATTAAGCAATATCACACTGCTCAATGCAAACTGAGCGTATTTGTGTGAAAGAGACACAGAAAAAGCACATGCACAGATGACAATGAGTGAATTAAGTGAAATTGCTTGTTAAAGTATTTTATATTTGTTAATATGGCACTTAACCTGCAGTTGAGGATTAAAGATCCATAATGAAAGAGGAGGGATTCAAACTTAACAAAATTATGTTAGGAATTAATCACTGCATTTTGAGGCATGTAGAATGTAGCATAATAAGTCAGATGACTCTACAAAATGTTCGGTACATAGAAGTCACTCAAATGAGAAACACCTCCCAAATCCACAAACTGTAATATATATGCCATATAAAAATTACACTTAAATCTTACATTGCCCTTTTGAGGATTTTATTACTCCTGAAAAAAAAGTGTTTTTTTTCCTTATACCTAAATATGTCTTTGATTAAACTAGACAACTCTATAAATCAATAATAACCCTTTAGATATCAACGCTTTATAATTATGCCCTCCAATTCCAGGTAATTGTTTGCATACTTTATACAGAAATAAATGGGGGAAAACATGTTTCACTTGATTGGAGGAGCATGAAAGTTTAGATTATTTTTCAGCATTAGTTTGCTTTTAGCCCATTTTATATTACAACTGAAAATTAATTTATTACACGTAGAGAAAAAAATTATTAGGTGATGTTATGTAGCTCTGAAGGGAAAACAATATTTCATTTTAGGAACCGATAAAGATTTTATAATAATATGACATTTATTAAATAAAATACTGTATCACCAGTGATTTTAAAGAAATGTTTGATTTTAGTCAAATCCATCTCTGGGTATCTTTCTGATGCTTCTGTTACATTACCCAAAAGGAAGTGGCTAACCACCCGAATGGGAGTGATCTCAGATTAAGAAATAACACAGGCATCTTAAAGGTTCTTTATTTGTAGGATGAAATGACAGCAACCAGAGAGGCCTGAGGCTGTTTTCCTAGATGCCTACATGCCCACTCTGGGTACCAGCCATCTGTGTTCATTTAGATGCTGTGTGTGTGTGTGCATGTGTGTGGTGTATGTAGGTGGAAAGGGGGGCAAAGGACTGATCTCAGGTTGCAGGTCTGAGTGTGGGCTCTGATACAGAATGCAACCTTCAGCCTGGTGCTTCTCAAACAAGACCCCTCATCTTCTGGTCCCACCAGAGAAGTAATTTCACAAATACCAGCTGCAAGGGGAATGTTTTGTGTTTTCTTTATTCAGAGTGAAAGATGTTAAACAGAAATTTTCAGAAGCACTTTTGTTTGGAAAAGGGGAAAGGAAGATCACGGAAACTGGAAAATATCCATGAAATTAGCCCCAAATCATGGCCAATACCAATCATTTCCTGACAAGCTGTCTATCAGCCAAGCCACAACAACAGTTTATTCAGGGTCTTCTGGAGCCGGCAGTGATGTAGCATTGTTGATTAGATGTTGGTGCAATTGTGAATATGTTTAAGTTTTAGTTTCCATAATTGCAGTAGTGGGCAGAATAGCATTTACTATCAGAATTCCTCCAAACATGCCTTTCTTACAGATTGCTTTAGTAGGAATTAGAGGAATATCAACTTAAACTCCCTACATGTCTGTTTAACTCACCTAAGGACAGTAAAACAGAAGAGAACAGAAAATAGAGCCATGTGAGCTACAAATTTGATATTCATTTGTGAAAAGCCTATCTAAATACAATATCTATAAATAGAGAAGGTAATGAACTAATTTGACTGTAAGATTTTATTTACTCATTATTCATAACCCCAAAATCCTGACTGCCTTAATTGATGTACTTATTATAAAATTTCTCAAAATTTGTATGGCCTGTGATATCATTGCAATCTTCTTCCATTTTATATTCTCTCTCTCTCTGTTTAGTTCATGCTCTCTGAGTTTCTTTGACATATTCTGTTTTTACACATGCATTGATCATTGCTGCAATGCTAACATCTAAGTCCAAATGCAAGAGAAGGTCATATCAGATGGCGGTTTGGCCTTCTGAATGTCACATCTGCTTCCAGCATCGTGACTTATATTCACAATTTAGTGTCAAATTATCTATAAGGTGTGAGATTGTCTCTCCCAAACCTTCCTTAATAGGAAAATTTCTTTACTGTTAACTGGACTTAAAAGCCCAGTTTGAAAATAACTCTCCATGTGTGAACATTTCATATCTCCTAGATTGGTGTATATCTAGGATTTGTACATCATTACCTGATGATGTACAAATCTGAAGAGAATACAAGGAACACTTACTGAGTATTTCACATATTATAAGAGTGATCAAAAATGAGAAACAAACTCTCCTGCATAGTATTTTGCCTTGAAAATTCACTAGCCTCAGTTTGCAAACCATAATGCAAAAGATGCATAAATAGCATATTTAAATAGCTGCACTCTTGTTATGCTGGTATTTGGCAATTTCTATGATATATTTCTTCCTGGGTGCAAAGCACCCTAAAATAAAAATCTGTCTTCACATTTTGTAATTTGTATGTCCTGTTACTTTGTTTTATTTCATAAACCAGCAAGCACTTCTCTGCCCCAAATCATAGGATTCGCAAAAGATTACAGGACAAAGATCTCGTACTCAAGAAACTTAGCATGTGGTTAGGGAAGCAAAAGCTAGTAAGTGTTGGAAGACCATATATATTTTGAAGTGCAATAGGAAATGGATTCGCAAGGAGATTAATGAATAGAAAGCAAAGAGCTGGCCTTATAAAGCTAACATTGAAGAGAGTGCTTGGAGCAGATAAAAATGCAGGGAAGAAGCATAAAGCAATGTTGCATAGATGATAGGGAATCAGGTAATCTACTGTCTTTAAAGACAAAGAAACCTGGAATTAATGCCACTGTAGACTCTTAAGCAGGGTGTGACATGATGAAATTAGTGCTTTCGGAACATCACTCTGACATTGATGTTGGAGGGTTGGTGGGATGGTCTGGAAGCATAGAGCTGTTTCAGGAAGCTGTTAGAGTGATCCACAGTGGTCATCCTGGGCAAGGTCATGACAGAATTAAGGTAAGGAATCAAATCTGTGGACACTTGGAAGATTTAAACAATGGTAGATGATAAAGTAAATATTAGAGGAGATCAGCGATGAAGAGTCCAAGGTGACTCTCCCCAAAATCTCAAGTTTGGGAAACTGGAAGAATGGAGACATTTTCAGAGAAATGAGTCTAGGACTTTTATAGACATTCATCTTGTATTTTATTTTGTATTACACTTTTATTTCAGAGTTAGGAAGCTTTGTTACCTTGTATATGTTTTAAAATACTCAAATGATTCAGCAATTCCAATTCTAGGTATACACCCAAAAGAATTAAAAATAAGGACTTGAACAGATATTTGTACATCTATGTTCATAGCAACATTTAATAACCGAGCAGTAAAAATAACCTAAGTGTTTATTTTGAATAAACAAAATATGGTGCATGCATATAAATGGAATATTATTCAGCCTTAAAAAGCAAAGAAATCTGAACGCATGCTGCAGGAAGAATGAACCTTGAGGATATTATATATTATAGTGAAATTAGCTAGCCACAAAAGAACAAATAGTATTTTATTCCTCTTATGTGAGGTATCAATCAATAGAATACAGATACAAAAATTGCTATAGCAGCTTCCAGGAAGCAGGGGAATGAGGAGAATTAGAGTTATTTAATTGGTCTTAAATTTCACTTTGGGATGATGCAAAAGTTCTGGACATGGGTAATGGTGGTGTTGTGCAACAATGCAAATATATTCAAAACAACCAACCTGTATTTCACATATTGTAAGAGTGATCAAAAGTGAGAAACAAACTCTCCTGCATAGTATTTTGCTTTGAAAATTCACTAGCCTCAGTTTGCAAACCATAATGCAAAAGATGCATAAATAGCATATTTATATACTTTATATGTACACATTTATATACACTTATATGTACACTTAAAATAGTTATATTGGTAAATTTTTTGTGGATAGCTTTATTTATGGGCATAAATAAAGAATATACAACAACTGAAAGTGAACAAAGGAATTGTTTCAGGAAACATAGAATCTGTTTGCTGAGGTTCTAGCAGACTCTGCTACGTACTAGCTGTGTGCTTCCATTATCTTGTCTATGAAATGGGGACAAGAGTGAAGATTAAAGAAAGTAATTTATGTTATATTCTTCAGCACCTTGTAGGTCCTCCATAAATTTAATTTTCCTTTCAGTTAAAAAAATAATTCCCCATATAAGTTAAAGTTTTCTCCACAACAGAATTAGATTTCAGATATATTAATGTTCATCTTTCTTGGTGCAGAGAATAGCTTCAAAGATGAGGTAATGTGTTATCAAGTAAGAAATGCCCAGCTCATGCAAGAAAAAGGCCCTCTTTGTGGTGCAAAAATGGAAGATCTTTGGCAGCACCAGAATCAAGTGGCTGCTATTGACTGGGAACCACCCCTGCTGTTTCCTGTGCAAATCCCAGGGACATATGTCATGTTAATATGATTGAGTTTGACTTTTACTTTAAAGAATATTTATAACCATAAACTTAATTAGGACATGAGGACCAAGGGAGAATTTTCAAGGTCTCCAAAAGCTAGAGAATCTACTGCAAGTGGGCAGGTAATTTAGTCTCTTTCGGTGGAGTTTATTAGCAGAGAAAGTGGTTGAAAGGAGAAGAAAGACAACGTGGAGTTGGAGAGCTGTCACTCTTGCTGACTTAAACAGAAGGTTGGGAATTATTGTAACTATTGACTGTGTGGTTGCAAAGATGTTTTTTAATGCCATAAGTGTCACATAAGCACTTAGATATTCTCATAACTTCTAAACATTGTCATATTCTTGGTTTATATAAGAAGGAATTTTCTGTCATGAAGGGTATCAAACCCAGAAATACACTAATGGAAACATACGTTCAAAAATCTAAATAAGTGACCAGATCTCTCAACTTTTTCAGATGCCTATGTAATACAGACAGAGCAACGCAAAACAGAATATATGAGCTCAGACTTGTAATTAATTATACTGCATTCCTTATATCAGTATGTTTTAAAACTTTAAGGAAACTCAGGGGACTTTTATAATAAAGATGAGACTAGAATCCAGGACTCCAATTCTCAGGTGCATATATATACTTTTGCTCCCGGGAGTCACAGGCAGGGTTCACAGAACTTCAACAAACCCCATACTTATATTGGCATAATTGAGTGTGAAGCCAACTCTCAACTTTGGTTGTGATCTTCAAATGCCACCACTTCCAAAACAAACCTTTGTCACTCTCTAACATCTGGGTTAGAGATGGTACCACCCCATATATGATCACAGTCTGCTCTGTCTTGTCATAAGGTTGTTAACTAATCTCCATCCCTAATACTGAGAATGATAGCCTCATGTGCTGAAGTTCAAACTACAAGTATCTGGTCTCCTGCTTTGCATCACATGCATTTTAAAAAGATACTCCTGTGGTTTTAATTCATAGAAAACAATCATTTCCACTCTGTGAAATTCAAAACCCTAGGGAGGCAGTTTAGTAATTTAGCATTTTTGTTTCATGTGAAAATATTATTTCTAGTTCATAATGGGAAGTTCAAAAACATTGTTTCTTATCATTAAAAGCTTTCAGAAGTGTGTATTCTGAGCTCTTTATAGGTATGTTCTCTATAAAATGCCCTGAGGAACAACATACCGATCTTTCTACAAAGAAATACCTCCAATATCTTCCTTTGCTTGAAGAAAAAGGTCTTTAATTTAGAGATGAATTAGTCATACAGATAAACACTTTAAAGTCCTTGGAATCTGCAGTTAGTTTTAACAAGCTTTTAAGATAAATTAGGAGTGTGTTGTATCTGTTATGTTGTGATGACTGTGCATTAGAAAAGGGAAAAAAAAGTTTCATTCATTCAGGATTCTGAAAATTTTATTTTGGCATTGCATTCTGGGAGATGCTTCAATGGAAGTAGAATAGCATATGGATGTTGATCTCAGGGATCCCCAGTTAACTGAGAGCTCTGTCCTGGATTGAATAGTGTCTTTTTACCCCAAATTCGTATGAACCCAGAACCTCAAACTGTGACTTTACTTGGAATAGGGGCTTTGCAGATATAGCTAAGATGAAAGATAAAATGAAATCATACCAGACTAGGGTGGGTTCTAAAGCTAGCCATTGGTGTCCACCTAAGGAAACAACACAGACAGATACAGAGGAGAAGGCCATGGGAAGGTGAAGGCAGTGGTTGGAGTGATACATTTTTAAATCAACGACCAGAAGTAAGGTAGAGAGTAAGGTAGAGCGCCCATCTAGACCCTTTGAGTACTCATGACCTCCCCAACAACTTTTTGGGACTTCTCTATTCCAGAACTATGACAGAATAAACCTGTTGTTTCAAGCCATCTAGTTTACAACCATTTGTTAGTTAAGTATTAGCATGTGGAAGGGGTATCCAAGGACCCCAAATATAAGGGGTGCATGATTCTGCAGTCTGTCACATTAAGACAAAGAAAGAAGACTCTTAGTGTTCATAGATCTTTAATAGAATTAGTATACATAGAAAAAAAAGAAGAAATCATATTACTAATAATAGTTTCTTACTAAAACACCTCAAATTACCAATCCCTTTGTGGGCAAATACCAAGCCAAACAGGGCTGGCCTGAAGCAGGGCTCCTGAGGCCCAAAAGTTTGTCACAAATCTAAGGCACCTTCTGGCAGGAATCACAAGAAGGAGATAAGGTAGGTCATAGAGAGCTGGGACAAAAGGAAAGAGTTAGACTTCAAAATATACCAAGTAATTACCATAAAATCAAAACAGTGACTGCTACTCCCTCTTCTAAGTGTTTCTTCCAAGTGTCCCTACATGTCCCTCCTCATTGTGTCTCCTTCCATGACTCCTTCCTGGCATTACCAGGATACAAGCTGGGCTGCAGAAGCAAGCTCTCTTGAGTCCACATGCACTGAGTTATATTTATCAAGTAAGGCTGTTTGACTCCATCCCCAGACCCCTAGCTCAGGAAGTCTGGTTCATGGCGTTCTGGGACTCCTACATAATCCAAAGTGGTTGCATGGAATTGGGAGTGGGGGATATGGCATCTGTTCACTGTACTGCACCTCCTCTAATACCACCAGCTGTGAAGACCTGGGAAACAAATACAGTCCCCCATCTTCAAAGAGTCTGATTTCATTGGTCTGGGGTAGGTTTGGATATGAGTATTTTCATCAAATTTTCCCAGGTGATTTCATGTTTGAGAATTGTCACTTTATTGAGTCCGGGGACTTTCAAAGTCTCCCAGGCAGCATCTTCAATCAACTGGGGAGTTAATAGAAATGCAAACTCCATTCCTATCAAATCAGCAACTTGCGAGGCGGTGCTCGCAATTTGTATGTAGTATGTTGAACTCTCCAAGAGATCCTAATACCACTATTGTTTGAGAACCACTGTTCTGATTAATAAAGAAGGCTACAGAAAAGTGGAAGATAATGAGCAACCAGGAATGGCGAAAAGCAATAGGCAGGGATATTACAGAAATGTCAGGCAAAACTGAAGTGTGCTCTGTAACCCCATTCTGTTAAGGGGAAAACCCATGTTGTCTGTGATAAAGGTTCATATCCACTATGTATATAAAAGTAACTAAACTCCAATGTGGTCAAAGATTTTCAATTAGTGAGAGATTCAAAGGGAATAGAATGAAAGAAGAGGAGTAGGGGGGAAAAAAGTTTCAAAATATGGACTCCAAGCAAACTCTGAATCAATTATTCTCTTGTGGGCAAGTATCAGTGGCGCCTGAAGTGGAACATCCAAGACGCAACAGAAAAGCTGCTAGGAGGACAATCCTAAGGTCACCTCCCAGCAGGAAACAGAAGCATGAAATTGTGTATAACCCAAAGAACTAAAGAAAGAATGTACAGTCTAAGCTGACTCCACCACAAGGTCAAGATGGCAGCTACCACAGTCTCTGAAGAGAGCAGGATCTTGGCATTGCCTGCCAAGGCAATGAAGTTAAATAACAGCAACAGGCAGGCACCAGCTGAAGTTGTACATTGGGGACCTGACACTAGCAGGAGTGCTGCCCTCTGTGATTGGCACAAGTCAAGTGGCTGGCCCCTTGGAAGCAGGAGGCCCCTCCCTTTCCCAAAGGCTCTGTCTTTTAAAGTATACCCTGAGGTTCCACTCCACCCCTCCACCCAACTGTCCCCTTCAAGAATTCATAGGGTGGAACGGCAAGATTCGCTATTTTCTTTTATTCCCCTAGCTGTCTCTATTCAGGAAGTCCTGGGGGCAGCACTAAGCCTCTTGGCCCTCATACAAAGGAAAAGCATTTACATATTGATTTGGATGGCACTAGGATAGTGCATCTGCAAACCTGAAAATCACTGCTTAGATGGAAAGGTATGTCCAAAAATCTACTTCCCAGTATAATTTTTAAAACGATTTATCTATCTATTTATTTATGCATACAGAACTGGGATACAGGTCAGAGGTGTGCCTTGGGGAGCAGTGGGCCAGGAAAGGTCTGCCACGCCATGTGGGTCACCTCCCTGGCTGGGAATCAAGCGCATGCTGAAGTGGCTTTAGCTTCTTTTAGTGCTGTGTTTTAACCTGCTATAACATCAGAGAGGGCCCCAGTATAATTTTTGAAACAAACTCTTTTCCAATTTTGTTAGGGGTATGGGATTATCCTTATGATATCACTGTTAAGTCATGAGGCCTGCCATCCAGACTTGTGGGTGATATAGGGACCCACCCTATATCACCCACAAATATCAATAATTAGACAGTCATCCTCCAACAAAAACAGGATTAAGCACTTAAGCAGACCACTAAAGAAACTTCAGCAACTGTTGGACAAAAAATCTCAGGCTAACTGCACAAAAAGTCAAGAGAAAGCAGTTTGATTTTGCCTGCATCACCCCCTCCCCCCACCCCATGTTGGCATTGCTCAGCACAGAAAGGGAAATCCCTAACTAGCATAAATCTGATAAGGGACTGATATCAAAGATCTGCAGAGAGCTTACCTAAGTCAATAGAAGCAAAAACCCAATCAAAATATGGGTAGGAGAGCTAAAAAGACACTTTTCCAAAGAAGATTGCAAATGGCCAACAGACATATAAAAACATGATCAGCATCACTTATTACTAGGGAGATTCAAATCAAAACCACTACAAGATTCTACCTCACACCAGTGAGTATGGCCATATGAAAAAAAGCAAAATGACAGATGCTCTCTAAGATTGTAGAGAGAAAGGAACCCTCTTACACGCTGGTGAGAATGCAAATTGATATAAACACTATAAAAAGCTGTGTGAAACTTTTAAGAACATTAATATGATCTGTTATCTGTTCATTCTAATTTGTATTTTACTTGTCAAAGTTAATACTTTTTAATATTTAAAAAACTTGGACACAAAATATTTTTCTTTTTTGTAGTTGAACTGAAAATGGAAGTGAATTTTTTTCTTTTTTAAAATTGTTCTTTTTTTTCTTTGAAGTAACATTGTTTTACAACTCTGCATATGATTTAAGGGAGACAGGGGCACTCCTCTTCAGACATGTTACTAAACTCACCACCAAAGCACCCATAATTTTCCACGTGGTTCACTGACCCCTCTCCTCCTTTGCTTATAGTATAAAATTTAAATTACATTCTCTCATTAAATATGATTTTTATATACTTTGAATACACCTACAACTTTTGAAACACTTCATTATATTTTCAGAGTTGAAAACAAATTATACAAACATGTTGAATATAACAATATTAGTTACTTTGTTAAAATAAAGACAAAAAAAAATAATTTTTTGAAACCAAATAATCCATAATGGTGCTATTACTCATTCACTTATCACCAGTGTTTTAACAAAGAGCCAGATATGTGCAATAGTAATTAAATTTAGTAGACTGATACTTATCAGACTTCATGTACATAAAAACTAGAGTTTTGTATCCTCTGGTTTTTGTCATCGAGAGGGTGTATTTGTCAAGATAGGAGAGTAGGAACAATTCTATTTACCACTTGTGTAATAAAGGACCAAAATCCCATCTAAGTGCCAAGTTCAACACTCCCCTTGGGTATATTTTGTCATGGAATTATCACCCACTTGCTTGTGCCAGACAAAATATAGATTAAAGTCATGATGAATTGTCCACAGATGGGAGTATCCCACCGGGTTAAAGTGGCTGATTTATCCTAAAACTGTGGTTTCACCAAAACAGAGACTGCCTGGCAGCTCTAGTCAAGAATAAACAAAGTGCATTAGGAGCCAGATTGACAGGGAGATGACCAATTATGTCTCTAAACTAACATGGTGAGAAAGATAAGGGCCTAGCGGATATCAAGCCCCACAAATAATGTCTCTTGTGGTGAGCCTCATTAAGTTGTTTCCTCAGCCCCAATACCCAGGATGTGTTTAAGATAAAAAGTTCTTGAACTTGACAGACAGCTGAGAGCACCGATTGTCTCAAGAGCAGAGATTCTTTGGAAATGATAAGGTGCAAACACTATCAAATGGCTCCCTTTGCATTGCACTGCAATCTCCAGCCATAAAGGCTGCCAGGACCAGCGGGAGCAAAGCTCCCAGCCATCCCTCAAAACACCAGGCTCCAGCTGTCTAAGCACTCCCTGGACTACATAATGACAGAGGCCTGAACAGCCCATGCTTGGGATGTGTTTGTTGGGGGGAATCTCCCACCCTGACACTCAGAAGGAGAAGTGACTAGTGGAATATTCTCTGTGGGCTGTGGTAAAAGCTACTAAGCAGGGAAGACCCATGATGAAGCCAGCCTACCTTCTCCCACTTTCTAACCCTTCTTTTTGGGAGCTTAGTTGGGCAGCAGACTCACTGCTGAGGCAAAGTCTGGGCTTGTGAATTTGTCTCTTCTCCTGGGACCATGGTGCCTGGATATGTTTCCTTTAAGAGAAATGATTGTTTGGACTTCACAGGAGTCCAGACTGTGTGTAAAGTGGCAGAGCAACCTGAAGAGATTTTAGTCTAAATCTAGTCTGTCTGCCCAGACAGAATTTTCCATGGGTGACTGGCATTAATTAGGAGG
>NW_004567106.1:11887626-11888769 GCF_000260355.1 Condylura cristata | reverse complement strand
GATGGGAAGCCCATGGGGATTACAAATGAGATGAAAAAAGGCACAAAATGATGTAAAAATAAAGTAGTATATTATAAAAAAAATTCCATTATAATAACTTGAAAAAAAAATTGCATTCTGGTACTAAAATTGTTCAAGCAATTCAGCCTTGCATTTATTTAACAAATATTCTGTAGAGTCAGCTATCCTCTAGAGGATTAAAACACAGAAATATGAATATGTCCAATGTTGTTAAACTCTTAGATTTCTTGAGAAGTGTGTCATCCTTAGTTTAAAGTGCAATTCAGTTTGAAGGGGAGGAAGGGCTTAAACAGCCTGTCTATGCGCCAATCCATTGAGTCTATAAACCTAGTATTCTAAATTTTAATATGGAAATGTGGTCTGGCAATATCCTCTTTCATCTCTGATTGCTTTAACCTAATTTTCTGGAGCAGCAGTCCTCAGCTCAGGTTTAGACTAGTGAGTGTGTTTAGGGTTTGTGAAGGAGAAAAAGTGACAAGTTGTAGAAGCAAGATGAAACAAACCCATTTTTGCTAATGTATTTTTTTCAGGCAGTTTTACCAAGAAGTGCAACTACTTCTCTGTGAGTGTACTGAGTTTTTGATGCCATAAAGTACATATAAATGTCTTGTTCTGGCTCTATGTATCCATTCCTTTGCCTTTGCTAACACATTCATCCTGTCTCCCCTATGAAATGTCCTCAGCTCCCATACAATCCCATTCTTGTTCTGGATACACTATTTATACACCAAAACCTAGTAAAGCTCCCAAGAGGTGCTGCTTTCTAATGCTAATGATTAAAAAATGACAATGAAATTTATAGCTACTTGTCACTGTGCTTTTATGTGCCCAATATTTTACATTTTATTTCATTTATCTTCACAATCTTCTGATTTTTCCAATGAGGTCAGAAGGGTGGCCCAAGATAACAATCTTTGAATCCTTGAAATTAGTGGCTTTCAGTTTCAAAGCTAAATCACCCCTACCCACAATGAGTCAAAAAATACTGTCAAAGAAGATTGCAAATGGCCAACAGACATATAAAAACATGATCAGCATCACTTATTACTAGGGAGATTCAAATCAAAACCACTACAAGATTCTACCTCACACCAGTGAGTATGGCCATATGAAAAAAAGCAA
>NW_004567106.1:11872703-11887441 GCF_000260355.1 Condylura cristata | reverse complement strand
TTTTTTTTTTTTTAAGATTTATTTATTTGTGCATACAGAACTGGGGTACAGGCCAGAGGTGCAGGGATGGTGAGAGGCTTCACCAGAGACAGAGTAGGGAAAAGAACAGGCAGATCTATGAAGCACACTGCTGAGGGGAGCAGTGGGTAGATCAGGGGAGGTCTGCCACGCCATGCGGTCACCTCCTGAGCAGGCGGGAATTGAACCCATGCGGAAGCGGCTTTAGATTCTGAGTGCTGTACTTCAACCCGCTGCGCCACCAGGGAGGGCCCCACCTACAGCATCTTTGATGGCCCCTTTGTTCCTCATGTTATTTATCTGTCTCCTATTTTGTTTCTTGATAAAAACAAGTCATAAATTTGTTCAATCTCAGTTTCTTTAGAGAACGAAATCAACACAGATGATTTTCTGTTTTTTAATTTTCATCCTATCATTATTTCCTTCCAGTTATTTTCTTTAGGTTTATTCCACTGATATTTTTGATTTCTCAAGTTTAATAATTAGCCTATTAATTTATAGTCTCTGTCAGTATGAGCATTTGGGAATACATTTTCCTCTAGATACAGGTTTTCTATAAATTTTGATATTTGGTATTTTTAATTATCTGGTTCCAGAATCTCCTAGTTTGGGCTATATTAATTTAAGGTTTCTAAATTATTTAATGTATATATTAATCTACAGTATGCATTTATCTTTTTGTTATTCATTTTTAACCTAATTGGCAATCAAACAGTGTAGTCTGATACCAGGCCACCATGTCCTTGCACGTGAACTATACAGAAGTTTCTGTGTGCTTAGAAACAGCAAGTGTTAACTTATGTACAATGTTCTTTATAAGTTCATTCTTTCAAACACTTGTTTCTTCTGTATATTTTGTGATTAATTTTGTCTGTTGATCTATTGGTTGCTGAAATAGGTTTATGTAGTACCTCTCTCCTAGAGGTAAATGTAAAAATTTCTTCTTTGAGTTTTGTCAAAATTTTCTTTTGAATATATACTTAAGTATATTTAAGTATACTTAAATATACACACATACACAGAGAGAGAGAGAGATGGATCCATAAAATGGGTAGAGCTTCCTAGTGAATCATATTATTAATTGTTATATAGTGACTACCTCTAGCAATACCTTTACCATAAATTTTTTTGTATCTGATATTCATGATTGTGTCAGCTTTCTTTTAAGTAGTGTTTAACTGATATATCTTTTACTATCCTTTAACTTTCAATATTTCTACTAAAATTTCTCCAAGTTTTAGGTATGCCTTTTGAGAAAGCATCACAGAAACAGATTCTTTTTTTTTTTTTTAAGTTTTATTTATGCATACAGGACTGTGGTATAGGCCAGAGGTGTGGGACGGTGAGAGGACTTACCAGAGACAGAGTGGGGAGCAGAACAGACAGATCAGTGAAGTACACTGCTGAGGGGACCAGCGGGTGGGCCAGGAGAGGTCTGCTGCACCATGTGGATCACCTCCGGGGCAGGTGGGGATCGAACCCATGGTGCAGTGGCTTCAGCCTCCTAGTGCCGTGCTTTACCCCACTGTGCCATCAGGGAGGGCCCCCAGATTTTATTATTTTTTTAAAGATTTATTTGTGCATACAGACCTGGGGTACAGGCCAGAGGCTCAGAGGTGATGAGAGGCTTCACCAGAGACAGAGTGGGGAATAGAACATGCCAATCGACAAAGTACACTGCTGAGGGGAGCAGCGGGTGGGTCAGGAGAGATCTGTCGCACCATATGGTCACCTCCAGGACAGGCGGGAATCGAACTCATGCGGAAGCAGCTTTAGATTCTCAGTGCTGTGCTTTAACCCGCTGCGCCACCAGGGAGGGTCACCCCCAGATTCTATTTTTAATTTGAGTATTAAATCATCCTCTTTTACTGGAGAGTCTAACTTATTTACATACATTTTTTCTGATGTTTTTGTCTTTCCTGCCTAATTTTATTTTTGTTTTCCATTTTACTTTTTCCATTAGTACAAAAACGAACATTCTATTCCTATTCTTTTCATTGCTTTCCTGTAAATATTACATGAATATAACATGAATATTTAACTTCAATGTCAACTAATATTTTCCAGATTGCACTATTCTTTCTTTCTTTTTTTTTTAAGATTTATTTATTCATACAGAACTGGGGTACAGGCCAGAGATGCGGAGGGTGAGAGGATTCACCAGGGACAGAGTGGGGAGCAGAACAGGCAGATCGACACAGTACACTGCTGAGGGGAGCAGCATGCGGGTCAGGAGAGGTCTGCCACGCCATGAGGATCTCCTCCCATGGATCTCCTCCGGGGCAGGCGGGGAATCGAACTCATTCGGAAGTGGCTTAAGCTTCTTAGTGCAGTGCTTTAACCCGCTGTGCCACCAGGGAGGGCCCGCACTATTCTTTCTTAATATCATTTTTTAATATATATTGTATGTCATTGTTCATTTTTGTACAGTGTTTGCTTTCTCCTCTCAGGAGTAGTCCCAGAGAATTCTCACACCAACTCACCCCAACGCACTATCACCCAGTCCCTTGTACTATTCATATACTTCCATTCCTGGTCACCACCACCCCACAGATGAATGCTATGCTAGTTCTCTTTGTTATCTTATTTCTCTAGAGTTACACATTTAACATTTTATTGTGTGCAGTTGATATTTAAATTTATTTGCATATTTGAACTTTTCCCCTTACCATTTCTTTTTACATTTCAACATTTCTCTATAGAATCATATCTTTTCTTTGTGATATAGCTCTTCTAAAAGTATCACATTTAGATGTTAGTAGCAATTTTTTCCCTTATTGTCTAAAATAACTTTAATTCAACCTTATTCCTGAAAGATGATTTTATTGGTGATTTACTTATCTTCTTGAAAGATAATTTTGACTTTTTCCTTGAAGAGTAATTTTGCTTTCTTTTTGAAAGTTAATTTTACTGAATATACATTATTTTCTTTCAGAAATTTGTAGCTAACAATCTGTTCTCCTCTGGCCTCATTGTTGTTCTTTAGAAGACCCTTCTGTGTAAGCAATAATGATAATAAGAACAAAAATTAATAGCTAACGCTTATAATGTTATAATGCCAAGAATGATTTTCAACTATATTTGTGTATATTGTGATTGGATCCTCATGTTTATATTGTGAAGTGAGTTCTAGAATTTCATAGATAGGGAAACTGAGGTGAATAGCTTCTTACAGAGCCTAGATTTGCACACAAGCAACCTGACGTCAGAGTCTACATTCAACCATCACACTATGTTGCCTTTCTGACTTATTTCTTATGTTTTTATGATCTCTTTACCTTCAGTTTTCTACTGTTTTCCTAAAATGTGTCTAAAAGCTTACATTTATGTAAGCTGCAATTTATGTATAGTTCTGAAAGATTCTCATTCTATAATTCTGAAAGATTTTCAGATATTGCCCAGCTTTTTCTCTATACACTAGATATATGTCAGATCTTATTGTTCAATCCCTAATAGATTTTGTTTTTCATCTCTAAGATGTGTAATGATAGATGCAGTAATGATAGTTTAGGGTATCTGTTTAATAATTTACCCTCATTTTTTCCTAATAATTTATTCCACTTTATCTAATTTAATTATAATATTTTTAGCTTCTAGAAATTTTATTTGGTTCTTTTTAAATTGGCTTGGTAATTTTTTTTAAAGCTTCCTTATTTTTTGATCATACTTTTAATAGTTACTTCCATTTATTTAAATATATTTTATATTCTTATTTTACACATGTATTCAGTGATTTTGGTATCTGTATTCTTTGTTCTTTCTGATAATCAAATACTGGCTTATTTTCTCAAATATTTTTCTCATTTTGCATATAAGCTCATGTTTCTTCAGATTGTAATTCTTTGAGTCTTTTGTTAAAGTGAGTTTCTTTAAAGTTCACACTCCTCATTTCTGCAGGTATCCTGGCAGCATTTCTACCTATGAGCTATTTTAAACTATATTCTCATTTTGAACACTGCAGATAGTTTTTCCAAATCCACTTGTGGGCAAGCTTCTGGTTAGGAATTTTTAGAATATACCTTTTAACACTTTTCCATAGAAAAGAGATGTTTCCTCATGTTTTTCCTCAAAGAGGTATTTCACACACACCCCCCTTTACCAATTTTAGTGGATCTGGCTTTATACAGTTGCTATCTTATCATAGCTCCCAGGCATGCCACTGTCCTTGACAAGGTAATCTAATTCTCATAATTTTTTCTAAAGAGTACCACAAAAAATGTTGACTCCCTAAATTCCATTTTACTCCAAGCTAAGTCTATCTTCCATATTTTCCTCAAACAATAGTATCTGTAAAATTCAACAAATGTTTCCATCAATTAAGAAAGATCTGTTCAGAGATTCCTAAAAAGATCTGACAAAAACAACCTTCCCCTTCCCATCCACGTATCCCCAAATTGAAAAATCTTCTGGAAAAATTGCAGAGACCAGATGAACATCTTTCTCAAGTGTCATTAAAGATTGTTATCCATGTTGTTCTTTCTTTCATAGAAAGAACGAAGTTTAGGGAAGTAGAAACTGTAGTTAACATTTGTGTATCTGTTTAGTATTAGCATTTTGTGTAACTGTTTAGAATTAGGATAACTCACAGGTTTGAAATTGTGTTAAATTTTTCAAAGTCCATGTATCTTTGAGCAACCAAAATTAAAGATCATTAAGAAATATCTATATGAGAAAATGTTTAATATATTTATTTGTATGTACCCTGTGAATTACTTATTCAAAAGTTTGCGAATAAAAGATACTGGAAATATGTTATTGGATAGAGATATTACAACCAAATACTAGTTCCAACTTAAGATAAAAAATAATTAGTGCCATGGATTCCCACAGACACTGTAGTAATTCACCTTATACTTTACTCATGTTACACTACTGATGTAACTCAGGGTCATCTGAACAGCACCTGTCAAATGTGAGACCAGCTAACATTGGTCAGGCACTTTTCCTAAAGAAATCTTAGCACTTATTATAAACCAAAAAGTCAGATGATGTGTATGGGAGTGTATGCATTTGTGTAAGCATTATTGAGCAATATTTTAGAGGTCCTACAGCTAAATCCTTTTCTTTCCTTTTAAAAGATTTATTTATATTTATGCAAAAGATCTGGGGTGTAGGTCAGAGGCCCAGGGGGTAAGGGGAATTACTGGAGACATAGTAGGGAGCAGAATAGGTGAATCTATTGAAATATACTATAGAGGAGAGCAGCAGATGAGACAGGAGAAGTCTGCCATGCCATTTGTGGGTTTGTTCCCTAGTCAGGTATTGAACTGGGACCATAGAGGTGATAATGCTGAGACTTAATAACCCTTAGGCCATCAGAGAGGCCCCACCTGCATCCTTTACTCCTTAGCACTAATTCACTAATATTTTACTATAAACAGGCCAGCATAATTTTAAAATTGCAAATAGAATATTCATTCAGCTAACAGGGTTTTTGTTTTCTTTTCTTTTTAGTAAGATATCATTATTTTACAACATGGTTTAACTTTCAGATTTACAGCTTCTTCCCTCATTAACTGTATATATAATTACCTCATTAACTGTGTATATCATTACTACCAACCAGTTGGTCCTTTCTACCTGCTCATTCCCACTTCTTTCCCTCCAGTAACAACTATTCTCTCTCTTGTCACAGTCTATGGGTTCATTTTTGTTTTAGTTTTGTTTGTTCATTTGTCTTTCTTGTTCTTAATATTTTACAAGTGAGTGAAATCACATGGCTTTGATTTTCTCACTCTGACTTATTGCACTTAGCATAATCTCCACAATGGCCATCTATATTGTTGCAAATGGATACATGGGTTGCAAGTATCTTCTCGCATTCAGTAGCCTGCTTTTTCATTCTAACTCTGGATTCTTTTGCTACACAAAAGCTTTTTAATTTGATGTAGTACATTTGCTTATTTGTTTGTTTCTTTTGGAGATGACCCCAGAAGATATCATTAAGACCAACATCAAAGAAATTAGTACCTGTTTTCTTTTATGAATTTTATGATTTCAGGTCTTACATGCAAGTCTTTATTCCATTTTGAATTAATTTGTGTGGGTGGTCTTAGGTTGTTGTCTGATTTCATCCTTTTGCATATTGCTATGCAACACCATTTATTGAGGAGTCTTTCCTTTTTTTGTTGTTGTTGTATGTTCTTGCCTCTTTTGTCATAATTTAGTTGCCTAAATTATGTGTGGTTTTATTTCTGGACTCTCAGTTCTATTCCATTGATCTATGTGCCAATTTTTTATTCCAATGCCACTGTTTTGATGACTGTAGCTTTATAGCATAATTTGAAGTCAGGGAACACAATACTTCCATTCTTGTTCTTTGTTCTCAGGATTTTTCGGCTATTTGATATCTTTTGTGGTTTCATACAAATTTTAGGATTTTTTTTATTCCACTTCTGTGAAGAATGCTGTTGTAGTCTTAACAGAGATTTCATTGAATATCTACATTGCTTTATGTAAAGTGTCCATTTTGACAATATTGAGTCTCCTGATCCATGCCAACTACCATTTTATATGCAGCCTATATAAGTGGCTATTATATTATATGCTATATATAATACATAATTTATATATATATATATATATATATTCACTGAAAGAAAATGTTAACAATTACATTGCAATGTGATTAGATCTATAATGTAGGAATATGCTATAGCACTATTAAAATAAACAAAGAAATATAATGGAGTAAAAAGAGGACACAGAGGTCTTTACATAGTTCTGAAGGCCATGAAGGTGAAATGAGAATGTGCAAAGAGGACAACGTATTCTAGAAATGCAAATTGTTCTATATGACTTACGCAAAAAATAAAATGGAAAACATTTGGTTAAGAACAGCTCTTGTGGACCTTCTTGATGGTCTAGGAGCTAAGTCTCAGTGTTATCATTTCTAAAGCCTGAGTCCGAACCCTGGTTGGGGATCTAACCCACATGACACAGCGGACCTCTCCCGTCTTGCTCCCTGCTCCCCTCAGCAGTGTATTTCAGTAAATCTGCCCATTCTGGTCCCCATTATGTCTCTGCTGAATCATCTTATACACCCCCTGACACTTGTGGCCTACACCTGTGTTCTTCTACCAAAAAAAATAAAGAAAAAGAACAGCTGTTGTGGAAAGGTGTGACATCAGAAAAATCTTAGGTTTCTGTTAGGAGATAAAGAGCAAGACTAGCTCATGTAGCAAAGATGATTTAAGAAAGGAAATAGAGAGAAAAGATGTCAGAGAGGTAGATAGAAGAGGCCATAGCATGTGATTACTGCAGAAAGAGTTAAGATGTAAAATCTCCCGTGACATATGTTTTAGGCCAATAATTCTAAAAGTTAACGTACATGAAAATTCACCTGGGGTCTTGTTAAAATTAGATTCTGATTCACTTGTCTGGGTGGGCTTGAGAGTTCATATTTCTAACACATTCTCAAGTGATGCTGATACTGCTGATCCACAGACTGTACTTTAAATAGCAAGGGTTTAGAGTCTAACTTGTTTTATCCTAAGTAATTTTATGATCTTAAAGATAAATGTTTATGTTACCCTTTAAAATCCACTCCACATGACTAATATTTTCTAAGAATCTTTTTTTTTTTAAACTTCATATAGGGTATTCCATATACATTTTATTGCATTTAAGTCCTAGATTAGAGAAGCAGAAAAATAAATCCCATGTCTTTCTCTTCTTTCAGGACCCTTAGGCTTCTGGGAGCTCATTTCTTCTTCTGCCAACTGGAGCATCCCTACCAAAAGAACGTTAATAAATTAGTTCTCCATTTTATGAACATTTTATTACTCCACCATATAGTCCCTCTAACAGAGAAGTATTAAAACTATGTAGACTATAAATTACTGGAAACCCATAACTAGAGTTCAGAGAATGTTTTTTTTCCCACATTGCCAAGCATAGGACTTTGCACATAGTCAATGCTCATATCAGTCTATTAAATAACCCACATATACCCTCAGTTATTTCAAAAGAATTTCATGACTACATGAAAATAGATTGTACACATAATCTTTTTTCCTCATGTACATGTAAATTTTGCATTTCAAAATACTGGGTTTCTTTTACTTCCAATGGGAGTTTTGCACACAGTCTATAAATCTCGCTGTTAAGACATTTTCCTTCATTATCCTAAATTTATCTTAATTTCAATCCAATTAAAAACTGTTTACTAGAGTTTCCCCCATATAATTGAGCATAGTATAGTTGATTTTTTAACTGTAAACATACATCTGTGAATAATTCCTAAATGCCAGAGTATATAAGAGATCCTGCAGTATAATGGAAGTAATTTATTTCCAAATTGCTCCCATTTCTCTTATGACTTGCTTGCAAAGCTTTATTAAAATCAAGTCCAGCAGGTATGACAAGAGACTGACCTTGTTTCCTAAACTTTATGCATTGCTACCCACACAAAAATCTCCTAAGGCTTTTGCATAGCCCATAAATTCATATATCCTCAATGCTATGTCCCTAGTTACTTATTGCAGCAGAGTAATACCAATACAGCATAATATTCAAAAGCATGGAATTTGAAGTTAGACTTTTGAAAATCACATTCCATCTCTACCAGTTTCATGACTAATCAATTTATTGAAACATGCTTGGTCTCAGTTATCTCACCTATAAAGTGGAATTTTAACAGTATCTACTTCACAAGTTTATTGTGTGGATTAAATGGGTTTACACTTATACTAATGAACATAAATATGCCAATTAGTATTTGTTATTATTATTAATATCAGTATTATGGTCATTTTAATTCCAACTTCTATAGCAGTCAATTTCTAGACAATAAATGGAGTTGCCACAGACAGTAAAAATCAAACGCCAGTATCTGCCAAGCCATTATAGCAACCATATTGTGGACTAGATCATCGGGTCATCTTAGTAGTCATATGTCATTGACCAGCAGAGTCAAATTCATTTTTCAGCAAATAACCTTTTAAAATATTTTATTGTGGTAACATTGGTTTAAAGGAGTATAGTTTCATACTTCTTCAAATAGATATTGCCACACCATGCCCATTGCTAAAGCACCCATAATCCTCCACCATAGTCCATAAGCCTAAGCCACCTAGTTGTGCTTTTCTGTGTCTCAAAGCAGATATTAACTTTCTGTCAGAAAATTTGAGGAATGTGTCAATTTCATCTGATTCATCAAATTGTTGCTTAACATCAGTTACACACAAGGCACTGAATCCAGCTGTGTGGAAGGATTCAAAAATGATTAGTGATTTCGTGGTTATTAGATGACTTACTATGTACCAGGAGCTGAGTTAAATGATAAAGATATAAAAGAAAGCAAGGTACATACATGTTCTGTCCTTGGAAGTTTCTAGTCTGGAGGAGAAAAAGCAAATGAACCATAATTACAAGAAATTCTTAGTTAGTACTAATAGAGGACAAAATGGTATGTGAGAGAATATCAAGATAAAGAGATGTCCAGGTGGGGGTGGACTGTAGTTTATGATAAAAACGTAAGTAGGATTTAGCCAGACCAAGGGATAGAGAGAGTACCAGGCCTTAGCAGAAACAAAGGTCTAGAAAAAAGGCAAGGTCCAGCAGACTTTAGTGGAGAAACTGTTCATAGGAGTTAAATATCTCTAGAGAATATTTAAGAGGGAATAGGAGGAAGAGATGCTGAAAGAACCTTGTAAACCATGGTAAGAAGCTTGGATTTTATACAAAAAGTAATAGAAAGATTCTAAAATTTTTAAGCAAGGAAATAAAACATTCAGTTAAAATTTGGGAAAAAATCATCATGCTTTAGAATAAGGAATGAAAGAGTGACCAAAGAGTCAGGAACACAATTAAATTGTGATGATGATAAAAACAAGAGCTGAAGGTGACATAGACTCAGCAGTGGAAATATAAAGAACTGAATGGTTTCAGGAGGTTCTGAGAAGAGAGATTAATGAGTTAATGATTGATAACATATAGTGAGTACAGGAAAAGAAGAAATCAAAGATGGCTTGAAATGAGATAGAGGACCCAAAGTAGAAAGCAAAGTTTTCTGTTACCTGTTGTGTGAAATAGACAGAATATGAGCACCGACATAATAGAAATGCAATGATGCAAACGAAGTATGAGTGAATAATTCCTTAGAGGAAAAAAGGATTTAGGAATATGTTCAAGGTCACAATGCAGGGAGTTGGATTAAGATTAGCAGGGATTTTAGGCTATCTCCCTTCTCCAGTGAGGTCAGTTCTATTGTTTGGATCCTTTTCATTGCCTACAGTCCTTCAGACCAGGCAAGGTTTTCAGGAAGAAGCACTGACAGTTGAAAAATCTAGAAGTACCTCCATCTGTTCATCAAGACCGGGAATTCCTGCCTGAAAACATTTGTGGCTCTCCATCAGTTTCTCAAACTACAGATATTTGAGGTCATGTTCAGGTCCTTGGAAGCTAGGGAATTGCAGTTCTAAAAGTATATTTAACAAAAGTCTTGCCAAAATTGTCAGATACAAATCACTCTCCCTATGCCCTTTAAAAAAAAAAAGACAAAAGACAATTTCTGTTATAATTTTTCAAGACTTTGAATACCAAATTTCATCCTGGAGTACATTTTGATGTAACATCAGACCTCAGAGAAATAAGCATTGCTCTTGGAACCTGAACACTGACCCTTTCCACTTCAGTCCAGCTAACCTGAATGCTGCAATCAGAACTTTCAGCAGTGCAGTAAGGGCTAGGAGAGGAATTATCAGGCCCTTTAAATTGCCAGCCCAGCACATGTGGGATACATCTTTAACCATAAAATATGTTTTCTTTAAGATCCTTCCTCAATTGTGAAAACTTAAATTTAACAAGGACTAAGGAAGCCTATAAATCAAATGCAATAAAATATTAAATTATGCACCTTCCTCCAAGTGGGGTACATACATATTTTTTATCATCAAAAAGTATGGGTCTGAGTATTCTGAAATTCTGATTTCTTGGGAAGTCTGGAGTTTGGAGAACAAAGCTACATTAGTTTTTAATTTACAGAACATGATGTTAGTGATTACATTAACTTAATCTAATATTATTTCCCATATTTAAGCAGAATGAAAACCTTGTGTTTAGATTGTTGTTGGCTTTAAAAATATAAATGTGAATGTATATGTGTGAGTATGTGTGCATGTACATAAAGAAATAAGGGCCTTGCTGGCTTTCCATATAATAGGCTGAGTTATTAGTACAGCTGCACATTCTGGGTCTCAGGGGATTAGAAGCTCAGCTGAAATCTCATTTAATTATGGAGCGCTGACTACCAAGGACCTCTTGCATCTGGACTAAGGAATAATAGAGAGCATTTTCTTTCAATGGTTTGTAGTGTTCAGTATGGAAACACATGTAGTTCAACTTCTAACATTTGGTTAAGAAAATAAAACAAAGTTCACAGATAGTTAACTCAACCTATTAAATAATTTTACTAAAATTCCTTGATTCTCTGCTTCTGTGGGTTATTAAAAATGCAATCCTCTTCCCTTTTGGATGGGGAGGTAAAGGGGAACACAAATTATTTAATTCATCTGTAAATGAACATAATGATAATACCTACCTCGTGGGGTACCATGGGCTTGACACCAGGTAATGAAAGTGAAAGGACAACACATAAAAAGCAGATGCCAAATAATGTTAAACACTGTTGTTATCCATTCTTCCCTTTAATCATTAAATAAAAACTTCTGAGCACCTACTAGGAGCCAAGCATTATCCAGGATGAGGGAAAAGAGTGTGAATAAGAAAGGTATGATTTCTGCTCTAGGCAGTTTACATTCTAATGAGGGAGATAGATGTTAAGATGATTTGAGAGCATAATAACTGCTGTGAAATATAGGAAGCATGATAAAGTGATAGATGACTGAAGAGCTCATTTGGAAAAGTCCTTTTGAAAAAGTAACATTTGAATTGGAGACTAAATGAATTCAGTTATTAGAAGCTAACTATTGTAAGAACATTCCAGAAAGAGAAAAAAGCAAGCACAGTGGCCCCAAGAGTGGCCTGTTTGAGGAACAAAGAAGACCACCATGTATGGAGAGCTGTGAGGTGAGAGAGTGGGACAAGGTGAGGCTTGAGAAAGAGGAAAAGAAGGCCTCAGTGAGTGTCTCACAGAGATTGGACTTCATCCCAAGAATGGTAAGGTACGATTGGAAGGTTTTATTCAGGAGGGGGAGGTGTTCTAACTGCATTTTAAAATATCACTCTCATTGTATGTGGAAAATTGATGAGGGGTGAGTTGAGGAGTGGCCAGAATTGTAATGGAGATAGTAAGATTGAGATGATGAAAAACTGAATCAAGAGGAATAATAGCTGTGCTAGAGTAATTACATGGAGGTAGAGCAAAACCAGGCATTCCAGTAGAAATGCCAAGTAAGAAGCTGCATTATATGACTTGGAGTCCTGGGGAAATAATTTGGGTTATTATAAATGTGAGTGTGAGATTCATAAGCAAGCCAGGCGCAGATAAAGCATTGGGAGCTCAATTGTCACAACAGAAAATTGCAGAGGGACAAAAAGGGGTCCAGAACCCAGCTTTAGAATATCCTATCCCTTTTGATGAAAACAAAAGAGGAAAGACCAGCAGTGGAACACCAAGCAGTCTTGGGGAAGTTCCGCAAAATGTAGTGTTTAGGTAACCCAGAGAAGAAGGGAAGGAGTCGTAAATGATGAAAATACAATTGAAATGAAGACGAGTACTGGTAGAACTCAATGAATTTGATAACCTTGATAAGGAGACTAAAACCTGATTATTGTGTACTTGGAATAAACTGGAGTCTGAGGACTGTGGGGGACAATTTTAGGCAAACTTTCTGCAAAATTTTATAGGAAAGAAAAGATCAAAGAAAATAGACACAGATCAAGAATATCTCTCTTAGTAGACAATTGCTCATTAGGAATTTTTGCCAACTTACTATGTACTAGTGTATCAATGACATTTTAATCAGATAGATATTAAAATTTTCTGTTCCTATATTATTCAACTGAGACAGAGGCACTGATGTCTCTTGAGTGACATTGAACTTCAGATCTTCCTAGTTTCAAGGCCTCTGGTTGTCCCATGAAATTGCAATGACTATATGTGCCTACGCTCTCAACCCTTCTCTCCAGCAAATGTGCACAAAGCTGGCCATGGATATTGATTCAATGTCATAGTCAAAACATTCCCCATCTGTTTGAAACATGTCTCATCTCCACTCACCCTAGCTAATGTCTTTTATAACTGGAAGTTAAGAAGTGAGCCAGGCCCACCACAGTACAAGCAGTGACTCAGTAAGGACATACTTTCTTTGCTGCACTGAGCTTTCAATCCTCACATCGTATTTTGTTTTTACCTTGCATTACCTCACATATACAGAATACTTTCTAGCATCTATGATACATGTTCCATTGTTTAAATGTAGAAGAAATAGAAAATCTCTTAGAATATAATATGGAATACAGCCACCATCTGCTTGAGCCAACTAAGACCACATTTACCTCTTCCTTAGTCATCAGAGAGTTGTCAAATATAGATTGGGTGAACCAGTACCTTTCTTTGAAAGTCAAGGTCAAGGTATAAATTGTGAAATATGGTTTTGTTAGGAAGATGCAAGGGCTACATGTTGTATGCAGAAGGCCCTGGCTCAGCCTGCAGCTGCAGTCCTGTATAAATGATCTGTGACAGACCGATTCATGTATTCCCATTCCTCAAGATCTTAGAGAACCCATTATTACAGACTAGAGAGTTATTAGACACTTTCCCAAGTTCCTTTCTACTGTTTCTGAATAAGGAATTCTGCCATATTCTCAACTTTGTTTCTATTTGCTGTTTTTAATAGAGTCTACTTCCAGAACAACTAATCTTACTTTTGTACCAAAGAAGAGGGAATTGATGCACTGTTGTTTAGTTTAAGGCTTAAGATTGTGAATTACTAAAGGAAATAACTTTGTTTTCTATTGCTTTGCTGTTTCTACTTACAGTGGGAACTAAATTAAAATGATTGCAATACACTACAATGCTTTCAACTGCAACTATAAGGTAAATCACTAAAGGTTGTGTCCTCTTGACACTTCTATGTGTGACTAATGAGCTACATATGCATTTAGGGAAATTAAGTGTTTAAGTGAAAAATAGAAGCAACTTTCATGGTAATCCAGAACAAAGATTTTTTTCAAATTTCTAGTTTGTAAAAGAAAAACAGAGTAGCAGTTGTATAATTTTTTAAAATTTATAAGTCCAACCTCATCAGATAATGTTCTACCACACACTTAATTTTGTCTAAAAATTCACTTGCCTAGGTGGGTAAGATAACTTTTCTAATCTAAATCTAATTATATCACAGAAGTGACTTTAATAATGACAGAATATATTCTTTCATTTATACTTCAGTAATATTTTATGAAGTCTGTATAGGAAGCACTCCAAGGAAAGAATTAACCTTTTGATTAGTTCTGTCAGTGCTAACTATAATACTATACCTAATGCTATATTAACAGTTACTTGCTATACAACAAGATACAAACTATAGTTAATTTAGAAATGAAAAGATTTTGACTCAGATTTGAATAAATCTGACCAAGGTTTACATAGCAGTAATAACAAAATAACAAATAGGACCTTCATTCAGGGTCTATCACCCAAACAAGTCTAAGAACCAAGAGGTACATTCTGATAACATGAAGAGTGCCTTCATTTGACTCCATATATTTTTTTTTAACATAAGTTTATTTTTACATCATTTTGTCCTTTTTTTTTT
>NW_004567106.1:11752911-11866138 GCF_000260355.1 Condylura cristata | reverse complement strand
GGGTTGAAACTTGTAGTAAGTGAGTCTGTAGTCCGTTTTTAGTCCTCAATTCCTATGCAGGCCTGGACACGGTGATCTCAGCGTCTTTACTCTGCCGCGATCTTCCAGAAGTCTCTCTCCATACATTTTTTTTTAATGACAGATTCTTTGCCTTATTTTGTGTGGCTCCATGAAGTTAGAGCCTCTGCCTGACTTACCACTTTCTAGACTCCCATACCTCACATTCAAAATGCAACTGACACATCTGTCAACAGACAGCCTTTAAGGAAATTTTTTTCATATATAATTTAAAGATAATTCCAGATAAATATTCAAAATCTGTAAAGTAAATAACTGTCTAGGGGAAAAAAACTCTTGAAAAGCAGCTGTTTGTGATACAGACCTATGGCAGCCTTGAGGATATGTGGAAGTCAATACTTTTCAGTCTTTCACTCTTGAGTCTTTTCTACCCTTGGTTTCCACACCAAATTATAAGCACTCTGGATCTTGTCAGTGTGTGTGTGCTTTGTACTCTGTGTCTTCATTCTTTCAGTCTCTATTCCTTCCCTCCTTCCAAATCATTCCACTGTGAAGCTCCATAAACCTTAGTCCAGAGTAAACAAGCTGTCATCTTATTTCTTCTCAGAACACCTTGATAATTCCTTGCTTTACTGAAATTCAATGGCTCTCCCTAATTTTTTTTTTAAGATTTATTTATTTATTCATACAGAACTGGGGTACAGGCCAGAGATGCGGAGGGTGAGAGGATTCACCAGAGATGGAGTGGGGAGCAGAACAGGCAGATCGACAAAGTATATTGCTGAGGAGAGCAGCAGGCAGGTCAGGAGAGATCTGCCACACCATGTGGCCACCTCTGGGGCAGGCGGGGATAGAACTCATGCAGAAGTGGCTTAAGCTTCTTAGTACTGTGCTTTACCCTGCTGTGCCACCAGGGAGGGCCGGCTCTCTCTGATTTTAATTGACATGGGTTCTGAGTTTCACTATTTAAGTGACTTTGGTAATAGATTTTTTAACACAAAAATAATTTCCTTCTTTTACTATCTTAGAATTTTTTATTAAGCCTCCCTGCTTTGTTTAAATTCCTTTTCTATGTGACAATAAATGTTTTTACTTTTATTCAATTAATTTAATTTATTATACCAACAAAGTAAATGTACATTAATATATTTTACTGGATCCTATTTCCTAATACTTTATTTTCATTTTTTCTTCTATAACCATAAGCAATTAGTCTGTAGTTTTCTTTATTGGTTTGTGGTATTAAAATATAGCTGGTTTTATGAAATAATTTGGGGGAGATTTCCATCTTTCTCAATAGACTAAAACAGTGGTTGGAAAATCTAATTTGTTCATTAGAATTACCTGGGGAGCTTTAGGGAAGTATTAATGTTCAGACCTGTTGCTTAGAGATTCTTATTCAAGTACTCACTAGAAAAGAGTATTTTTTACATCATATAGGTGATTCTAAGGGGTCTCTAGTACTGAGAAATACTATTCTAGAGTCCTTCAGATCAATTCAGAATATCTAAGTACAATTTAGCCATTATCTTGTCAATAGACTATTTAGTAACCTTTTCAATATCTTCTTTGGTAATTGTTACATTAAAGTTTCCCATTTCTCTTTGAATGAATTTTAATAAAGTTATATCTTACCCTTTATGAGGCTAAGACATTTCCATTTTCTGAGACTTTTATCATGTATGGATGTTCAATTTTTTCAGAATTTTTCTCCCTGATTCTATGAGAGAAATGATGTCATTTCTCTTCTTTCTGATCATATGGCAAATTCCAACGATTCATTGTGAAATACTGAACCAGCTTCTCATTCCTAAGATAAATCTCATTTAATTTTTCTATATGTGTTAGTAGTGGAGCATTGGGGAGTATGAAATTCACCCTTATTGGTCTTTCTTCTTCACTTTTTTCCACATATATGTTCTTTCTTTTCACATACTGGTTTTTATTCAATTTCCAATAGGCTATTGTTTACTTCGTGGGCTCTTTAGATAGCTCTTTTATCAGCTTTGTAGTCTACCCGGATTTATAGTTAAATCAGTGAGAGATAGACTATGATAGCCTTACAGAACTGGGGTACAGGCCAGAGCTGCGGAGGATGAGAGGATTCACCAGAGACAGAGCAGGGAGCAGAACAGGCAGATCAACGAAGTACACTGCTGAGGGGAGCAGCAGGTGGGTCAGGAGAGGTCTGCCTCACCATGTGGTCACCTCCAGGGCAGGCGGGATTCAAACTCATGCAGAAATGGCTTAAGCTTCTTAGTGCTGTGCTTTAACCTGCTGTGCCACCATGGAGGGCTTTTTAGTAATTTTTTTAAACTGTAAAATATAGCCAGTTTAGTAAGGTAGCAGAATATAAGACACACAAAAGTCCATAGCCTCCCTATACAAAGAAAGTCATAAAACATTTTTAAAAGAAATACAAGAAGGGCCCTCCCTGGTGGTGCAGCGGGATAAAGCACTGCACTGAGAAGCTTAAGCCACTTCCGCATGAGTTGGATCCCCGCCTGCCCCGGAGGAGATCCACATGGTGAGGCAGACCTCTCCTGACCCGCCCGCTGCTTCTCTCAGCAGTGGACGTCGTGGATCTGCCTGTTCTGCTCCCCACTCTGTCCCTGGTGAATCTTCTCACCCTCCACATCTCTGGCCTGTACCCCAGTTCTGTATGAATAAATAAATCTTAAAAAAAAATTAAAAAGAAATACAAGAAGACACAAATAAATGGAAAGATATCCCCTGCTCATGGATCAGAAGAATTAACGTCATTAAAATGGCCATCCTACCAAGTGATTTATAAATTTAACACTATTCCAATAAAAATCTCAATGACATTCTTCAGAGAAATAGAACAAATTTTGATGATATTTATATGGAAACACAAACAACCTCAAATAGCCAAACTCTCCTGACTAAAATGAGAGAACGGAGGCATCACACACCCAGACATCAAATTATTCTATAAAGTCGTAATAATCAAAATTGCATGGTACTGGAACAATAACAATAACAGTAATAATAAACATACAGACCAATGGAATTTAATAGAAAACCCAGATATAAACCCACAGGTTATGGACAGCTAATCTTTGACAAAGAAGCAAAGAATATGAAATGGAACAAAGAAAATTTGTTCAAAGGTGGTGCTAAGAAAATTGGGCTGCTACATGCAAAAAAAAAAAAAAAAGAAGCTAGATTACTATGTTGTACCTTGCATTGCACAATAACCAAATCAAAATGGATTAAAGAACTAGACATAAGACTCGAAACCATAAAATATCTAGAAGAAAAGGTGGGCAAAACACTACATGACATACATCTCAGTAACATCTTTAAAGATATATCACCCAAAGCAAGATTAATGAAGGAAGGTATAAACAGGTGGAACTACATCAAGATAAAGAGCTTCTGTATAGCAAGAGACATTACACAAAATAAAGAGGCATTCCACTGAGGGGGAGAAAATATTTGTACACAATACTAGTGACAAAGAACTGATATACAAAGAGCTGATGAAACTCAACAAAAATAAAGTGAACAACCCCATCAAAAATGGGCAAAGAGCTAAAAAGACACTTCTCCAAAGAGGAAATGCAGACAGCTAACAGGCATATGAAAAAAATGTTTGACATCACTTGTAATAAGGAAAATGCAAATTAAAACCATAATGAGATACCATCTCACAGCAGTGAGAGTGGCACATCTTAAAACAACTAGCAACAACATATGTTGGTGAGGGATGTGGAGAGAAAGGAGCATTCCTACACCACCCGTGGGAATGCAAACTGGTCAACTACTATGGAAAGCTGTTTGGAGGTTTCTCAAACTGCTAAAAATGGAGCTTCCATATGACCCAGCAATCCCACTCCTAGGTATCTACCCAAAGGACACAAAGACATTGACTCAAAAAGACACCTGCACCCCTATGTTTATTGCTGCTCTATTTACAATAGGGAAGATATGGAATCAACCCAAATGTCCAAAATAGATGACTGGATTAAGAAGAAATGGTTCATATACACAGTGGAATATTACTCAGCAACCAAAAAGTAAACTCATGCCTTTTGCAGCAACATGGATGGAACTGGAAGGGATCATGCTTAGTAAAATAAGCCAGAAAGAAAAAGAAAAATACCTGAAAGTTTTACTCATAAGAGGAGTGTAAGGGATCAGGAAAAGAAAAAAAGCAATTGTAATAAGATAAAAATGAAAAACAATGAATAACTATTAACCAAAAATATTTTATGGGGGTAGAGAGGGGAATGAGGTCAAAACTGGGGTGGGAAGAGTGAACAGGACTATGGTGATGGCACATGAGTGAATGGGGGATAGAAAGTCCAAGGGGATTACAATGGAGATGAAAAAATGCACAAAATGAAGAATGGGGTTAAAAAATAAATAAATAATAAATTTTTTAAAAATGTAACACTTTTTTTTTTACTTACAATGTTTACTTCCTTTTCTCAGATGTGGCCAATTGCAATTTTCACCACCAATTCATGCATGGAGAGTCCCTTGTGCTCTTTCTGCCCTCATTTGATCCCTTCCCTTCTGCTTCCCTGCAGAATGTTTCGGATTTATAGTTGTACGTTTATTTTTGTTTCATTGTTGTTGGTATACATTTTTTCTTGATCTGTTATATGTGCACTATACGTGATACCACCCAGTATTTTTTTTTCCTTCTGACTTATTTCGCTGAGCATAATTCCTTCAAGCTCCATCCATGTTGTGAATGGCATTACTTTATCATTTTTGATTGAATAGTATTCCATTGTATGTTTATACCATATCTTCTTGATTCAGTCATCTAGTTGGGGGAATTTGGATTATTTCCATATCTTACCTATTATAAATAGTGCTGCAGTAAACACAGGGGTGCATTTAGTCTTCTGAATTAATGCTTTTGTGACCTTTGGTAGATCCCTAGGAGTCAGAATCCTGGGTCATAACATAGCTCCATTTTTAGTAATTTGAGGAAACTCTACAAGCTCTCCATAGTTGTTGGACCAATTTGCATTCCCATCAGCAGTGTAGGAGAGTTCCTTTTTTTCTCCCCATCTGTGCCAGTATTTACTATTAACTGTTTTTTTTTGTTGTTTGTTTGTTTTTTAATATCGCCATTCTCACTGATGTAAGGTGGTATCTCATTGTGGTTTTATTTGCGTTTCCCTGAATACAAGTGATTTTGAAAAATTTTTCATGTACCTGTTGGCCATTTGCATTCCTCTTTGGAGAAGTGTCTTTTTAGATCTCCTGCCCATTTTTTGACTGGAATATTTACTTTGTTTTGGTGAATCATATGTGTTCTTTGTAGATCTTTGTGATCAGTCCTTTATCAGTTATATGGAAAGTGTGAAAATATCCCAATTGGTGTGTCTCTTTGTTTTGGTTAATGTCTTTTTGCTGTACAGAGCTCTTTAATTTGATGTAGTCCCAGATGTTTATTTTTTCCTTCATTCTCTTTGCCTTAGGTAGTGTGTCTTTAAAGCTGTTACTGAGATGTATATTATGTAGTGTTTTGCCTATATTTTCTTCTGTATACTTTATGGTTTCAGGCCATATTTCCAGTTATCTTATCCATTTTGAGTTGGTTTTGTACATGGTGTGAGGTAGTTATCTAGCTTCATTATTTTGTATGTAGCAGTCTAGTAGTGCCAGCACCATTTATTGACCAGACTGTCTTTGCTCCATTGTATATATATATATAAGATAAGATTTATTTATTTATTCATACAGAACTGGGATACAGGCCAGAGGTTCAGGGGTGGTGAAAGGATTCACCAGAGACAGAGTGGGGAGCAGAACAGGCAGGCTGATGAAGTATACTGCAGAGGGGAGCAGCAGTGGGCCAGGAGAGGTCTGCCACGCCATGTGCATCACCTTTGGGGTGGGGATCAAACTAATGCTGAAGTGGCTTTTTCAGCTTTTTAGTGCTGTGCTTTAACCCACTGTGCCACTGGGGAGGGCCCTTATTGCATTTATTTTGCTTCTTGTCAAAGGTTAGTTGTGTAAATCTGCAGGTTTATTTCTGAGTTTTCTATTTTATCTTTGTATCTGTTTTGTTCCAGTACCATACAGTTTTAATTATTATGGTTGGTAGTACAGTTTGACCTCTGGGCATGTGACACCTCCATTCTCCTTCTTTTCAGTCAGGAAAGCTTTGGCAAGTGAAGGTTTTTTGTGTCTCCATGTGAATTTCCTCATATTTGTTATATTTCTTAGAAGAATGTCATTGAAATTTTTATTGGAATAGCATTGAATCTGTAATTCTAGCAGTCTATTTTTAACAGAATTCATTCTACTTAGATAAACTTTAGTCTTGATTTTTTTAATACCTAATTATTATACTTATTTCTTTGTTTAATTTCTATTGGTTAATATTCCTTCTCCCGTCTACTGATATTTAGGAAGGCTACTGTAATTTTCCAATTCATTAATATTTACTGTTCCTTTCCTAGAAGTCACAAATAAAAATAGATAACCTTTTCTCTTTAGTAAGATAATAGGGTTTTATTTCTTTACTCCCTTTCCCAAATAATAAGAGCTGTTAGAATTCATCTACTTTTGGAAACTCTTTTCTGCACTCCAAATGAGACTTTCACCCAGATTTTATTTCTTTCTTTCTTCCTGTTATATACGAAGGTTGTATAGAGACTTTTTACTTTGTTTTGTACCTGTGCAGCATCTCTTGTTTGCAGAACATACCCTCTATTCTGGATCATTTTCTCAGCCTGGCATTATATACTCCCAGATAATAATGATGGGTTTATATAGCTAGTTGGAAAGAGTACATACTCCTCTGCTCTTCTTTATGTCCTCTTTCCTCATATGTCCTTATTTGACATCCTTGTTTTGATTAATTCATCTTGGTTACAGTCTCTATTCACTATTTTCCTCAGATTTTATAGAAAGGTCATATATTCAATAATTATTTGTATATTTGTAAACAACTTTCTATACCCTAATACATGAATCTCAACAACTAAAGGAGCAAAAGAAAATTATTTTACTCTGCATGATTGTAATCAGAGAAATTCAAGAATAAACTGATATGTACCAGAGTGGTTAAAATAATGATTACTTTTGGGAAGTAATGATTACTTTTAAGGAAGTTTACCAGGTGTTAGAATGTGTGTTTCTTCTATGTGGTGACTACATATGTATACCTATGTAAAGCCATCAAGTCTTGTGGCTGAGATTCTTGCAATTTACTGTTTGTGAAATATACATCAAAAGAAAAAGAGAGAAAGATAGAACATTAAAAGCAATGATAATACTAACAAATTAATAACCAGAAGAAAATTGAAAAAGAGTACAAAGAGTATGCCTTCCTTCCATAAAAAGCACCACTCCAAAAAAATGACAACATGAAAAGAAGACTTCATATTTCTCCCCTTAAGATGGTTAGAATAAAGACGCAACAAGTACCCATATTCTTTCTTTATATTTATTGAGGTAACATTGGTTTATGACAGTAACATAGGTTTCACATATAGTTTCCCATAGTATTATAGTATTCTAATTCAACATCTGTATATGATTTAAGGCATACAGCTTTATATTTCTATCTATCTATCTATATATATATATGTCTGCATATTATCACCACCCAAAGTTAAATTTCTCTCCATCACTATACACTATACTGAACCCCTTTATCCATTTTTACATATATCCCACCCACACCCTTCCTCTCTTAAAATAACCATTCCATTATCAGAGTGTGAAGGATTTGTTTGCTTTGTTTGTTCATTTGTTTTGTTCTTGATAAGTTTTTTTTTATGGTTGTCATGAGGTTCAGATATAATTCTATGTGTGTAACATTCTGCTTTGTGTTAACAGCTACTAAAATTTGAACACATTAAAAAACTTTTTATTTTTTCTTTTCAATTTCATATATTTGATGTGTCATTTTATATATTTAACTTATATGTATCTTTTAATCCTTGTGGCTTTAGTTAAGTTTATCATTTTTGTCTTTTAATCTTCATGCTTCCTTTACAAGTGATTGATTCACTACTTTCACTATATATTTATTCTTTTCCAGTGAGACTTTTTCCCCTTGCATATGTTATTTCTTTACATAGTTGTTACCATTTCCTTTTAGTTTAGAGAAGCCTCTTTATTATTTTTTTGTGAAGGCAGTTAACCAGTGATGAATTTTAGCTTTTGCTTATGCGGAGCTCCTAATTTCTCCCTCAATTCTGAATGTTAATCTTGCCAGGCATAGAATTCTTGGTTGGAAGTTTTTCCTTCTAGTAATTTAAGTGTGTCTTCCCACTCTATTCTGGTTTCTAAAATTTGTCTGAAAAGTCTGCTCATAGCAGCAGGTCAACCTATTCTAATACATGGTTTTGGCTTACTGCTTTTAAGATCCTCTCTTTACTTTTTGCCATTTTAGTTATTATATGTCTTGGTGTGTATCTCTTTGAATTCATCTTATTTTAGGACTCTGGGTTTCCTGTACCTAGAATCTGTTTTCCTTTCCTATATTGGGAAGGTTCTGACAATTATTTCCTTTCTCTCACTTTTCTCTCTTTCTTCTCATCCTGGTACCTCTTTAATGTGAATATTATTCCACTTGGCATTTTACTAGAGTTGTTTTCATGTAGCTATACTCTTAAATTCTTTTTTCACTTTACTGTTGTCTGGGTGGGTTATGTTGCTTCATCATCCAGGTCACTCATCTGCTTCTCTGTTTTGTTCAATCTACTACTGGATTTTGTTCAATCTACTATTGTGTTTTTCGGTTCTATCATTGAATTCTTCAACTCTTTAAATTATAATTGGCTTTTTAAGTCACTTTCTAGCTCATCTATTCTTCTCCCATTCAACTACTGATCTGTGGTGTGTTAAATTCTCAGTGTGTAGGGCCAGTCCCCTTCATCTTCTACCGTTACTTGGAAGTGGGTGGAACTGCCAGTCCATCCTGACTGTGTGACTTGTGAATCAGCATTCATGGTGTCTGCAGAACTGATGCAGTTTCCAGTACCTAGCAGATGAGAACCTGGCACATGGTATCAGGGGACCAAGAATGAAGCATGTGGGTACCCAGTTGGGAAAGCTGAGTATCTGGCACAAAATTGTGATACTTCTATGATATATGGCTGCACTGTGCTCTTATATATTTGGGAGTGGACTTCAAGGCAGGGCTTACCCACAGATTCTAATAGAATAACAAAATTATGCCCAACAGTGCTAGTATAGCAAGTTGCTGGTACACCACTGGTCCTGGTATAGCTGGAGGCTGTTAAGATGGTACCTGCCAGTTTCCATTAGGGATTGTCCCTAAAGTTTCCTACCCCTTAATCAGTTTTATCCATTCTAGTTTACAAAACTTAAGAGAGGTACACCCATAACTAGAATTTAGAATTGACTCCATAACTGGCTACAGATAAGCATTTCAAAGTTCTTTTTTGAAATGCCAAACCTACACTGAAATATTTGTATGAACAGCAGTTAGAAAAAACAAAATTAGGAATGACATTGTCAACTAAAAAAGAGAAAAACTCTAGGGACAATCTTCCAGTGAGATTACATCTGCATTTGAAAGGATTATCCCTTTCTCGACAGCTGTGATTCCATGGGTTGTAAGCCATAAAAAATTCAGTATGCAACTAGGTCCAGTCATTTGTCTTCTTAGAGATTATAGGTTTGACAATTTTTCCCACAAAAAATTTCTCACTTTCAACCTCAATTTTCCTCTACCTACAAATGTCCAGAAGAGTAGGGAACTTAAAGGTCTTCTACTCCACTGATTATAAAACTTGATTTTCCTCAAATGAATACTTTCCTCTCCTTAATTAAGACTTTCCTCAAATTAAGACCTGAGATGTGGAACAGTACTCTGTCATGTAGAGCTGACTGACCTGTCCCTCTCAGTAAGTACTTCAAGTTGGAAACTCAATTTCTTTTATGAACAAACAAACTAAAAGATGCTCTTAGAATTTCTCAGTGGGGGTGCTGCTGACATTTGTAGGTACAAGGGATCTTTACTACATAGAATTGACCTCTGCACAGTGGTGATTGGCCTTCCTCAGCCAGTAGAGCCCTCCCTTGCTTGTGTTGGTAGACTAGGGGAGAGTAGCTCTACCTAGGCTGAGAATCACTTGGCCCTGGAGTGACTTACCCAGGCTAGTCTGAGGGCAGGGCCATGATGACCCCAGGCTTTTTGATTCCCACTCTGTTGCTCTCTCCTCTCTAGCACATGGACTTTCTTAACAACTTTACTTTGTTCCTTCCATGACTTTGTTTGAGCTTCACCACTGAAATTCAGCTTCCATCACTCTGTGAGGTTACTATATGGTACCAGTGACACTGAGCTGCTTATGTGGCACTCATGAAGGCTCTTCCAGCTTAGAATGGAGATTAGTATAGATAAAGAAAGTCCTTCCCATACTTGTTTTGTTTTATAATCACACATTTAACTCCTGGCCCATGACCCCTGCAGCTTCACAGCGATATGTAGTTTTCAATTATCTTGCCTAGATGAAGTTATTTTTTTCTTCTCCCCAGATTTTACCATCTGATTCTGGGTTATATATATTTTATGTAACTTTGATTCTAGTATATTATTTCTAGGCTGCTGTCCTCAGCAAATTGTGTGGTATTATGGTAAGAGCAAGGCCTTTGGAGCCAGAGAGATTTGATTCATGCCTGCTCCTTTCATTAGTTATGTGACTTTCTAAAAGATACTGAGTTTTTCTGAGCCTGTTTCCTCACTTACAAACTGGGAAGAAAAGGCAAATTTTCCTACAGAATCCTTGTATAGAGGAGAGTACTTAACACTCCCATGTCTTAATAAATAACAGCTACCACTGCTGTAATTATCAACATCACCACTTCATTTCAAATCGTTGCCTGGCATAAATTCCCCTGAGTGAGTTTCACAAACTTAAGTTGTCACATGGAGATAGTTGAGCATCTTACTTCTAGATACCCTAATCAGCCTTTCCCTAGGCTTTCAAACTTACCCAGTAATGTCAGCCCATTTTGGAAGAGAGTGGTAGACTCCCCTCTCTCTCTTGTAATAAGATGAGTGGACATCCCTGTAGTCACCTGAGAGAGCTTATTTCCCACTGATAAAGGGGTCAGCAAATTTTCAGACCTTTTAAAATGGGTTTTTTGCTAACAGTCTATCAAGTCTCCAGAGGACTATCATGTCTGAGGCAGCCAGGATCCTTTTTTTACTGACAGTTTGAGCTGTGTGGTTGAAATCATTTTTGACAAGAGAAAAATCGTTGAAGTACAACGATTGTCCACAGTGACCAATTTTCAAACTTCAAAATCCACACAAGTGCTTAATTATTCCACACAGAAAGTAATTTCCATAAAGTTTGATGTAAATTTTTGTTTTTTTTTTGCACTCAGTACTCAAAATCCAGTAGAACAATTTCAAAAATCACAGCTATTAAGTCAAACTAAACCAAACACATTGTTCTGAGATATTTGCCAAAACTTGTTTCAGCCTACAACTTGTTTTGTTGAATCAATTAGTTTTTGCAAAGTTACGTTTGAGTAGAGCATTATTATATGCCTGTTGAAAATATATCCATATGGTTAGTATGGTTTGTATGTTAAATGGCATATACAGATGTTGTGTATATTACGTGAAAAAGGTATACTTTATTGAAAAGCGTTAAGACCTAATAAATCATAACAATTTCAATATTACATTCCATGTTAGTATTGTTTTAATAGGTCAGATTTAATAGTTCTTTCTTTATAGAAAGCATTCCTCTGTTTCTGGGAAAATTCCACCCAAGGAAAGATGGTGCAGATTCCCGACCTACATTTCCTTGCTCTTTATTCTCAGTGAAACAATAATTATTCAATTAATCTTGTCAACAAGAGGAGGGTGGTTTCATTTCAGTTGTTTACAAATTATTATTAGGTAGATCTTTAGATCCTTGAAAATGTTGTCCAATTACCACAAACTACTAATGAAGCAAGTTTGGTTAATTATGGAATAAGAGTAATTAGCTTGTCAGCAGTTAATTCCAACAGACCCTGGAGAAATGCTACTCTTAGGGATAGTATCACAGCAGCTATTGACCTCTAAACCTTCCTCTTTTTCTGTCACTGCTGTTTAATGGAAAGTCACTTATTTTGTCAGGCTAATAACAGGTAATGAAGTAGCCTATGGCTTCAGCTTGCTGCTGTTTTTCTCTTGCTAATTTTAGAAAGGTTAAAAATAGATGAATGGGTCTATTTTGGACATCATTAAAAGAGGAAACCCAAGGTGGAACTTACAAAATCCATTGAGGGCCCACTGACCACCCCCAAAGCTATCTGGAGCTCATTAGTCTTCACAGAGCTTTCTCTGCCAAAGAAAAGTCAGTTGTGAATTTTTTAAGTTAAAAGACTGTTTGAGCCAAATCAGTTTTGTTTGAGCATTCAACTTAAGGGGAGGAGGCAGGATGATTCTAAAATATTTTTGCGTGTTTACATTTTTCCTAACAGAAACTGTCTTAAAAGTTAATGGAATTAGGTCATTCATTTGCCCTCTTGTATGTGGGGGGAAGAAAGTGGCGAGTTAGACTGGGGTGGGGAGAGAGTTACTTACTGCAGTTCTTTAAAATATCTTACTACAACTTGACAAACTTGGACTTTGCCAACAAAGTAATCATCTCAACCAGGTTGATATGATTAATCTTGGACAACCTCCTCCCATCTCAACCAGGTTGATATGATTAATCTTGGACAACTTCCTCCCTCCTCCATTTTCAGTTTAAATTCTGTTCAGAATACTCCCAGCCACGTCTGGACAATGGGTGAATCTGAGATCGAGGTCCTTTGCTGAACCAATTTGCTATTTCCTGTTTGCCCCATTCCTACAAAAGGCTGGACCAGAAAAGTATAAGTCCTGCATCTTAGAAAACTCATGACAGGCTATGGTTTGTTTTTTTTCTGCTGCACATTATAGAGTGTCACTTACTTCACCTTTATATCTCTTCTTGAGAGCATTATGAAAAACTCTCCAAAGCTTAAGCTGTTATATAACTACAAAGAATATAAAAGGAATATGAATATAAAAATGAAAATGGAAGTAATTAATCCCATCTCACCATGGAGTTTTGCTAAAGTTGTCCCCATTCTCAGAGATAATAATGTCAACCTTGTTGGAATTCAAGAGGTCCAATAGATACAGGCCCCTTCTCCCCTCCTGATTTCTGAACCAAATAAGAAATAAAACAAAAGGGTCAGGGTACCAAGAGTCCATACCACCATTATTTTAAATTGATGAAATTCAATTCAGATTTTGCTATATTCTCGAGGGATTTACCTCAAGATTTTAAAGAGAACCATGAAATGTAATATGGTTTTGAACATCATATGAGACATTGTGGTTGATATCAGAATATGGATTTTATCACAGATAAGCAGGCTTCCTCATAGGAGCAACTCCAGGATTAGAAAGACTGACTACCCAGTGTCTGAACCTCCAGAGTATATAGCACATGGGTGGGGTATACTTGTGAACCGGGGAGCTGAGCATATGTGCTCCTGCTGGCGGTTGCTTGCTAAAGAGGGAATGTTCGACTCTGCATTTCCAGCTTCTCTTTCCAAACTCAGTATTCAGACAAAGAAACACTGAATCCCAGGGAGCTGTAAAGATGTGGGCAAACATACAGCTCTGTTTCCCAAGTAGAACTCCCTCCACTGAATTAAGGAGAACTGAGAGATACTACAGAAACAGCTATGTGGCTGCATTTTGGTGATTCACTAATCAACTAAGTACACTGAAATTTTTTTATAGTTTATTTTTACAATTTTTACATATTTTTGTGTATTTTTCCATCTCTGTTGTAATCCCCTTGGGTTTCCTATCACCAAATCACCCATGTGCCATCACCATAGTCCAGTGTTCATCATTATCATTATTTTCTCACCTGTTCCATTATATTCCTGCTATGAGAGAAACCATCTGGTATTTTTCCTTTTCTTTCTGGCTTATTTCCCTAAGCATGATCTTTTCCAGCTCCATCCATGTTGCTACAAAAGACATGTGTTTATTTTTTTTGGTTGCTGAGTAATATTCCATTGTGCATATGTACTGCATCTTTTTAATCCAGTCATCCATTTTTGGGCATTTGGGGCTGTTTCCATGTCTTTCCAATTGTAAATGAAGCAGCAATCTTTTTGAATCAGTGTTTTTGTGTCTTTTGGGTAGATACCTAGGAATGGGATTGCTAGGTCATAGGAAAGCTCCATGTTTAGCAGTTTGAGGAACCTCCAAACAGTTTTTCATAGTGGTTGTACTAGTTTGCATTCCCACCAGCAGTGCAGGAAAGTTCCTTTTTCTCCACATCCTTGCCAACATTTGTTGTTGCTAGTTGTTTGAAGATGTGCCATTCTCACCGGTGTGAGGTGGATATACCACTGTGATTTTAATTTGCATCTCCCTTATAACAAGTGATGTTGAACATTTTTTTATATGCTTGTTGGCCATCTGCATTTCCTCTGTGGAGAAGTGTCTTTTTAGCTCTTCTGCCCATTTTTTGATGGGGTTGCTTACTTTATTTTTGTTGAGTTTCATCAGTTCTCCCTATACTTTTGTGACTAATCCTTTATCACTAGTTTTGTGTGAGAAAATTTTTTCCCAATCAGAGTACACTGAAATTTTATCTGCACTTCATTAATTTAAAAATTCAGATGGTTCACAGCTTTTGCTTTATCAATAAACAAATCTATAACACAAATTAATAGTACCCAGAAAAATTTTGAGGGGATAATTTGAAAGTGCACTATTTTTAAGACATTTCGTCATACTCATTCAAATTTTAGAAAGTTCATGCTAATTACAAAATAGTGTTTGCTATTGAAATAGCATGCACATATATATGAAATTTGTTCTTATCAAAGCAGCAGGAATGTTTTTTAACAATTGACCCAGTTTTTATCTTACTTTTAAATATATATATATTTCTGTCAGCATGCTCTCTACCTTTGACTTAGTGATGAGCAAAGAGAGGCTGAGATGAAAAGGAACTATGGATTACTCCATCTTCCTCTTTCTGTCTGTCATTATTTCCAGCATAAAAGGGAGAAACATGAGCAATACACGATATGATAGGGTCCCCCAGTCCTTTGTGCTTCTTAGAATACTGTTGTTCTCTTTCTGGGTTAGAAACAAATTATGCTTTGAACAGAAAGTGTGGTTTTGGAGAATTGTTAGCATCCCATCTCTAACATGTTGCTCAACCCTAAATATAATACATTTACCTTGTACTTTCTTTGAGTTTTTGCTGAAACCCCATGCACTGTGGGCCTACTTGAATTCTGTGCTTATGGGACATGGGGTGCTATCTGCAAAAAGGATAGTTAAGGGGGTGTAGGAGTTATTTTTCATATACCTCCTCTGCATTCTTTATTTTTCCTCCAGCCTTGAAACACAAGTGCCAAGATAAAATCATTAGGACTTCCAAAACAGATATCAGAGCAAGACAGCAAATGTGGGCTCTGTGCAGTGGCACAGGTCACCTGGATAGAAGGTTGGGACTAAGATCACAGGGTAGCAGCAGGGATTGTGAACTGAAAGGAACAGGTAGAACAAACCCTTACTCTTATTTTAAGCAATAGCTCTCACTTTTACCAGGAGGTCAAAGTGCCAGCAGCAAATGGACTTTGTACCAGTAGAACACCAGGCTGTAGGCTGTTGCTGGCAAGACTACGAGGGGTAATTTAGTCTTCAATTAATACAAAGTAATTCTTCAGTTGTTATTCAGAGATGTATGGACCCAGATTATCCACTGTGCTAAATCACATTCCACTAAGCCCAAAATTATGTGAGTTTTTGCTGCATTTTTGTGGCTGTCTGGCAATAACCAGTTAAATAAAAGTTTATTCTAATTTTGACTGATTTAATAAAATTGGTATAAATATGTAGGTTTGGTAAATTAAACAGCTCTCAAACCCATTAAACACTTTACATTTGTGACCACTTTAGAGTTTTCAAAGTGCTTTCACCTACAGAATCACTGTTTAGCTCACATAATAACCCTGTGAGGTATAATAGGCATCCCTATATACAGATGTATTTACCAGGCCTCTAAATTGGATTTCATGAAGCTACATCCCTCTATAACCTCAACTAATTGGAAAGATGGAAGCACTTAATGCAAAGGAATTCAGATCATAGGTTAGACACATGAGTGACCTAGTGTGACCAAACTCTAAAAGATGAACTGGGCCAATTGATATATCTCTCAGCAGATGTGATATAATTTGTCCAACATAGATCGCTATAGACAGCTCCTTCAGAGTCTCAACATTTCTAAGATAGAGCTATTGAGACATTTTCTCCAAATTGTCTTCTCTTAGTAAAAGGCACTTCCATCCACTTATTTGCTCAGCCAAAACCCTGTAAGTCATCCTTGAGTTCTTCTCTTTGCTCCCTCCAAAGCAAGCACTGCCAGTTCTATTGACAGTTTCAGTCTATCTGCTTCTTTTCAATGCTACTGCCCACCCTCAGATCCAAGCTCTAATTCTCTCTTGTCTAACATTACAATATCTTCAAAGCTATTTTCTCTGCTTCCATTCTTGCCTTCATATATTCTTCATACCATAATTATTGTGAGTCTTATAAACTATAAATAAAACCATGTCACTTGTATTGAAAATTTTTCAGAGATTCTCCATAGTTCAAGGAATCATTACTCTGACTGCTAAGGTCTTGCATGAATCTAACAGCACTCTCCAACTTGATTTATATGGATCCCTTCAGCCACTTTGGCCTACTGAGAATACAAAGAGCCAAACAATACATCTCTTCCTAGAGACTTTGCATTTCTAGTCCCTTTACCTGGGAATTTCTTCCACTGATTCTTTCCAGTGCTTCTTTTGAAATTTTGGGGATGACGAATTTAAATGTCACTTCTGTTGGTGGTGGACTTTAACAATCACCATATCTGAAATGATTCTCTACTCCAGTTATTCTCTGTGAAGCTTTTATTTATTCCTACCATAGCACACATTCCAGCCTGTCTTATTTTTATTTATTAATGTCTTTGCTTGTTTATTAACCTTTCCCCATATCAAAATGAAGTTTCATAAGGGTATAGACCTTGTCGAAATTGTCACTGCATTACACAAAGTACACAGAACAGTACCTGAATACATAATTGATATGCAATTAATTTTTGTTTCGATGAAAATTAAGGAGGAAGTCAAAGGGCATACTGAAGTCACCTGATAGAGTGGAGTTGGGGGCAACCTATGGAGCTATGCTCAAGAGAAGGCCATAAAATTATATATAAGTAAAGGAGAAAGGATACAGAAAAAGGGTTGCAAAAGTAAACCGAACATTGAGAAAGAACAAACATAGGTCATAGAACTACCTTCAGTGGGAACAAAGTTCCAGTGTTAAACCAAATATGTCCTGACAAAAACTCTTTTTGCCTAATGCAAACCAAAGACCCAAATTTTTAAATTGGAAAGTTTAAGCTAATTCTAGTAATATTTCTAATACTGTGGTTTTCACCAAGATTCCTTTGACTACAAGTAACAGCTATATCATCATACCATTCAAATTAGCTTGAAGAAAAAAGGGACATATATTGACTCATAAAACTAGAAAGTCAGGGACATGACTGATTTAGAAATGACTGGATCTAGGAACTCAAATTACATTCTCTCTCATTCTCACATTCTCTCATTCTCACTTTATCTCTCTCTCTCTCTCTCTCTCTCTCATTCCCATGCTCTCCTGCTGTTTCTCTCTCCCTAACTCTCTTGCTAGATTGATGATGGATAGATAATATATATATATATACATACATATAAACTACATATATCCTATTTATTAAACTTGCTTCCTTCAGTGCTATAAATTCATTCTCAAGTAAGTTCTCACCTCTTGTTAGAAATCCTGGCTATAGTCATATCCCAATCTGTATTTACACAATTCTTGATTCAGAGGGAAGAGATACTTTCATTTATTTTTTAAAAAATTTTCTCCCGGTCAGTGGGGTGTCTCTTTGTTTGGGTTAATGTCTCTTTTGCTGTACAGAAGCTTTTTAATTTGATGTAGTCCCAGCTGTTCATCTTTCTTTCAGTTTCTTTGTTATGGGTGATGTGTCTGTCTAGTGCCTGAGCCGCTGCCGCTTGGTACATGTCTAGACACTCTTCTATTATGGTAGGTGTTGTTCTGAGCTGTGATTTGCTCCAAGAGCTCCTGCTTTCCCAGCCCTCATAGGATAGGATCCAGCACCTCAGCCTGTGGGATTCGAGGCTCATGTGGAGTACTGCCTCTCAGACACATGCCAAGTCCACTGGGAAGTGCCCATAGGCTGGGTAGGATGTATTTCTCTGTTGAATCTCTAGGTGTGTCTCAGAATATTGGGGTCAAAGAATAAGGAGTGATAGGAGGGATAAGAAGAAAGAGGACGATGGTATGGAAATGTAAAAGGAATGAAGGTGAGAGAAGAAAGAGAGGGCTAAATGGGGGAAAGAAGGAAGAAAGGGGGATGAAACAGAAAGCAAAGAGAAAGTGGAGTTGGTAATGTCAAAATGGAAAAGGAAGAAGAATCAGAAAACAGAAATAGGAAAGACAGAAAGGAATAAGAAGCAACTAACTGACCAATAAACGAACAAACATACAAACAGATGGGGGAGAACTGCTTCTCGGGTCTCCCAGTGAGCTAGTCTAGGTAGCTGGGAAGGCCACAAGGCTGGGCTGGATAGTTTCCCATGGCCCTCTGTCTCTGTTCAAAGTGCCTAAGATATCTCAGTATTCTTTCGGTATCTGATCTGCAAGCTTTTTCCAGTTTTCTGGAAAACTGGATTTCATGATGTGGGCCTGCTTTGTGGGTGGAGGAAGGGAGAAGGGTTCTCAGGATTTTCTCTCTTTCCTTTCCCCTGTCGTTCCAATTTACTGCTATGTGGGTAAAGCACTGGCATTGCCCAGCTTGTCTGATATATCTGGGTCCTCCCAGGAACTTGCTTCTCTTTCTCCTTATCAGTTGATTTTATGGGAAAACTTGACCCTAGCATCTTTTCACTGCTATGTTGATCTCCAGGTCCACTTTGGCTTCCCTCCTCCTTTCACCTCCTCAGGTCGTCTCTGGATCAAAGTGTAAATGGGTCCTCTGGAGACTAGGTTCCCAGGAGCACAAACTTTGACTCCAAACTCAGAAACAGATATTTTCTTTTTAAAATTTTTTAAAGATTTATTTATTTATACATACAGAACTGGGACACAGGCCAGAGGTGAAAGGGGCGCTGAGAAGATCCACCAGAGACAGAGTGGGGAGCAGAACAGGCAGATTGAGAAGTATACTTTGAGGGGAGCAACAGGCGAGACAGGAGAGATTTGGTGAGCCATGTGGGTCACCTCCATGGCCGGGTATTGAACTGGTGCTGAAGCTTTGTAGTGCTGTGCTTTAACCCATTGTGCTACTAGGGAGGGCCCAGGATAAGATATTTTCTATCCCCCAATGTCTGTAAGTGAGTTTCACAAGACTCATTTATCTGAGTCAATTAACCAAGGTCTAATAGTATAAGTCACAATGAATCATCATCCTAACTGACCAGGCGCTGCAACATGCAACCCACAAGACCACATGGAGCCACATGGACTGGGTGAGGCATGGTTTCCCCAGGAAGAAGTGCTGGCAGACATAAAAACAATATGGCCTGTACTATAGCCCCCTTTCAAATGCCTTATAATTTCCTGCACACACCATAGTTTTTATGAACACAGTTTTGCATATGATCTTGCCTTGGATTCCCTTCTTTCTTAGCTGCCCAGTGAACTCAAGGCTGGATACTTACTCTAAAAACACTCCATACATACGTCCACCACATCCAATCACTGCCCATGTGTTCTTTGTCTTTATTTACATGTCTGTCTTTTTCAGACCATGATGGTCTTGAATTCAGGGACAGTGAGTGGGTGTTGAACACAATTGAGTCCACAAAGAAATGGATGCATGACTAGCTCACATTTGGAGGTCGTACAGCTCATGAATTACAGAGCTGTGTTTTCTTCCTTGGAACACACACACAACTCTTGTGTTAATATTGAACACGATTTTTATGAAATAAAGTGACTTTCTCAGCTATTGTACCAAAAACCTTAGTTTGGGGACTGATGTTGAAAAATAGCAAAATAATTCTCCACTGACTAAATAAATACAAAAGCTTTAAAAGAATCTAGGGAGTAAGTTTTATTTTGTTGGAGTTGTGAATATTCAGGAAACTTTTCTTGTCGGGGACTGGTCCCGATCACAGGTTGTGAGTTATTTCTATAGCCCTTCCAACAGTCAATATTTAGGTAAACATTTTTTCAGCATGCACTTAGTTTAGTGTCTATCACCTAGGTGTCTGCCTGTACCAGTGACTGAAGAACAGGAAGATAAATAAGACTCGCCCCTGAACTGAGGAAATAGAGTAAAGAAGGACACAGCAACCTATGTGATCATTTAACATCAGGTAAATCAGATCACTCTTTTGTTTAAACCCCTCTCCAGTTTACCTTCTCCCCCATGGAAATACCCACATGATGAGATGACTTACTATCTCATACCTTCAAGACTATGACCTTTAAGTCCCTTACAGCATGGCGTCCCTTACCTTTATGACCTAACCTTCTACCACTCCAGTACAATAAGGTCTCTGCTTCAAGAACTTGAACTTCTTCTCTGCCTAAAATGTTCTTCCCCAGATATCCATAGGCCAATCCCACACTTCCTTTAAATCCTTTAGATCCTTTAGATCCTTGCACTCTTATCAAGAAATATCTTTCTTATTTACCATTTATTTTCCATCATCATTCTCTAACCTCTGCACCTGTGTTTCTTTTTCTTTCAAGATTTACTACTGACAGATATATGCTTTATTTAATAGAATCATTCTCTTTTTCATACATACATGATTATAAATTCCATGAAGTAGGAATTTGCTGTTTAATTAATATTCAACAAGTAGTTGAGTGGTTGAATGAATGGCTAAATGGTTTTTCAAAGCCTACTATATCCAATTACAACAATTATTCTCGTAAACTACACTAATGGCAGCTCTTACTAATATGAACAGTGTTTAAGTTGGGAGTTGGCTAAACAGTTGATGAGGGTGTTTCTTATTTCTAGAGAAAATTAAAAGCAAGACACTGGGCCAGATGTGAAGGACACAAGTCGTGTTAAAATAGGATTCTGTCTTTAAGGAGAATTTGATATAGTAAAGAGAAAAAATCATATCTGATTATACAAATAAAGTTAGTAATAGAAATATGAAGGTTAAGCATAGTGTGGAAGCTCAAACGGATGAGAGAATACCTGTTGGAGGATCAGATAAGAGTAAGGATTAACTGGTATTTCAGTGAGTCATGTCAATTGGGGGCAAAAAAAAAAAATCAGGTGGGAAAGATAATTGCCTACAGAAGAGATTTAGGGGGAAAAGTTAGGAAACCATAGGAAAAAAGTGTAGTTTAGCTTTGCTAACATAACATAAAAGTTATGATTTGGTAAAGACAGACTGCCTGGGTTTGATGCTGCCTCTTCCAATAGCTTTGTGATTTCACACAGGGCACTTTATTCCCTGGGCCTACTAATTAATATGCTGAGAATTAAGCAGTATAATGCACATCGTGCAGTAGTGGCTGCATTGCTGGGAACAAAGGAGATAAAGATACAATGATTCATCACCATCACAGGAATCAGTGAATATGCTAACTAGCTTGAACTGTAGGAACTGAGTGTATAAGCCTGTAGTTAAATCCATACTGAGACCTGCGGATAAACCGAACATTTTACAAGCTGTTTCTTTGGCAAAATTTAAACATCAATACCTTTTTATCTAAGTTCTAACAAAATAACATATTTGAGAGGCCTGCCTGGTGGTGCAAGGGGTTAAAGCACAGCTCTATGAAGCTATCCATAGTCACTGCAGCACAAGTTCAATCCTTTGGCCGGGAGGAGGCCCACATGGTACTGCAGACCGCCCTCCGCTCCACTCAGAAGTGTTTTTCAGTATATGTACCTGCTCTGCTCCCCACTCTGTCTCTGGTGAATCCTCTCACCCCTCCGCACCTCTGGCCTGTACCCCAGTTCTTGTGTGTATAAATAACTAAATACACACAAAATACAGTGTTAAGTAATTTAGTGAAAACGTACCTTTTTACTAATATTTTAGAAGTATAAGCAAGATAATTAATTACCTTAAAAGCAATACTTTATATACTCTGTTGCTTTATGTCTCATTTTTAATAGAACATTAAAGGAACACAATATTTTAATTGTCACTCTGCCAGTGTCTTTATCTAAAGGCCTATTTCCATTTTTTGTGTTCCTGAAGTTCTTGTTGCCAAAAAAGGCAGGAATTCATTTTTTCTTCCAGATTGCATTGGGGTCATACATTCTTCGTTATCAAAATACACATATAGCTTTGGGACTTTGAAGGGGTAAATATTCATAGTGTGTGAAAAACCATGATAGAGAACTATTTGATCTGAATTACCTAAAACCAAATGCTGAGTTGTGTAGATAGACACACAGGACTTGTTAACTGCTTGTCCTTTTCTTATTAGGATACTCATGCTGCAGTGGCTGTGGACTGCTTCACAGTGCAGCACTGTAACCCATTGTGCCACCAGGGAGGGCCCCAATGATCAAATTTGCCCCATTACCTGTTTTTGTGTGACCCACAGCTAAGACTGGACTTTACAATTTTTTAAATGGTTGAAAAATTGAAACAAGAATATTTTTAACAAAATTCAAATATCAGTGTCCATAAAGTTTGATTAAAATATGGTATCTCTCTGGCCCTCCCTGGTGGCACAACAGGTTGGGATGCAGCATTGCAAGCTAGTGGCAGCCACTTCAGTGTGAGTTCAATTCCCGTCCTGGGAGGTGACCCACATGGCACAGCAGACCTCTCCTGACCCGCCTGCTACTCCCCTCAGCAGTGTACTTTGTCACTCTGCCTGTTCTGCTCTCCACTCTGTCTCTGGTGAATCCCCTCACCCACCACACCTCTGACCTGGACCCCAGTTCTATAAGCATAAATAAATAAATATTAAAAAGAAAAAAAAATACAACCATTTGGGCCCTCCCTGGTGGTGCAGCAGGTTAAAGCACAACACTAAGAAGCTAAAGCCACTTCAGCATGAGTTTGATCCCCACCCTGGAGGTGATCCACAGGGCACAGAAGACTTCTCCTGACCCACCACTGCTCCCCTCAGCAGTGTACTTTGTCAGTTGGCCTGTTCTGCTTCCCAGTCTGCCTCTGGTGAAGCCTCTCACCAACTCTGCACCTCTGGTTTGTACCCCAGTTCTGCATGAATAAATAAATAAATATTAAAAAAAAGAATATGGTATCTTTCATCTTTTTATGTGTGCTCTATGGCTGCTTTTATTCTACAATAGAACTGAGTACTTGAAATGAACACTGCATGGCCTCGAAAGTGAAAATATTTACTGTCAGCCCTTTGCAGAAAAAGGATGATCCTTCATGTACTGTGTAATTGTCCAAGGGGAAGAAATATCTCATGTACTGTGTAATTGTCCAAGGGGAAAAAATATCTCATAGCACTCAGCCTGGTGATTTGTATATTCTGGAGATTTGATAAATGTCTCTTGCTTAACTCAAGTACAATTTTTTTTTTTTTTTAGTATTCAAATGCATTCCACAGGATTCCTGCTTCTATATGCTAATAAAATTGAAAACACTAATTTCTTTATATTTCTACAAAGTTTGACAGTTACTGACTTTGATATTTAGCATTTGAATTCTACAAAAGATTTTTTAACAGAAACTCCATCCTGCAATAAGAATTTATCATACCCAAAAGGAGAAGTAATTTTACAGTCTTTTAAAAAATATATAAAATAGATGTTCATGTTGAAATCTTGAAAATTACACTAATGTACCATTCAAACTTTAAATGTCAGTACATAAAACTATGTTAGTTTTCTAGCTCAAAAATAAATTAAGGATTAAAAAGTTCTGATCTCTGGCACTGCCTCTTTTGAGGATACATTCTGAGCTAGTTTAACATTAAATTTATATACTTAATATTGAATTCCTGAGGCAAATAGAACTAAGTGTGTAAATAGAAATAATCATTTTTACAAAGTTCTGAATATAAACATGTAAGCACTAAACATTGCCATAGAAGATTTAGAGGGGGGGGGGGAAGTAAAAAAAAAAAATCCACCTCTATGGGTTTTTAATATGGCAATATAAGAGTTGTGAAAGTGCAAAAATATTATATAAGTGCAAGTCATTATTATTAAGTAAAATCCTACAGTGTTAGATCTAGAAGATTCTACAATGTACCTATATCACTTCTTCATTTCACAACTGAGAAACTGAGATCCAGAGAGGTGAATCTACTGATAGAGATTCTGGCTTTGCCACCACTCCACGTTGCTTCACTTATGGTTAGAAATTGCTGATCCTGAAACATTTGCTTATATTAGCTTCCTCAATTATAATTTTTTCAGTCAACATTCTGTTTTCTCATACTTTCACTTTTATGTTCCCATGACTTGTTTTCAACCTAGTCTTTAAGTTTACAAAATATTGCAGTGATATCTAAGTCATATATTTATATTTCATCCAAGCATAAGAAGCATACAGTTCATTAAAATTCAGGGCTAATAACATAAGATGAAGGAAACGAAACAAAGATTAAATAAGGGGAAAATTTTTGACTTATGTAAACCATTTTGATATCAAAGTCTTTAAAACTATGGTTTTATATAGGAACATAAGTTAATCTGTCAAATTATATCTTGTTAACTATAAACTCAGGAATAATGGTTATATACTCTGGCAAGAGTCCATTCTCTCAGTCTTTTAACTAGGATTTATGGAGCCTTATAAATATCAAGACATGGTAGAATTCTCTGACTAGAAGGAGTAGATGAATGAATTCCTTTCTTCCTAGGAAATAAAAATAATTCACATTTATTGAACCTTTAGTATATATCGTGCCTTGTGTTAAATTGAACTGTATCTTTTTATTTTTTAAACAATACAAGTATAGTCTGTTATTTTGATGCCAAGTGTAAGATATCCTAGATGATTCTTCTAGTACAGTGCCTAGGACACATTAGAGTCTCATAAAATATTCATTTCCTTTTTTTCCTTTTGTTTCACAGGAGAATCAACTTTTCCTTCTAGAAAATATATTCCAGAGTAGTGGATTTCACAGTTGTGAATGATGCAACCAAAAGAACTTTCTGATTGAACCTAAGATATAACCCCAAATCCAAGCTGTGGCTTACAAGAGAGGGAGAAAGCTCAAGTGAAGGTAAGAATGGAATACAAGAATGGAATAGTACACATGAGATGCTTGGAGATGGCAGGTAAATGTACACTCTCTACCGTAAAAAGTTGAGACAAGAATAGGTTTGGGCTCTGCTTAGTCATATGAAGGCCATGCAGTTGGGAGAGGCCCAGATCCAAGGAACACACTGAAGGAAGTGTGGGAAGGCACAAATGACAGACTGGAGCCTGTCTCATGACGCCCTGAGCTACAGCTTTAGGAGCATGGCTTCCAGAACCACAACAGACTCCAACACTTTCCACAGAGATGGGGAGGAAGTTGCTAGAACAAACACTCCTGAAACTTGCCCCAAATCTGAACCTAATCAAATCCCAGTGTTTTCTTGAGGTTAGAGAAAGTCTGACTTAGCAATTTTAAAACAATATCTATGTGCCTTTTGTCCCCTGTTTGCAGCCAGAAGTGGAAGTTCTAAAAACCCATTAAAACCTTTGGGTTTTATTTTGTATTTATTTCTTTACTAGATACTGTGCCTAGCCAAAACCAGAAAATGCTGGAGCTGAACAAGTTCGTTCTCCTGAGATATCCAGATCAAAGTTGTTTGTAACTCCCTTGGCTAAGCATCTGAATTCTTCCATTCTTATCCAAACCAATGTTTCAATGCCTTGCAATTTACTTATATGCATCCACCTTCTCAAGTGTTCTGAGGCATTTCTTTCGGTACCAACATTGACCTTCAAAGAGTAACAAGCATTAGTGAGCTGGCAAAACTATATTTTTAAGTTTATACCTCCCTACCATCATCCAGCGAAGAGAACAAGAACTCTGGCTGCTTTGTCCACTCTCTATATTCCACACAGAGTGACAGTATAGGAAAATATAGGAGAGGCGATGCCAAAGATCCTCTCACATAGACAGCTATTGTTTTGTAGTATATTTTGCATCGCTTAAATTGCCCTCCCTCTTAAGTATAGAAATCACTTTGGCCAAGTAAAATTTTAAGGCAGCTCATGTAATTCAACCAGCAAAATTACTGGAAAACTGGTCTTTTTCGTTTCTCCTTCCTTTTCTTTCTTCTTCCCTTCCTTCTTTACTTCTTTCTGTTTTTTGTTTGTTTGTTTGTTTTGTTTTATTTTTTAAGATTTATTTATTTATGCATTCAGAGCTGGGGTACAGGCCAGAGGTGCAGGGGTGGTGAGAGGATTCACCAGTGACAGAGTGGGGAGCAGAACAGGCCGACTGACAAAGTACACTGCTGAGAGGAGCAGTGGGTGGGTCAGGAGAGGTCTGCCTTGCCATGTGATCACCTCCAGGGCGGGTGGGGATTGAACTCATGCTGAAGTGGCTTTAACTTCTTAGTGCCGTGCCTTAACCCCTTAACCCACTGTGCCACCAGGGAGGTCCCTGGTTTCTTTTTTTTTTTTTTAAGATTTATTTATTTATTTGTACAGAACTGGGGTACAGGCCAGAGATGTGGAAGGTGAGAGGATTCACCAGAGACAGAGTGGGGTGCAGAACAGGCAGATCGAAGTAGTACACTGCTGAGGGGAGTAGCGGGCGGGTCAGGAGAGGTCTGCCACACCATGTGGATCTCCTCCAGGGCAGGCGGGGATAGTACTCATGCTGAAGTGGCTCAAGCTTCTCTGTGCTGTGCTTTAACCGGCTGCACCACCAGGGAGGGCCGGTTTTTATTTTTCATATTTTAAAGTATTTTACATAGAGGTTTTTAGTCTGAAATCAGTTAGTTACTGATCTAAGTCACAAAGCTATTAAATGACAATGGTAGATTTCAAATACAAATTCTCAAGACATCTCAAATATTACTAACTGAGGTAACATTGGTTTACAACACTGTGTGTGAGTCAGAGAATAAGATCACACCTGTTCAGATGCATGTCGTCACACCACACATACCACTAAGGCACTCACATCCCTCCACCATAATCCCCTGGGTCCCCGCCATACTCTGTGTCCCCCGTCCCTCTTGTAGCCTCAATTCCTCAGTCATATTTCCAGGGTTTGTTACTATATGGTTTTCTCTGACCTTTTGTTTTGTTTCTCTGTATTCCACATAGAAGCAAAACCATCCAGTATCTGTTTTTCTCTTTCTGACTTATTTCGCTTAGCATTATCCTCTCCAATTCCATTCACAGTATCTCAACTGTCAAGAATTCATCTTTTTGATGAGTAATATCCCGCTTTGTGGATGTGTGTATTGCATTTATTGTGTTTTGCATTTATTGTGTATTGCATTTATTGACCCACCCTTCTGTCCTTGGACATTTAGATTGTTTCATAACTTAGCTATTGTAAATAGTGTTCTAACAAACATAGGTGTATAGGTATCCCTTTGAGGTAGCGTATGTGTATTCTTTGGGTAGATACATAGGAGTGGAATTGCTGGATCATCTGGTAGATCTATGTTTAATGTATTGAAGATGGTCCATTTGTTTGTCAGAGGGATTGGATCAGTTTACATTACTACCAGCAGTGAATGGGAGTTCCTTTTTCTCCACATCGTTGCCAATACTTGTTTATAGTCTTTTTGATATGGGCCATTCTCACAAATATGAAGTCACATCTCATTGTAGTTTTAATTTGCATTTCCCTGATGATAAGTGATGATGAGCACTTTTTCCTTTGCTACTTGTCCATCTGGAGAAGTGTTTATTTAGCAGTTCACATTTTTTTTTTTTTGGTATTGAATTCTTTATTTTCTCTATTGAGTTGCATCAGTTTTTTTCTTTTTCTGTGTGGCTTTTGGATATTAGCCACTGTCTCATGGGGTCATCCAAATTTACCCTACCAAAAAAGTTCCACTTTTGTTGGATAACCCATAATTTGTATTTCTCGATTTCTCCTTTTTTTTTTCCAACTGGTATCATCTGCAGATTATTATTATTTTTTATTCTTATATAGTTGTAGTCACTATAGTTCTCCCACCACCATGTCACCTGTGAACCATCACCATACTCCCTTGTGTTCATCCCTCCCCTGTTTTGTGCTCCCTCTCAGTCCCCTCCTTTGCTTATATGCTTCAGTTCAATGGTTAATTAAAGCACTACATTTTAAATGACTTCCATAGCTATATTCTCTTTCAGGAAATTATTATCATTTTTTGCATTAGAACTTTTCACAGATACCTGGTTACTCTTCCCTTCTCAGCACTTAGCAGGATTGCCTTCCTTACCACCTCTGCAACCTCTGCATAATCTTATGTTTATCTTCATTTCAAAAAGCTTCAGTTTATTGTAGGCTTTGTCCACTATGATTCTTATCTTGGCTTTCTTTTTCCATGAGATACAATAGAAAATTCATATGCCTTACCAAAAAGACACTTTTTCATCTTTTCAATAGAATGAAGATTTATAGTGTTATCCTACTTGAAGATACTAAGGCAACGTCACAGCAATGCCTGTCTTTGGCTGTGACATATTATAGTCTCAGATCCTCTTTGAGCTCGTAGGTACCTTATTTCTTCAAGGATTCTATATAATGTTGGCTGTCCAGGCTGCATATGTGAAGCCATGCTCACTAGCACAATCTTTTTCCGTTGAAAAACAGTTTCATGACTGGATAGATGAACTTCTAATGTAAGTATCTCTGTCTCAGTTTCTGTTGTTTCCAAAATATACAAGTGATTCTTTAGCTTTATAAAGCTCCACCTGCCTCTTCCTTTCAAATAATTTGCCTTTGTTCAGTTATTTTGTGCCACCCCTGGAGTGTTTTCCAATATATTTCAAACCCCCAAGCAACCCCATTTCAACTGATTGGCTTCAGAGAACTCTAATACTGGCCAGGCATTTTGCTGCAGCCCCATTTAGACTCAGCAGGAAGAGCAGATTTAAAAGGCAGATTATGTTTTTAGCTTTTTAAAAACTGCTTTATTAAAGAGGCTAAAAGCCACAGTGGTGGTAAGCTGAATTCTTTTGAAATGCAAGCAACTTCAAGACATCGAGGAGCAGTTCCTCGCCTGCAGAGCACCTCCCTTTGGGTTACACTGCCCACAGGGACCAACTGCCTCCAGGCATTTTCCTTAAGGGTTCTTGTGATTCCAAGAAAGGAATCCATAAAAGCACCAAATAGGTTTCATTTAAGGATTGGAGGTCTTTGAAAAGCATCTCACCACATTTCCTACCCCTGGACTTCTGGCAGGTAATTTTGTGTGAACGGTTTTGTTACATACTGGCCTCCATTAATTGTAGGGGTTGACCAAGAGACAGTAGGCAGAGAACCTTAGTCAGGATGTAAAAGGTCTTAGAGAAGAGAAAATACCTATAGGCCTGACTCCTATGGCTAGAATCAAGGCAGGCATATAAAAGTGGATGGATGGATGGATAGACAGACAGACAGACAGACAGACAGACAGACAGACAGACAGACAGATAGATGAAGATGATAGCTAGCTAGTTAGCTAGCTAGCTAGATAGATAGACAGATAAACTATAGATAGATCATAGCAACAACTAGTGCCTCAATTGTTATCTTAAAACATGGGCTATAGGTTATCAACACCCCCCCCCCCGTTCACTTATTTCAGGCCTTTGTCACTTATTTCAGGCCTTTGTTTGAACTGTACCTGGAGCTTCTTGTAAACTGGTTGAAGTTCATAAAATAGTGTGCATAATGAAATTTATAGATGGCTGGTGAAATTTCCACATATTACTAAAAACAACATATGAAATTGTTTTTAGATGTTTTGAGATGAAATGAACACTACTGGGTTTTGAGAATATTTGTAAAAAAAAAAATGCACTAAGAACAAACAGGGTGGATCTTAGTTAAAGTCAGGATACAGTATAAGCAAAGATATAGTCGTGACCAGTTATTCCTTCTGTGCCCAAAAAGACTCATCATAACTTTTATGCCAAGGTTAGACATAGTTTTAACATCCTTCTTAGCAGGCTGGTGCATCCTGAATTAAACAGGAACTATTTCCAAAGATGTTTATGAGGAAATTTAGATGTCCACATGATTCCCACAGGTAGAGCAAACAGGTGACAGAATCTGGTGGAGTGGGCAGAACAGGGACTGGCAGAATGTTAAGGACATACCTGATATGAACATCTTAACAGCCAATACTCCATATAGTATGTATACTCAGCATAGACTCAAATTTTTACCCTTCTAAGAAGCTGGGAATCATGTCACCAGATTTGTTTAAGAGTAAACATCCAATTTTACATAGACTCTTGATTTCTCAACATTCAATTTAAGAAAAAGAGAGAAAAATTATGCCAGGTGGGTCAAACCAAATGCATATGTATAGAAAAAGTAAAATAAAAGTACACCAGCAGGTCCAATGTATAGGAAAGAATCTAATTCAGGCTCTTTTCTTGCCTGAATTTCCTTGTACCATCCATAGTTTAAGAACAAAAGAAAACCACCTCACCAGGGTTTGAAGAGGGCATGAGACAAATTGTGGAAAATTATAGCCAATGTTTTGTGGTTTCTGATCTCCACTGGGTTACACACTAGCGACATCCTGAAAAAAAAAAAAAAAAAAAAAAGACAAACTTCAAAGATCAAAGTTTCCAAGGCTACAGGAGGACAGGAGGGGACTTTCAACCAGCTTGCTTTTATTTGGCTCCTCCTCCACCCCAACCCCTTTTTGTCAAACATAAAACAATTGTCTTAAAACTTAGATTCTGACATTGTCAGAGGCTAATGGCAGAGGCCATTTGCTTGCTGCTTATTTCAGTACTCAATCCACTCTGTCTTGATCTCCCTCTGGCCTGTTTACATACAATTTCCTCTGGGTGGAACTTTGTTTTGCCTTTCCTTCTCTTGAAGCTGTTGTTTTTTCTTAAAATAGGAGGTCACTTCAGGCAGAAATGTGTTTTCTTCTCCTTGTTTCCTCTATGGCTGGGACTGGGGCCCTTTTGGAAAGAAGGAAATTTCCACTTTGTTTATAAGGAGGGGCTGGTTTTCTTTGGATAGCCCACTGATTTGCCAGGTAGAGAGTTTGGTTCCTAGGATTATCTAAGAAGATCAGGAAAGTCTTCTAAAAGGCAGTTTTGTTTTTTTTTTTTAATGCTATACACGCTGCTTTTCTTAATCTATTTCTCTAACTAGTTCATGTTTATTCATTGAATAAGGTTCCCATATGTCTGTCCCTGTATTTCAGCTCTCAGCCTTGTCTTCCTAAGATCTTTCAGCTTTGGTTGTCAATCTGGATTATTTGACCTACATTCTGGATCAGCTCCAACATGAGTCATAGTTTTATATGTTAGGTTGAAAAAGTAATTTCTCCCTTTTCTTTAAAATGCAGTTATGACCCATAAGTGTTACTGAAAAAGACAGACGTGATCACATATTTTCTCCGTCCACCCTCCCATCGTCACAGACTACATCTGTCAAGTAATTCATCACCCACACCAAATTACGTCATTACGCACCCAGGTGAGTGTGGACTATATATACACTGCTGAAGGCTTACCCTGAACCTCTGGAAGAATACATTCTAAGAGTATTAACTCAAGAAAAAAATCTCTTCAGGTATTCCAAAGCCAAAGGGAATACCATCTCTCTACTTAAATTTTGTGGTGACTTTGATAGGCTTGATGCAAAGGAAATATCCATTTTTAAATAATATATTGAATGCCATTCCCAATATATGATTTATTTAAAGGTTAATGTTCATTAACAAATAGTACTGAAAAGTCTTTACCTTCACAATAAATGATAATAAGCAATCAGATATTGATTTCGATTGTTCAGTAACATTCTAGTCCATAAATGCCTAATGATTATTCTAACCTTAAGAACAAAGACAAATAATAAAAAAAAAGTAGACAAAAAAAGGAATCAGAAAAAAAAGTAGCTATAATAAAGTAAAAATCAAAGTCATCAGACAACTATAGATCAGAGACAATCTGTAGGGGAGGAGCAGGGAGAAGGATCAGGACAGGAGTGGAAAGAGCACAAGGGACTATGGTGATGGTGCAGGGAGAAGTTGGTGGTGGGATTTCACGGGGGAACCATACATTGTATGAGAATGAAAGATGAAGTAATGGATATATTAAAAGATTTTTTTAATAGGATAGGAGATAAGAAGGGCTGAAATCAGTAAATACATGACGGAGGCAGTTGAGGATAGTGGTTAGAACCATGGATTTGAGTCAGGTTGCGGTGGGATGGTTCTCAGCCACTACAGGCCTCAGGCAAGTCACACACTGAGTCTGTTCTTCAATTTTCTCATCTGTAAAATAAGGATAATAATAGTACCTACCTCAGAGAGTTGTTGTAGATTAATATGTTAAAGACATAGTAAGTGCTCATCACCACCAAACCAGCAATAATTCTAACCTTTATAGGGCATTTACAATGCATCAAGCACTGCCTTTACTTCAATAACTCTATGAAGTGTGTGTTATTATTATCCTCAATTTACAGCTAAGGAAATGAGAGACTCAGAGAAGTTCAGTAACTTAATGGGGTCACAAAGCTACTAAGTAACCAAGCCAGGATTCCAACCTAAGAGAACTGGCTTTGAGCCTGACACTTAACTACTATGTAGTTTTATTATTAACATCCTTTTACTGTGTAATGAATTTTCACTATTCCAGGTGGTATTCTTTCTTCTTTTTTAAAGATTTATTTATTTATGCATACAGAACTGGAGTACAGACCAGAGGTGCAAGGGCGGTGAGAGGATTCACCAGAGACAAATGGGGAGCAGAACAGGAAGATTGTCAAAATACACTGCTGAGGGGAGCAGCGGGCGGGTCAGGAGAGGGCTGCCTTGCCATGTGGGATCACCTCCAGGGCACGTGGGGATTGAACTCATGCGGAAGTGGCTGTAGCTTCTTAGTGCTATGCTTTAATAACCCTCTGTGCCACCAGGGAGGACCCTCTTTTTTTTTTTTTTTTTTTTTAAGATTTATTTTGCCTGTAAGGACTGGGGTATAGACCAGAGGTGCTAGGGGTGGGAGGGTTAACCAGAGACAAAATGGGGAGCAGAACAGATATATTGACTGAAATGCACTGCTGAAGGGAGCAGTGGGTGGGTCAGGAGAGGTCTGCCACACCGTGTGGGTCACCTCCCTGGCCAGGGATCAAACTTGTGCTGCAGTGGCTGCCATAACTTTAAAGTGCTGTTCTTCAACACGTTGTGCCAGCAAGGAGGGCCCTCCAGGTGATATTCTAAAGTTATTTCACCTACCCTCCTGTGTTGCCATGACTGCAGATACAGTAGTGTGCCCTGAACAGAGAAGTTCAAAATGGTTATTCTGTTCTATATGATTCTCTCTCTCTCTCTTATACACACACACACACACACACACACAGAGTTTTGTTACTGTCCCTGAGCCTTATTTCTTAGGTTAGAGGAATAGCTATTGTATTTTTAAAATATTCTCTGCAATATTCAAAGATAAAGAGGTTTCTAATACATGTTGGCTTTTTTATATAGCCAATCAAGAATTAGTTATTTAAAGCCTCTTGTTCATCCTAGCATTCTAGTTAAGTGATATTTTTCTATACAATCAAATAAATATTCAGAGTTGAAATAAGAGTTGAATAGCTTTGATTCTAAAAAGTAAAATCTGCTCTACTTTATCTAGTTTCTAAAGAAGCAGACATTTTAGAGTAAACTGTTGGTGAAAGTCCAAGTAATATTTTCATTGTTCTGAGAAATGCAATTTGAAGAGTTGGAAGGAGTGGAGGGTATGACATCAGGAACAGAAATATGAAACGGGGCCAGCAGTTTGTCATAGTAATGTGTCTAATAATAAAGAAATTAAGCATTATAAATGTGTTCTCATATGTGTAAGAAGGTTATCCTCAAATATAACTTCTGTTTTGTATTTCATTTTACCATATAATTCATTTGATTCGCACAGGAAAATACTATTTAATATTAATACTAAATATATTTTAATTTTAACTATTAAGCTTTTATATTAATTATTTAGTTAGGCGAGGTAGGCAATAGAAATAGTATCAGCTCACTTTAGCCAGGAGGAAGCTGAGGCAGATACCCAGTGACTTAACTTAGGTCACACAGATAGTTCCTTGCAGAATCAGGATGTATCATTTCCTGTGACTTCTATTAAATCACAATTCCCAATAGTACTTTTGCTGAACTTAAGACAGTTTACTTATAATATATCTGTTCCCCAAGGGTTGTAACCAGGATTGATTTCTAGAGGGAACAGTCCAGAAGAAGAGGTGGTAATGTATCCACCTCTCACAAACTACCTCAGAAGGCTCTAGGCAGGGTAGAGGGTCATTGGTCAAAGATAGAGAAGTTAAAAAGGACAAATATCCCAAATTTTCCATATCTGACTATGCACATCCCACACTTTATTTCACATTAAAATTACTGGCTGTTGGGTTTGAGTTCAGACTCCATTATCACTAACCCCTCGCTCCCTCCCCCCGCCCCCTGCTTCATTTACTTGTTGGTAGCATGGGATTCAAAATAGTACAGATTTTGTAGGATTGGGGTGAGAATTAAACAAGAGAATCCATGTAAAATGTTAACATTATCATTTACTCACAGTACTTAATGCATTCCAGCAGTTGTGACCACCATTATTTCATGCAGAAATAAATTGACAGAGCCAGGATTTGAAATAACCAACTAGACTCCAGAGATCAATGTCTTAACCAGAACTCTGCATTGCCTTTGTATATGCTGTGTCTGTCCATCTGGAATGCACTTTCCCTGATACATCAGGGTAGGACCCCTTTCCTCCTCCTATTTAAGCCCCTGTTCAGATGTCACTTCCTCTGAAATACCTTTCCTGGCTGCCTGTCTGTAACAACACTCCTGTGCTACCCTAAATCTATAGTCATTTTTTTCCATAGCATTCTGATGCAGTATTAAATATGCATTTGACTGTTTATATAGTGTTTTTCTTTTTAATTATGTTTTTTCTCTTTGTATGGCATAGAAGCCAGGATCTCTAGTTTTATCCTGTTTTTTAAAATTTAATATAATAGTTTATTTTCACATCATTTTGTGCATTTTCCATCTCAGTTGTAATCCCTGTGGGCTTCCCATTACCTAATCACTCATGTGCCATCACCATAGTCCAGTCTATTTCCCTCCCCTCTTTGTTTTTGATCCCATTCCCCACTCCACTCCTGTAAAATGTCTCTGGTATATAGTGTTCATTATTATTTTCTCTCCTGGTCCTTTACACTCCTGCTATGAGTGAAACCATCCAGTATTTTTCTTTTTCTTCTGGCTTATTTCCAGAAGCATGATCCCTACCAGTCCCATCCATGTTGCTGCAAAAACATGAGTTTATCTTTTTTGATTGCTGAGTAATATTCCACTGTATATATGTACCATTTCTTCTTAATCCAGTCATCTACTTTTGGGTTGATTCCATGTCTCCCCTATTGTAAATAGAACAACAATAAACATAGGGTTCAGATGTCCTTTTGAATCAATGTCTTTGTGTCCTTTGGGTAGATTCCTAGTAGTGGGATTGCTGGGTCATATGGAAGCTCCATTTTTAGCAATTTTAGAAAACTCCAAACAGCTTTTCATTATGGTTGTTTTAGTTTGCATTCCCACCAGCTGTGCAGGAGAGTTCTTTTTTTCTCCACATCCTCGCCAACATTTGTTGTGGCTAGTTGTTTTAAAATGTGCCATTCTCACTGGGATGAGATGGTATCTCATTGTGGTTTTAATTTGCATCTCCTTTATTACAAGTGATGTTGACCTTTTTTCATATGCCTTTTGGCCGTCTGCATTTCTTCTTTGGAGAAGTGTCTCTTTAGTTCCTCTGCCCATTTTTTGATTGGGTCGTTCACTTTATTTTTGTTGATTTTCATCAGCTCTTTATTTATCTTTGTGATCAGTCCTCTGTCATTAGCTTGCTTTCTGATATAGAAAGCACTGTATAAATAGTCATTTTTATGTAGTGCTTTCTATATCAGAACGCAAGCTCCATAAATCTAGGACCTGTATTTGTCTCACATCTGTAGATTTATTGACTAGAACACTGTCAGTGATTTTGCTGCACAAATGTATTAATTAATGAGTAACAAACTCATTGGTAGCAGCAGCTAGCATATTGAACAACTATCAACAGAAAAACCAAAATAAGGATAAGATCTAGTTCCTACTTTTAGCTAGGAAGGGGCTCTGGAAAGATCAACAGAAACACATCTAACCACCATGATACAGTGTGCAAACCTCTGGGCAATCACCCTGAGTCTTAACTTCCTGCTAATTGCTCACTTCATCAAGTCAGTCAGATTCAAAACTAAATTTCATAAATCAAATGATGTAATTTCAGAAAATCATTTCAAGAGAGCTTAAATGCTGAACCCCACAATCTCTACAAAATCAGACATAAAATTCTCTATGGGTGACATTTCCCAAAGGACTGCAGAGAAAGATTGTTGAGTTCCACTCAAAGTACATCTCTTCTGTGTCCATGAGTAAAGTGGGGATGTAGATTCTTTGCAATTGTTAGAGCTTGGGAGAGTGAAAAGCAAAATAGGCATTCAGCCTCATTCAGTCTACACTGCTAGAGCATGTCCCGCATGTGTGAGTCATTAATCAATCCCATTAAGTCATAATTCTTTGCTAAACTAAGAAAACACAACCTAAACAGTAGCAGCCATTTTTCCCCTTTGCCACTTACCTCTAAGTACGAAGAGTAGTTTTCTGAAAACTTCAGTCTTCCTGAGATTAGCAGGTCTGCAAAATATCCATTGGATTTGTCTAGATAGAAAATGTGCCAAATTTGATGAAGTGAAAAGAAAACCACTTGATTCTGACCACTCACCCACCAACCTATTTCCATAGCCCAGATAAAGCAATGCAGAGCTCCACAGGATGACATGACTAAAATAAAACAAATCATTTACAACAACATGATTTCCTGTTGAGTGGTGTTCTAAGTCATTCCATGGTGGACAGTTGTTAACTAACACAGAACAGACCCTAGGCTCTTGAATAGCAAACACTTTTGTATAACAAATGACACTCTGTGTGCTTGCATGTGTTGATATATGGTGACCACAGGGAAATAGCATGATAGGATAGAAACATCAAAAGTTATAACTAAGAAAGGCTACACTGTATTTCATCAGAGACACTCACCTTGATCAGGTGTGATGGGCCTAGGGGAGAAATAACCACTGGGACAGTCAAATCCATATTCACAAACAAGAGCTTAGCAAGTGTCCATTGTGGTTTATTTAAAGGCAACACACTGGAACATAATTTATCAAGTTTCTGGCACGTGCAATCATATAGGTTAGGGGATAAAGAGACAAAGATACACATGACATATTCATATTGTTAAGGAGAAGGAAAGTGCTAACTTAAATGTGACCTCATTTTATTTGGTTCTCATTTAGTCAGACCAGGATCATTATGAATGAAGAAAAATTATTGCTCTGTATTTGAGGGAGAGGCATTTTTTTATACCTCTATTTTGTACAGATAAGGAAGTTAATGCTCAGAGGAGTAAGTGTTATGCTGAAGTCTTAACATGAGTGACATCTGGGCCTGGGCCTTGACTCTAAGCCCTGGGCACTTACTGATACATTTTCCTGCATCTGGCTCCATTTGAACACATATACACATAAACATGCATATCTACCTACATACATACTTCCTTCAAACTGATCCTAAATTTGTACCTGACTAACAACTCAAAACTTCAGTGTGCTGTTGCAAGCATTATTTATCTATTTCATAACTCCATGATATGACCATATGACAAAAAATAACCAGATGATCTGAAAACATTAGCTCTGTTTCTACCCACAGTACAATTCAAGACCAGAGGATGACAGATTAGATTTGAGGTTCCTAGGAAGATCAAAGTGTCCTTTAATTCTGATTTTGCTCCTGATTGGATCCTAAAATTTTACAAGTGACCCAGAATTTATACATTACTCTCTATGGAATACACCTGGGGCTTCCTTTTGCCTTCTTTACCTGGCTTCCTTTCGGTAAACATTATTACACTTTTGATTGAAATGCTATTTCAAGATATTTTTGATCATCAGATATATTTGATCATCAGATATTTTTCATCATTGCCATCCAGGATCACTTTTATCTCTACCCCTTTTTCTAATGTTTTATAATGTCAGGGTCATTTTCAACCCTGTATTATCATTCTTTTTGTATATCTTTTGTCATTCTCAACTTGAAAGCTCTTGAAGGTATTATCTGTAATCACTTGCAATCTCTTAACTAGTACAAAGTCTTGAATTTGATAAAAATCCAGTTTGTTGAAAATGAATCTTCTTCTAATTTCCACTCACCCCTATATCTTCTCCTAATCACTTCTGCTTAATTTTAGTCCAGTCTTGTCTATAGAATGTCCCTATTTGCCAGCTATATTTTTCTTCTTATTTTTCCAGTTTCACACTTATCTGTTGTAAGCATTTCTCAAACCTACCTTGAGGGATAGTTCATAAAATTTTCAATTTTCTCAAAAGTATTATTGGTGATCTAGCCAAACCAGTATCATCATGGATGAAGAAAACTGTTATTTAAGATGAAACCTTTTCCTCTGAGCCTTAAAATGCCTCAGTAAGCAAATATTTTAGATTTTTTTTGCCTCATTCCTGAATCTTTGGATCTATTGGCAAGTTAAGAACTCCTGGCAAAACATATCTTAAAGAAAAAGATGAGAGTTAGGAGAGATAGTGAATCATGTGATTCGTTCACTTGGTTTTATATATAAGAAGTGGAAGCCATGATATAATTTTCCCACATACACCCCCAGCTTTTTAATGAAAAGCCCAGGACTTAAACACAGTATCCTGCCTCCTAGTCCTTTGAGGTAATTTTTTTCCTCCTCTACCTCATCCTGCCTCCTTAAAGAAATCAGCTCTACTCAGAATATAGCGCCTGTTTTTATTGAATTGACTCGGTTCCTTGAGCCCGCCTGTCCCCTGCCTGTCTAATGTATCAGGCCACTTTGAGCCTCAGTCCCCATGGTTCCAGGAGGCCACTGTCAAGTAAAAGACCTGTCTCATCCTACTGGCCAGTGCTGTTTTCCTTATTTTGATAGAGGAGCCTTAAATCTGTTGGGTTTGTGTCCTTCACTAACTTGCAGAGTTAAAAGATCAGGCCCAGTCTTATGTTGATCAGGTAGAAACCGATCTATGGCATGTGGGTCCAGTTCTATGACACTTACTCTAGCACTTTGTTTGGAATCATATCATTTTCATGGAGAACTTTGTGATTATATTGCCTTCATAGCTACCTCACTTTTAGTCCTTCCTTTCATTATTTTAATATTTTGCTTTTCCTTCTCATACTTGTGCTCATATTTATGTGGTTTGTGATTGGATTACTTTATGGGATATTACCTGAATAAAAAAAAAACCTACTTTTTTTTTTTAATCAAATTCAGTATAGATCAAGCTTCAAGCTTCTGAGGAAAGAGCACTAGATCTGAAATTAGAAGGTTAGAGTTCAAATTGCGCTTCTCCTCAGCTCTGTGACATTTGCCAGTGTCTACATGCCGCTGGGCTTCAGAGTGACCATCTGTACCATGCTATGCCATGGAATTTGGGGAAAGTTGAGTGAAAAGTCCCTAAATGGATATGCTGTGATGCTGCTTATGGTACATAGATTCTTCCCACCTGGTGAGTGAATCTGAAAATGAAGGATTTTTAGGAATATAAGGGCAGCTGTGTTTATCAGAGTTCTCTCACCATTGCTGTGGTCTCTCTGTCCTTCTTCCTTCAGCACTTTTTCACAGAAAAAGGTACCAAATGAATTTTAATAAATCCACTTTAAATGAAGTGGAAAGATATAATAGTACACGTCACTAAACTACTTACTGCACACGTACTTCTTAGGAACTCAGGAAAGAAAAGTCCTTATTCAAGAAGTAGATTAATAGTTGTTAATTCAGGCAGAATTGCACTTAGGAGGGTGGCAGCTGAACTTTGGATGTCATCCAGGGAAGAACATTAAATAATATGAATACAAAATCTTCCAAAGTGTACTAAGAAATAAAATAAAAAATCTGCATTCAATTCAACAGTAAAGAGGTGGGAGATTTTTCTCCCTTTTCATGGAGATCAAAAAGGGAGTCTGAACAACCACTTTCTAAAACTGGAAGAGAAATAAAACAGCATTCACATTTCTAAATGCCTTTCCAAAATAGCATTAAAATTAATGTTATCGGCAAGCTCATGGCCACAATCCACACATTTTATTATTACATTTTTCTTTCCCTTTGTAGTTGGATTGCACATAGTATGCCACTGTATTTTGAATTCTACTAATTTTCCCTTATATCTTAAACAGTTTCCATTGATTTAAATGACTGCACAATCCATCATCTGCTGCTGAGTCTAAACTTAATTAACTCTTCCCCTAACCCTAGACATTAACTTGAAAGCTCAATTAATTCAGTGGTTAAGAAGCTTTTAAATAGCTTCTATAGTTTTCATGTCAGAAGGCTCTTGCATTCCCAGTTCCAGTGGCCATATCAGCTATATAGAACATGGCAAGGACTTGTGAGACAAAGAGGTAGAGATCACTGAATCCTTAAAAACTGCTATGATGGGGGAGTGGAGATAGTCCAGGAATGAATGACACATAACAAACAAAAAACCCATTTTGTTTTAATGTGTTACTTCAGTATTCAGACAGAATGATGTGTCGGTTCTCTTTATTTCACCAGTCAGTTATTCTAACCTGGCGTTCCCTGTGGTCAGGTAGACATAACCTAACAATTGGTTATTTAGTGTGTCACTTCTATCTCCATTTGTTTATATCCTGTCTTATTATAAAAAGGATTTAGACAACTTACTTTAGAAATTTTCAGAAGGACTTAGACTTTAACAATGCAATTTTTTCCCCATTTTTAGTACAAGTCCATCAGTTATGAAGTTGAATTTTTCCATCTTACCTTATATTGCAGCTATTGATAATGTTATAATTACTATTTATGTACTGTATCAAATTCAGTTTTACATAAACAATTTCATATCAGTGTTCAGGGTTTATTACAAATGATGTCCTACTTGTCTTTGATATATCTCTTGTTATTTACAACCTGGATGGAACATTATTAGTTTAATCTTCTGAGGCCACAGAGAAGTCTTTTCTGGCTTCTATCTGTGCTAATCAGCTAAGAACAATGGCTATATTATGAAAAAGCTACATATTAAAAATTTCTGAATGCAAAACTTTGCAATAGTTTGCAAGTAGCTGAGCTTTGGAACGCCAACAATACAGGGCTGAAAATGTTGCAGTAATCATTGCGTCATGATATCACTCTAGTCATGACATTTGCTCAATAAGTTTATGATTTTGTTTATTTGTTTTAGTATTTACTACGTGTGAAACTTCTGTATTCTGTGCAGTGGCAGGGAAGTGTTTTTGGAAATGAGAGGAAAATTCGCTGTCTCCAACAAATATAAATCTTTCCACTTTTATGGAACTTTAGAATTGAAAGACTATTTTCCACAGGTTGCCCTCACAACAAACCAGCTACACAGATAAGACAGGAGTGATTATTTATAAGAGTGAAACTGAAACTCTGATTTTGTGACTTATTCAAGTCTATCAGAAATAGAAATAAAAAGGCTGGGCTCAAACCTAGATAGTCCTGTCCCTAACCCAACCTGCTTTCTACACTTCACAGCTATAATTAAGACTTTCACTATGTAAAATTTCCTCCTTTGTCAGTTTTCTGTAATGCCCAGTTATGAAATCGTTTATAATTCAAGTCAAGGAGAAATCTGTGTGCCTTTGAAATGACTTCTTTCTTCATCTTTCACGGAACGGATCCAACAATTGGTTCTCTCCCCCACTAAGGAGCTCATTTTATTTAGTGATTGGATACCCCACAGAAAGTGAGACTTTTCAAGTCATCTCACAGACAAGAACTTCCCCAAACATGTCTTAGGGAAAGAAATGGCCTCCTGCCTACTGGTACATCTTCAACAAACCCAGGTGACTTTTCTCCTGGGTGCCCAAATTTCCTCTCCTCTCAGCCAAAGTCCACATTCCTTTTGCTGTCACCACACTCACTTTGACCCCAGGCCAGGGTGGCAGCTTCCTCGGTACCTTTGAGGTCTCTGCCAGTGCTGCCCTGTGGACTCCCTGGCAGTGGGCATTTGGGGACAGCTACTGCCCTGGCCTTTGACAGCATCCCTTGCACTTTACTTCACAATGGCCTTGTGTTCTCTCTGGAAGACCTATCCTGCTGAGGCCAGGCCTCCCAGCAAGTGTATTACATGGAGCCCTCAATCAACACAGGGTGGTAGTTGGATATTGGGTGTGACTTGACCACCATCCCAGAGAGGTTGTGGATTGTTATGGGGAAATGTGAATATATTCTAAGTCTTTTTCCCTCTGTACTGCTTTGAAAAGACATGAAGGGTAGACCCAGAACAAAAGAGATATTTTTGTATCTAATCCAGGAAAAAGCCATTACCCAAAATCTGAGAATTTGATTATGAATATCTGGAATGAACCACTTTCAGGATGCAAATTGATCCCCCCCATTCACAAAGTAGGAGAACAACAGCACCTTCTACTGGACAGAGGATGGAGTTTTTTGGTATGTCCTGTACAGTGGCCATGAGGAAAATAAGGCTGACACTATTAGGCTAGTGTGTAAAAGGACAATACTTGAGAGAAGACCTGGTCCTCTCTATACTTGGCCGATCCAATGAGAGGCAACGGCTACAGGCAGACTGTTCCCAAGACAAACGCCAGACCTTAAGAGTTGTTCTTAAAAAATTAAACCTATTTATTCCCAATATATTCACAAGGCCCCCGTCTATCTGAGGCTCCCTCCTCTATCAGCACTTGTTAAACATCCTCTCACCTTGACACTCATATAATCATTCTTTTATTCATTCATTCAGCACCAGACTCTGTGCTAAGCAGCAGTGTAGGTAAGGCCTGCTATATTTTAGCCTTTCTGTGGGCTTCTAAGACTGGGTCAGGACAGGAACCTCTATTTTCACACTTCCTCTACCAACTTCCTTTCAATTCATATCATTTACCTCCATTCCACTCTGAGCCTTGTTCTGTGCTAGGAGATAAGTAGGATAGTGAGGTAACTACATAAATTATCCAGGTTGCTATATTAATTCAGTAATATGTTTCTTCTCACATGCAAATTCAGACTCTTAAGTTGTTAAGAAGTCCATTCAAGAATAATCCTAATGGTCAGATTGTTAGGCAATTTAATAGATACACAGAGAATAGAGAGACTGAGTTGTCAGATAGATGTCCCTCAACCAATCATTATCCTCAGTGCTGCCTTTTTAATTCATACAAATGAACAACTCTGATGCATGGTTAGAACACAAAACTTGAATCATCTTCTGCATAATTACTTTGTATGGCTCTTTCTTTTTAATTTTACTTAATTAATTAATATATGTATGAAAATGCATACTGTATCCAAGTCTTTAAAATCAAGTAGACCTCAATGATATCATCAGGAAGAGAAAATACATAACATTAATGCTAAGGTTGAATGCTTCTCTATAGATGTGGGAAAATAAATGCCTTAGTCACATCTACTCATTATAGACAAACTTTTTTCTCAATAAAGATTATTTTCAGAATGATAGAAGGTAACTTGCCCAGAGCTTTTAAGCACTTAGGTGAGGCAAAGTCCAAAGTGTGGTCCCAGTCTTGAGCAGAAAAAATTTTCATTCATCCTTCTCTTAAAAGGCAAACCAATCCAGACCAATTATTTCAACCTTATTAAAAACTTTCTAGGGGGATTAATTTTATATGTTTTATTTTTATATGTTGTTTCATAGTCCCATGACAGTAGCTAAAATTCATCATAAAAATAAAAATAAAACTTCTAATGTCTAGTTTAAAGCTCCAGATGAAACTTAAACCTATATCTGGAGGTAGAGGACTAATGAGAGATGGGATAGGAATGCAAGACACCAATTAGTCTCTTTCTTGTTTTTTTTTTTTTTTTTTGTTTGTTTATCTTGAATAACTTTATTGATTGTTTTAGTCAAGTCAGGCTGCCTTAGCAGAGTACCATAGAGTAGGTCGCTTGAGTGAATCAACCTCTCCCTAAATAGTGAACACTAATCTTAAGGACAAAGTCTAATTCCTGTTACAAAAACATCTTTTCTTTCATAAAAAATTCCAGAATGATGAATTAGTTCAAATGAAACATGGTCTTTTCAAGTTTTAATTAAATGTATTAGTGACACAGTGATATGGCAAATAATGTCATGAAATGCCATTTGAGTTTATATCTATTGTCCTTTCTGTTTATTCAGGAGATTATGAAAGGTGGTCTGAATATTTGTGGAAAGCTATTAATTAATCCTTTTACTAAATTCTTTCATTAAGAGTCACAAATTTCAAATTAAACTAGAAGTCTTTAGATCATATTTTTAATTTCTGAGAAGCCAATGGGATTTTGTTGTGATGACAGCAGTGTTTACAGAGATGCTCTCTTGTCTTCCACATATTTGTGTTTCTTATAGAAGGAGTAGTTTCTGTTGCAGGTAACTCTTCCATTTGTCATAAGAGACTTTCTTCCCATCCTAAGTTGTTTGTGTCCTAGAGTCAGGAATAGGAACTAATTTGCCACACTGATTTCTGCCTGTAGCTTTAACTCTTTGTAGATCAAAGTGGGTTCCTTATCTACATTGTCATTATGAGTGACAGGCCAGCATTGTGCAGTGCAATACATCAATTCACAGTACAAAAGTAATAGTACTTCCTCCTTTGGAGTAAATCAAAGTGATGGTCTCAAGCAATTGCATTTCATCCTACAGGGGCAAGTCATTCTTAAGACTACCATTGATCTACTTTTGTGTATATCTAATCACCACTTTAAAATGTGGGTTGTGTGAATATTTAAAAATGAAAGGAAGGAAGGGAATTATTCCTTATCAACAAAGGAAAGAGATCATTTCTATACCTAGGGAGCCAACATGTGTTCCTGGAATCACAGGTGATTTTGTGTTTTCTACTTTGTGTTGTTGTTGATTTCCATCATGTATATCTTTGATAGTTTCTAAAGCTATTTTTACTTTGGGGGAAAAATAATTCTTAACAGCATAGATTAGATTTGACCAGAGTTTTGTTTTCCTTAAAGGAAACCATTCACATGAAGAAAAAAATTCTATGTACAAAACAGTCATTTTTTTAAAAGATTATATTTATTTATGCATACAAAACTGGGGTACAGGCCAGAGGTGCAGGGACAGAGAGAGGTTTCACCAGACAGAGTGAAGAGCAGAACAGGCAGATTGATGAAGTACACTGCTGAGGGGGAGCAGCTACAGAGACAGGAGAGTTCTACTAAGCCATGTGGGTCAGCTTTCAGGCTGGGGATCGAACTCATGCTGAAGTGGCTGAAATGGCTGTTGCTAGCTTTATCGTGCTGCACTTTAACCCATTGTGCCACCAGGCAGGGCCCCCAAAATACAGTCATTTTATTCAGTAGGAGTGATTAAGGAATGGATCACCAATATTAACTGGGAGTAACTATATGGACTCTACATGGATACAGACCAAGAGCCTATCAAAAGGAAAATCACCACGTGGCTTTCACCCAAGTTTTTTAAAAACTTCTATTTCAAGTAACTAGACCAAAACCCAAAATGGGCATCTCTCAATCCAGCAGTCATGCCTCACCCACATTGCATAACTCTAAACCTACCCAGTTCTTTCCCCCAATTCTTACCCCCCCAATTTTCTTCCCCCAGTTCTCACTTTTATATAGCAAAATGATTTGAAGTACTCTAACCAGTAGGTTTTACAAAATGAATGGCTTCAGCTTGTTAGCAAAGGAGAGTGGGACTGAGATTCCTCCTTTTCACCTTTTTCATCTTGGAGTGATGCCTAAAGCTTCTAGGGGAAGAAGGGTTTTATGGTATATAGATTAAAAAAAAAAAAACACTCTGTGACACATCCTCACTTTACAAGTAGGGAAACATGTAAAGAGATTAACTTATTCACCAGGATGGAATTGCCAGGATCAGAATAAGTTCTTTTGACACTTGTTCTGTGAGTTACTGTTTTCACAGCACCACCTACGCTCCTTTCTAGAACAAATTCCTATAGGGTAAAATAAATACTCAGGCCCAATGAACAAGTACTATCCTTGCCCCAAATCTGAGCTGTTTGTTTTCTGGCAGAAAACTAATTAGCAACGTTTCAAATTATTGGGGTTCTTCTGAAGGCAGCAAAACAAAATATAAATGTCTTTAAATTACCTAATACAAAACCTCTGAACAGCCATTGTGTTAAATGTCACAAAAGATTTTCATCTTAGTATTTAGTGGCTGGCAGGAGATGACTCAGTGCCATGGAATTTAATTTTAAATTATTTTCAAATAAATTCACAGGTCCAATAGCATGAAACTTTGGAAGGTGACAAAGATTTAGCAGTTTGAGAGTTTTTAAAGCCATATATCAAAGGGTAACTCTGATAGTTGTGGGGATTTATCGTGTTCTCTACCCTGATTGTTTCTAAAAGCTCTCAACCATGCTTCCCTGGGCAAGAAAATTAAATTTGAAATTCTTGCCATACTTGCTTGCATAGGACCTCAAAATACCGTGCCCTGTGCTCAAACAAGCCTTTCTGGGGGCTGTCATTAAAGTCCTGTTTCTGGATGAGGACACAGAGGGTGCATCCATTGGTCAAGGTCACCCAGTGAGTCAACAAGCAAAGCTGGGAAAGCAACCCAGACTTTCTGACTCCCTCGCCTGTCCTCTGACCATCAAACCATATACTCCTGACCAGGATGAAACAAGCTTGTCTGCCTCAGCATTCAGACCGAGCAGAGTGAAACTGCGATTTGCCCACTTCCCTTTCAAACATTCATATGCCATTTATTTCATCAGCTAAAGGGCAAATCGCTCCAGATCATTCTTCACTCCATAAATTCATTTTTTTAAATTAACTTTGCAAGGAATTGCTACCTCAATTTGTCAGAGTAACAAAAAACACCCCAGCCTCCTACTCCCCCCCCCCCCCATTGTTTCATATTGTGTAACACTGGCCATGTGGCCGCTTCAGAAACCCACAGAAGCTCCTTCCTTTGTTCTGCCGATAGCCGATCGCCGGTTCCATTGCCAGTGTCTCCATGTGGCCTTCCCTGTGCTGGGGTCGGAACCCATGGTTCCTGGCAAAGACACATCTCGTGGACAAGCCAGGCCTTGACGTGGCTGCTCCTCCTCCTGCTTTTTTGAATGTTCCTTGACCACAAGAGAACCCAGTTCTCCCGCCAACTATACCCCACATGCCACTTGAAATGTAGTCAGTGGTGATGAGCTAATTGGACGCCAGCCAGAGTCCAGAGCGACTTTACTGAGGAGGAGGGAAAAGCAATGCAACCAGGTCTGCTGCCAGTGAGTGCTATCTCCTGCCAATGACCACAAGAAGGGGAGAATGATTTTTAATACCCTGAGGGTGAAACAAACCCACGAGTAAACTGTCCCTCTCTTTCTCTCACAGCCCATAAATTTTTTCTCCCTGCTTTTTATACCTGTCATGTTTGATCAAAAATATTTCTTTCTGAAAATGAGCTCAATTGTTTACTCCCAAAGACCTGTTGCCATTTTGAGGACAACTTTCCAAACACTTGGGTTGGGGTTTTCCACCAGCCAGACCCATGCCCTCTCCTCTGTTGGCACTTAGTCATCATGCTCTGCGGTGACTTCACTCCCTGTCAGCAAAGGCAGGGAGCAGCAGAGAAAAGGAATAAGGGAAGAAGGAGGGCTTGGAGGCCACCCAGCCGCCTCTATCTCCTTCCTGTATGCTTTATTCAATCCGCTCAGCCCACAGAAAGCATGCTGTGACTAGGTGAGATCCCCAAAGTCTCCTGAGATTTTAGTTCTGCCCCCACAACCCGAAGCGCCATGCCTCTCCTTCCCTGATCCTCCCTCTGCCTCCTTTTTGCATGGGAGAAACTTGAGTGCTCAGTGGGTCCCTCTGCATTTTCAACAAAGTCCCCACTGACAAATGGGTTGGCTCCAAATCAGTTTCCCTAAAGGTCTTAAAATTGCAAACACTTAAAATGCCAAAGTCTTTCCCATCACCCATGGCTCCAAACACATCATATTATTTTAGTTTTCAGCACTTTCTGCGTAGCCACCAAGCACTGTATTCCCATGAGAAGAAATAGTTTGTTTAATGTGACAGCACTGGATGTACTCCAGCGAGAGTGACAACATAATTTTGTTTACTATTCATTCCAAGTTCTAAAGAAGTAAACTTCATTAACTTTTCCAAGAAAACACAAAGGCTCTATTATTTGCTTTACCCATAAAATTAAAAAAGAAAAAAATAACTTTGATGTCCCTGAGAAGGCAGGTTTTTGAAGTTTCTATTGCACTGCCCAGGTGATCTAGAGGCTGATACCACCACTGCTGGCCTCTGACCTGTGATGGAAACACCCAGGTCAGCAGTTCTGTGCGGTACTCAGCACACGCCTGTCTGCCCATCCATGGACATTTAATGGTTCGCTTTGACTAGTGGAACAAAGAGGTGTTACATCTCTGGCTAGCGTTATCTAGATAGACATTTTTCACTCACAGTTAACAAAGCTATGAAGATAGCTATCTCATTCCAAGCTTTCTTTACATGAGAAAATAAGAAACCTTAACATATACTGGGCCCTGTGGAAGTCCAACTTGAATGACACATGGCCTAGAGACAATGAAGAGCCAGGAGGGGAAGCTGGGAGGACAAATCAGCCTGTCTGTCCCCCTGCAGAGCCAGAAGTGCCCCGAGCTCTGTTTACACTTGTGTTTCCTTGATTCTCTATCCGCAGAGTGGAAAGCTACTCTTCGGATGAAAGATTATAAGGGCAAGTATCTGGAAAAATTATAATTTTTAGAAAACTGCTTTCAGTTAAGAAAAAATTAGCTCGAAAACCAAACCAAACCCCCAAATTAGATATTGAAGTAGTTCAACTTATTTTTTACGACCTTTTTTTCCTGCCAAAAGGAAATGGTCGTGTGTGTGATTGTGTCAGCAAGCACGCAGCCTCTGATTGCTCAAAGAAATTAAACTGCTTTCAGAGGGAGTATCAGGCAAGCCAGCCCAAGAAAAGGAGTTTAAGGCTGTTTGCATTCATTAAAATGTATCTGGAGAATGATAAATCTTCCATGTATGTCAAGCAGTCATCTTCTCTGCTTTATTTTAAAAGCGGCATTTGAAGATGTGAGAGTAAACAATGATGTGAAAGTTTCCTTCAAAGGGCTTTCTTGTTCTTTTTTATTTCTCACCATAATTAAATGGTGTTTCTGGCTTAATATCAGAGTTAGAAAGAAAGCAGTGAGTAGGAAGGCTGAAAGATTCAAAAATCAACAGACTCCAGGAATAGAGCTATATGAGACAACTGAATTTAAAAAGAAAAACTGATCTTTTAAAAAAGAAAAAGTGAACTTAAAATGAAAAAGACCACTTTTTTAAGTTAAAAGTTTTTTTTTAAGTTTTTGTTTTAAAATTAATTTTTTACTGTTGTGTGAAAATATATCAAAAAGAATATTCATCATTCTAGCCATTTCTAAATGTACAGTTTGGTGGCATTTAATACACTCACAATGTTGTATGATTGGCACTACTTAAACCCAAAACATTTTTTATCATCTCCAATAAAATAAATCTCTATCCATTAAATGATCATGCCCCATTTCTCCCCTTTCTCCCCAACCCACTCTTCCTTTTTCTATGAATTTGCCTAGTCTAGATATATTATGTGAACTGAAATCATACAATATTTGTTATTCAATGTCAGGATTATTTCAGTGCGCATAATGTTTTCCAAGTCCATGCATGTATCCAAATTTCATTCCTAAAAAAGACAATTATCTGTAACAGTCAAAATTATTATCTACTTCTTTATTTGCAAGCTTTGTTTTCTGATTTTTTTAAGGTCTCTGATCCCACCCAGTTTTGCTTCCTATAGTGTTCTGAGCACTTGAAAGACATTCCTTTGCTGTCTAAGAAGCCCAAAGAGTTTCTGGGTTTGGTTTTATTTTTGTTTAGATTTCCTGACATTGGTAACTGACAGGCTTCTGTCTTAAAACCAAAGATCCAAAAGTCTTACAGTGAGGCACCCTAGTCCACTAAAAGCATTATGTTGGCCATGCTTGACTCAAATGTTTGTTGTAACTTTCCTCCAGTCAACCTGCTGAGGGAGAGTTTGAGCCTCCCCAGGTAATGCCTACAGGTAATCTTCACAGTCCCCTTTTTTGACACTTTTTTTTTTTAAAGATTTTATTTTATTTGTGCATACAGAACTGGGGTACAGGCCAGAGGCTCAGGGGCAGTGAAAGGCTTCACTAGAGACAGAGCGGGGAACAGAACAGGCAGATCGACGAAGTACACTGCTGAGGGGAGCAGCGGGCCGGTCAGGAGAGGTCTGCCACGCCATGTGGTCACCTCCGGGGCAGGCGGGAATCGAACTCATTCGGAAGCGGCTTTAGATTCTCAGTGCTGTACTTTAACTGCTGCGCCACCAGGGAGGGCCCTTTTTTGACACCTTTTAATCTATTGTTTTTCCACCCTAGTGTGTCGAATGCAACACTTTTATAACAAATACTTTGTTAAGTTCCCTTTACTGTCCTAAAGTGAAATCTTTGGCAATATAACCTATGTTTGTACATCCAGTATTTTTTTAAGTCAAGAGAATGTCTTAAGCCATAACATAAATTAGAAATAAAAAAGAATGTTTTTAAATAAAATCATGTGTATCTCAAGCTTACCTGGGAACAACTACATTGGAAAATATTGTGAAGGAATCAGAAACTCTTCTTTGGTTGGATGAAAAAGTTTCTTTGGTTGGATGAGAAAGTTTGGATGCATTTTGTACTCAACAACTACTACAAACCAAGACAAATATGTTACATATACCGTTAAATGCCCTGAGCAATTTTGTAGTTTTCCAACATTCATGCAAAATTTCAAAACAATTTTTTAAAGTTCTGAAAAAAGCATAAAGTTTTATTCTTAGAAAATATAGGTGTATTGGTACTGTGTACTAAATACTTTGGGCTTGTATGTAAGCTGGAGTTAGGTTACTAGCTTGAATGCTTGGATACAGGCTTGTCCAAATTCAAGACTATTTAGTTGGATATTGAAAATGTAGGGTGCGGAACAAGTTTTCATTCTGCAGAATTGTCCCAAACTTGCATAAAGCTGACACTCTTAATATCTACCCAGTAAATGTCAATGGCCCCAACCAGTGAGACAATCAAAAAACAAATCAATATTTCTTAATGACCCTTGGGAAGTATAACTGGTCAGATGAGAAGGGAGCAGATAATTTGAAGTACATCTCGAATTAGGAGGTTTACATGCCCATTTCCAGAAGGGGTTCTGGACAGAGTCATGTCAGGAAGGAAGGCACCCATAAGCTTTCTGGTTTATGAGTGCTTTTCACATGTCCTTGTGCACACCAAGGGGTTGAGGTGGTATCCTCTGTCTTTCTCTTCTGTGTCTTTCTCTTTGGGCACTTCATCCAACACTATCTGTGTCAAGCAATTGAACAAGTTCATTGTAGCATGGTGGAACCTCAGGGTTTGAACATGCAAATTTTGCTATGACAGTTTCAGAAAAGCACTCAGGTTCTTTCTCCCATTTCATTTTTCCCTTCTAAGTTCACCCATAATCGCAGTCCCCAGACCAAAGTAAGTAATCTTGGTGCAGCCCCCATGCTATTTTTAAAAATCAAATAATTCTTTTCCATATGTATCTCCAGTCCTACCTCCAAAACTGGTCCTGTGCCCTCACTGTTCTCATAGTTTGCCTGCACTCAATTTGGTGGCAGCCTGCATTTTGTATCGAAATCACCCTGGAAACTGAGCTTTGTACGCTCTGACATCTTAGTGCCCTGGGTCATCTCTTCTGAGGGACCAATCTTGTCACATTTTAAAAATATGTTCTAAAAGAATGGTTTCCTTCTGTGTCTGTAGAGTCTATTTTTTCCCTCCATTCCCCATCACTTATGTTATCTACTCAGATTCTTAAAATAATCCCATAAAATAGATCAGAGTGGTGACATCTTATCACTGAGGTCACTGAGGAACAGGGATTTATTGATTTGCCAAAGTTACACAGATAGTAAGTTAAAATTCTCCAATAACAGGGTTTCTTGTTTGTTCATTTGGGTTTTGTCTTTATTTTTTGGTCTTTAAAATTCAGGAGGCTTTTCAAGCAGTTTTTCATTAACCTCATTAAAATAATAAAATCATTCTCAGTGACCTATTTCATATCTACCCATTCTACATTCTTTGGAGATGGAGCAAGCCTTTCAAAAAGCTTTTTCTTTGTTTATCAGTACAGTCAAAAAGCTACTCATTTCTCGTCTTTCATCCGATCTCCAACAGTGCCTCTGCCCTTAAGATGGTCAAAGTCTCCCTTGCCACCACTATTTTTTTTCTCTGCATCCAAAATTGCCACATGTATGGCCTATGTTTTGGTGCAAATCTGTGAAAATATTTTCCATTCAATTTCTGAGGCATGTTATAGGCAGAAAACTTAAGGACTTGGGATTTCTCAGAAAAGCAATTAGCACCTGTTCACCACCCAATCCCCAGCTCTCCTTTTCTTTTATCCTGGTCCTTAAACCTGGAATGCATCACCATCTTCCTACTCAAAAAATCCATACAGACTCAATACCCACCTTGCCTGCCTCTTTCTCTTTGATTCTTTCATCTTCTAAAGTGATTCCTCCATTTCTCCCATAGCACATCATCTCAAACCTATTGAGTAATTTCTTAACTCTTGACTACCCCAAGTTTCAGTTAGGGACCCTCACCAACTATGGCTACATCTTCATTCAACACCCTAAAGATTTTGCTTCATTGTCTTCTTGCAACTGTTATTTCAGGTAAGAAGCGAGTGAGTTGTCTATTTTGATATTCTGTAGTAGTTTTTGTAATTTCTTTTATCTTCAGTGTGTCAAAGGTCATGAATTTGTGTAGCTGCTTCATCATGTGTGGCACATGGTACTTTCCTTTCCATCTAAGGGCTTAGTTCTCCCTTCAAGTGTTGTTCCTGTTGTCTACATGAGGATCTCCTGCATTATCTCTATGATTCCTTCCCATCCACCCTGGGGAGCCATATGTCAGTAAGCAAACTCTTGCAGATCTCTTATCCATGCCTCTTAACTTCTGTTCATGCATTTATTATTTGTGCTCTGTTCTGTAAGGATATGGGATATGTGGTTTCATTTTCTTTTTTAGAAGTTCAAGATTCTTATTTATTTTTTAGTTTTCTTAAGATTTATTTATTGATGCATACAGAACTGGGGTACAGGCCAGAGATGCAGAGGGTGAGAGGATTCACCAGAGACAGAGTGGGGAGCAGAACAGGCAGATCTACGAAGTACACTGTTGAGGGGAGCAGTAAGTGAGACAGTCTACTGCACCCTGTAGATCACCTACGGGGCCAGGGATCGAACTTGCACTGAAGCAGCTGTGGGTAGCTGGCAGAGCTTGTCCTAACCCTTTGTGCCACCAGGGAGGGCCTGTGTGGCTCTAGCTTTGTCTTTGCTGAATGTCAGGCCTCTTTTGAATTTTTTCTCTAATAAATTTCATTGTTGAAATAGAACATTATACAGAGAAATGTATAAGTCCTAACCATACAATTGATGAAAAATCACAATGTAAACACACATGTGTAAATATCACAGATGAAGAAAGAGGAAAATGCCTGTAAATGCTCTCTTTTCTGCATTAACATATGGTGTATATGTTACCTTAGTGAAATGAAAAAATGAGAAAAAATGGAAATTTATTTGCAATTAGCACAGATATTCACTCTATAAGAATAGCCATTCAAGGATTAAGGCAAAAAGAGTTTTGTTTAATGAGATAAGCATGACATCTTTGATAGCTATAAGGATCTAGTTCATTGTGAAATTGCTGACACAAATTCTAATTATTCCCTCTTGCTCATATGATTATTTTTCTCACTCCTCTTCCTCCTTTATAATATCAGTTCATGGGTTTTATGGCCAAATCGTATTGAGAGGAAGTTTTTCTGAAACAAATCTTCTCCTTGAAGTCTAAAGATGGATTATTATGCAAGGACCCTAGCCTGGTTTAAGCTCCACTCTGAATTGAGGGAAGGGAAGGATTTGGAAATGTAGAAGGAAATGACTGTTTCTTTTCCATAAGAGATGTATATGGAAAGGAATCTCTTCTTGGACCATCAAATAAAGGTAGATGAGCCCTTGGGATGTGAGAGAAGAGGGTAGAACGGTATACTGGCTTCCCAGTCTCATGCTCTGCCTAATGCTCTGAAGTTATTATCATGCATCCTTTTTGGGAGCTGCCTCTCTCAGTGGGTACTTTCAAGAGGGGAAAGATCTCGAGCAGCTGATCCAACTTGCAGTTCCAGCGCAGGACCCATAGAGTCTCAAAAAATATCTAGGTCATTCAGTGACTGGAAATTTCAATTCAACAGCTTCTTATTGAGTGTCTACCTTTTTTGTCAATCATTCAACTACTATTTATTAATCTTCTGCACCAGACTCTATTTTAGGAGCCATAGTAAATACAATCAATAAATGAGAGTAACTCATTCAGTTGCAAGGAAAGTTATACAGAAATAATGATGACTATTAACAACAACAACAAAAAAGGCCCCCCCAAAAAAGGACATCTTACTAAGGCTAACGTAAATAGTGTTAGGTTTTAGCCTGTCCCAAAAATGGAATTTTAAAATAATCAATTGGAGTTTCCTGGACAGCACTAGTGAGGTAATCTGCTTGATATCACCTCTTGCCTGTTGGAAAAACCTTGCCGTCCTTGAAATAATCTTTCTTTTCTTTCACTAATAACCTTGTCACTTTCCTACTCTAAAAGCCTTCCATTCTGTGCAGGCCCTTACAGAGCTTTTCTATTTGCTAAATTGGATATTCTTCTCTTCATAAATTGTTTGATGAAAGTAATTAAATTTCTAAATTTATTTAAAGTCTTTATTAAACCAACACTATTAAAAAGCTATGTATCCTATACAAATGACACTGGGAGCAAAGATGGGAGATCCAAGAGGGAGATCACACTCAGATCACCAAACCAAAATGGCTTCATAGAACGTGACATTGAAGGTGATCCTTCCAGCCAACTAGGAATTTAGCTGAGATGGGGAAGGAAGAACATCCAAGATAGTAACCCAGAGGAAAGTGTACAACTTAAATTCTGTATAGTGAGTTTGAGTGGAGACCAATAAGCACAGAAGCAGTCTGTGTGAACTATACTTGTCGATTAGAACTCTAATAGCCAATGAAAGCTGTGACAAAACATTTTAATACTAGTACAGGGTTCCTGAGTAAAACTAAGTGATTTTTGTTAATATCGTATAATCTGGCTTTCTGCTTCAAACCATGACAAAGTTTCCCTTGCCCTTAGGGGCTTTTTTTTTTTTTTTAATAAATGAACTAGAGAAATGATTTGCCATGTTTCCTAAATAAAATTTGGGTAAGATAAGAAGTAATGGTAAGAGAGTTATTTCTGACTAAATGGAATACAGGAGGCTCTGTTAAAAGTGTACCTTTAGGCCTGCCCTCGTGGTGCAACAGGTAAGGCCGCAGCACTGCAAGCTGGCCACAGCCGATTCAGTATGAGTTCGATCCCCACCTGCCCTTAAGGTGATCCACATGACTTGACAGACTTCTCCTGACCCGCCCGCTGCTCCCCTCAGCAGTGTACCTCATTAATCTGCCTGTCCTGCTCCCCACTCTGTCTCTGCACTGCCCCTCACCTCTCACTGCCCCTGCACCTCTGGCTTGTACCCCATTTCTGTATGCATGAATATATTTTTAAAATCTTAAAAAAATAATACAAATAAAAAATTGTACCTTTAAACATGAATAACAGGGTACAGACTGGAGAAGATGAATGCAGATCTTGAGCTTCTAGTTCTATTTGTGATACTCACAGAGGAGACGGGTAGAACTCTGAGACACCAGTGCTGTTGGCACCTCTTGTCCTTCATAGACATAAGCTGTGAAAGTACTCGGACCCTGCCAGTTAACCATGGTCATTAAGTGAGCTCATTAGCATAAATTGTATGACCCTTGTGCAATCCTATAGACTTAGATTCTGAAAACATTGTTTTTACAAAATAATACTATATATGAGCACTATGCACACAATGTTGAGGGGGGAGAGAGAAGGGGAGAAGTTGGGGAAGTCTTCTGGGAGAAGTGGATGATGACTTTGAAATCTAAGAGATTAGGTGGAAGTGTAGGGAGGGCATGCCAAGCACAGAGACCAGCAGGTAAAGGTAGCAAGGGAGAAGTGGATGGAATCAAATCGTGTCAGCAGATCTGGAGGATGAAAGTAGAGGAGGGTTAGTGAAGAGAATACCTCTAGGTACAGTAGATTAAGATTTTTAGCTCTTACCCCAAAAACAATAGGACTCATTAAAGCATTTTAAACAAAACTAGAGCAGAATTTCACTTTAGAAAAATCACTCTATCAGCTGGATGAAAGACATGAGTGCTAGATAGAGGACTGAAGGGAGAGACCACTCAACTTTGTATTCCAACTGGGCAGCCCATGCGAGGCAGGACCGTATCAAAACACAGTAACTAAACTGTTTAATAGAACAGAACTTTGGACTGTCTGGTTATGTCATTAAGACTTCTCACTACTATTTGTCAGATCATTGCTCAAGCCATTTTTTTTTTAACCAAAAGGTTTATAAATAAGAGTATCACATACATTGAGGAAATTTTACTTTAACTTTTCTGAGAATGAGAATCCAACCTCTTGCGAAGTTCAGCACATTCCTCAAAACTGCTCTCACGCCTTCCTAGAAGACTTTTCAGGATCTCTGGTTCATGGCATGCTGGACTTCTAATACAAGGTGTCTGAGATGTCAGTGGTGTGGAAATGAGGTTCAAATCCAGAAAGTTCTACCTTGCCAGTCCCCTTTCTTTTTGTGTTGATTTCTAGTTTGTTACTGTTGTGATCAGAGAAGATACTTGATATGACTTCACTTTTCATGACTGCATTAACAATTGTTTGTGACCCAACATATAGTCTAGTCTTAAGAATATGGTCTATGTACACTTGAGAAAAATGTGAACTGAGTTGGGGGGGGGAGGTGTTGCAGTACTCTCTAAGTGACTGTTAAAACCACCTGCTCTAATTCCTTGTTTAAGACTATTGTTTCCTTGTTGATTGTTCTGTCTGGTTGTTCTGTCTGTCACTGTAAGTGGGATGTTGAAGTCCCCTATTATTATCCTGTTACTCTCAATGTCTGTTTTTAGTTTCTTAATAACTGTTTTATATATTTTGATGTTCCTTATTTGGTGTATACATATTGATGAGTATTGTGTCTTACTGATGTATTGCTCCTGTAATCATTATATAATATCCATCCCTATCTCTTGTTACCTTTTTTTAGCCAGAAGTGTATCACATATAAATATAGCTGTCCCTCCCCTTTTAGATGCCATTTGCTTGTAGGATTGTTTTCTAAATTTTTACTTTACATCTATGTTTAACTTTAGAGTTCAGTTAGGTTTTTTAGAGATAGCAGATTGTTGTGTTTTATTTACTCATCTAACCAGTCATTCTATGTTTTTTGACTAGTAAATTCAGTCTATTTACATTAAGAGTGATTATTATATGCTACTGTCATTTTGTTTGATTGGTTCTATATATTCATCCCTTGTTCAATTTTTATGGATTTTGCCTCTTAAATTTAGATGAGTAAACCCCTTTCAACATTTCTTGTAATGTTGGCACACTACTTCATTTTTATTTTTTTGGGAAGGGATTTATTTTTCTCTCAAATCTGAGAGTTGCAGGATACTGTTCTTGCCGATAGCATGCTGAAGTCCGATGAAAGCTTTCTGGGAGTACCTTTATAAGTTATCTGCATTTCTCCCTTCAATAATTTATTTATATTGAAATCTGGGTAATTTCATTAATATGTATCTGTTGTAGGTCTCATTGCATTTATATAACCAGATTTTCTTTTAGTTTCATGGATTATATAGTTAGCTCCTTTCCCAGATTTTGGAAGTTTTGCTCTGTTATTTCTTTGAATAGGTTTTATGTTGTTCCCCCTGCACTTTCTCTTCTGGAATACCCATTATCTTTACATTGCCTTTCCTAATGAAATTGGATAATTTTTATGTGCTTTCTACATTTTTTTTTCAAACATCGTATTTTCCCTCTTTTCCCCTCTTGGTCTTTTGCATTTTACTTTCTTTATGTGCTCTGACTCAATCCTCAATTTAGTCTATTCTGCTTACATATCATTATCCCAAGTTCTTGATCTCAGTCATTGAGCCTTTTACATTCTGAATCTTTTATTTATTTAAAACTTCAAATTTTTACCTTCTGTTAACTATGAATGAGCTGCTTCTGAGCTCATTTACTTGCTTTTCTGAATTTCCTTGATTAGTTTTTCTGATTTTTCTTTTATCACTTTGACTAGCCTGTCTGATTTTTCTTGTATTGCTTTGTGTTTATTATACCAATTTTGAACCTTATCTAATAGAAAATCCTCCATGTGTTTTTGGTTGAATTCTGGAAAATTGTGCTCTCTTTAATATATTATATATCCTTGAGATCTTGAGTTGCCATCTGTTATATTTTTTAATCTACCTATTTTATTACTTTAAAATTTACTATATTAAGTAAAATTTAATATAGCTATAGCAGTAACTTAGAGAGTTGAACAACTTTTATTTTTTTCACAAATTGTGTTGTGGTTTAATTTGAATTGATTTAGCTTTTTTTTGCTTTTGCAGATTCTGTAGCTAATGAAATATGTTTTTGCAGTTACTGATGCAGTGGTGGGTGAGGTAGATTTGGGGGGAGGTGGAGGCCCAATCACTGATGGTAATGTGGTGGGTGGGGGCAGTGACTGGCTCATGTTTATTGCACCTCTGATAACCCTCCTCTCTTGAAGTTCTAGATCTTTGAATTTCTGCATTGTTAGTACAGATCATAAGGTCAATGCCTGTCCCAAGTGATGGATGTAAGGAGAGTATAGTCTAGAGTTTTCTGTTCTTTTCCTTAACAATATCTGCCTGCATGAGGTACTGTATTTTTCCATCTTTGTTTCCCTCTCCAAAAGTACATATCTCTGTACTATTCAACTTCCTTCCCCCAGTACCCCTAAACTGAGCTGGTACCCTGTCAAACCATCCCCTGCACTGGACCACAGTCTGCACGTCTTTTCTTACCTACCTCCTGTTCTGTGACTCTCCTCCATGTCTCTACTTTGCAGTACTTGCTAGACTCTGATGTCCAAGGGACACTTCATTTTCATCCCAGTCTAAGGAATTCTCTTATGTAGTATACGCTAGTTAACTGTTAGCTGTTCCCCTCAGGAGTGAAGCATGAAACCTCTTCTGCCTCCCCCTTGGTCACATTCTCCTAAATGTACAAATTTCACAAGTTTCTTATGCCATCGCTGCACCTACTAGGTACTTGTATTAGTTTCCAAAACTTAATACCTTGAAATACTGCAATATTATCATTGTGGTGATCAGAAGGCTGATATGGAGCTCACTAAGCAAAAAGGAAGTTGTGAGTAGGCTTGGGTCCTTTTAGAGACTCACAGGAAGAATGTTTTCTTACCTCCTCTACCCATATTCCTTGGTTTGTGGCCTGTTCCTCTTAATTCAAAGTCAGCAATGTCCGGCAAAGTCATGCTCACAATGTAATTAGTCTGGTTCTCTATGTTATGCCTCCCTGTTAAGGCCCTGTGTGAGTAGTTTGGGTTCACCTAGATAATCTAGGGTGATCTCCTAATTACAAGCTTATCTGAATAGCAACCTTAATACCATTTGCAAACTCAAAGTCCTTCTTCCATTGTATTAATCAGCCAGGGCTTCCAAAGACAGATTGGGTGACTTAAACAACATAAATTTACTTTTTCTTGGTTCTGGAGGCTGAAGTCCAAGACCAAGTTAGTGACTGCCTTAGTTTAGTGTCTCTTCCTGGCCTGTGGACAACTACCATTTTGCTGTGTGCTCATATAGCCTTCACTCTCTACACCCACACACTCTCAGATCACTTTCTCCCCATCAAAGAATGCACATCCTATCAGGTTAAGGCCTCTTATTATGGCCTCAATTAAGCTTAATTACTTCCTTAAAAACACCATGTCTGAATACACATTGAGTCACATTGAAGTTAGGAATTCAAATATGAAGATTTAAGGGAACACAACTCAAACTATAAACCCATGTAACCTAATATATTCCAAGGTTTTAGGAATTAGGGTGTACATATAATATGGCAGCATCTTTCTGCCTACCATAGCACTCAATAAGCATTCATTGATTGAATGAATGAAAGCATGAATTCAAAAGCAGGAATGCTTGTAGGGAAACTCAATCCTAAGGATGGCTGCCATTAGCTCAACCTGGCCTCCCAAGGAAAGAGTCTTAGAAAACCAACTGTGGATGATTACAAAGTTAATAGAGGAAAGAATAAGGAAAATATTAACACTATATAGTCCAATACTTAGTCTGCAAGTAAAAATTTAAACCCAGGAAGTTCAAATCACTTGTTATAGAACCACAGTTCTCCCAACCCTGAGTCTAGTACTCTGTCTACTGTATCAATCAACATTTGCTGTAACATAAAGAGGTGCTGCCTCTTTAAGAGGGAAAAGATAAAAGAAGCAAAACTGTAAATTAAGAAACAGAAGCAATCCACCATATCAGACAAAGGTATCCCTTTTAAGGATTTTGAAAGCAAATTACGTGGAAACTCTTAAGTATGGAGAAGTTAGACAAGGGTAGGAGTCTGTTTTCTCATCTATACAATGGGCTAAAAATAATTTCTAGTTCAAAAAAATATTGTCAGTTAAGAAAAAGAGTGTACCTAGAATAAGTTGTTGGGTTTTGTTTTGTTTTGTTTTGTTTTTTTTTGCTTTTATTTTCTTTAGCAGGTTATTTTAGAGTAATAAATGTAGGTAACATTCCTGTTACTATCATTATTATTACTACTACCAGCAACTTTGAATGCATTTATTATAAAATCAACAGCTGAACCTACCTTCTGTTTGGTGCTGTACTGGTACCAGGACATAGAAGTAAATGAGAGAGTATCCACCACTGTGTATTTCAGGCTAGGCAGTAAGCACAAGCCTAAATGCCTGGGATGACCACATGGGTGAAATTTGTGTGTGAAGTGAGCCAGTTGTGCCCGCTGGCAGGAGGAAGGCCTGTGTACATGAAACAGTTTCTACTGTGTTCCAACCAATTTTTGCCATGTTGTGCTTATGCCAATATTGTCATATAGTCTAGTGTTTCAGGGGAAGCAGTAGCTTTGGATATTTACATATGATATATCAAACATTTTTTTTACACTGGCAACTCAAATCCAATACATCTGTGAACCACACTTAATAAATAGATTACTAGTTTGCAGTATCTCCACTTCTCTGCTAAAATGAAGAATTGACTTGATTGATTGACCTTAACATGGAATCTAGAATGGAATTCAGCAATCTTTGAACCTAAATGGAAGGGAAATATTTCTTATTTATATAACATAACTTATATTTTTATATATTGCATATCTTTTTATTAGATGGTAGAAAATATATGCTTTACTTTTACAAATGTCTGATAGAAATTTAGCAACTACTTATTTATGAGTCTCATCAACAGACCACAGTAGTATTAAGAGTGCCTGTGACTATCACACACACAAGATACAGATTTTTTTTTTGATATAACAATACAGTGTTGCAGCATCTCAAAAGACTCTCTTTGCTCATCAATGCTTTGAAAGATGACAATTTAAAGAAAGAACCAAGATATTATTTAATTTATCAAAAAAGAATACAGATAAGTATATCATGAATTTTATTTTAATAAATTGATAACTTTTATCATACTTATTTCATTTGCAGTGCTGTTTATGAATTTACAAAGATTATTTTGATAAGCATTCCATACACACACGAAGCACAAGAGAGTCCACGGCACACATACACACACACAGAACCAAATGAGGGGAAATGAGGAGAAAGGTGAGACAATGACTATCCCAAAATATTTTGGTTTCCTCTTTGATGTTAGTACAAGGCCATGTGGCAAATGTCAGTCCTTGAAGATAACTGAGGCACTTACATTAACTCCTTCAGGTCTCTCAGGTACTACAGTTAAGTCTATTTCAACTCCCATGAGTGACTGAGTCTTGGGGAAAACTGAAGTCCACTTTTGTTAATCTCTGTTATTAAAGTGGACAGCACTCAGAACTGCATTTTGTTCAGTAAATAGGTCACACTGAACTTCAGCAGTATAGCTAGAGATGAAGTTTTTTTTGTTTTGATATTGCTGGGCCAGGAGCTCTGACTGTTTGCTTGCCTTCCCAGTTAACCAAAACCTCTTTACTGGTGAATAATGGCTGGTTACTTTGCAGGTCTGGGAAATGTATTTGGCCTGTTCCTATTCTGGGCTTTCTGCTCTGCTTGCTGGGTTTTGCAAATCTGAGCTCAGTTGTGGGTTTATTTAGTTCCAGGAGACTGGGGTTGGCTTTTCACATTCCTAGGTCTCGTGTGTCTGAAGACCTTCAGTTTGGCTTTCCGACTGATCCAATGGTGTAACACTAGCTCCTGAATGGTAACATAAGTTTGGTAATAATAATAAAGCAGAAATAGGGAGCTATCAGAGATTATTAGTACTGGCATTTGAATTAAACCATATTGCAACAAATCTGTTTCAAGGGTAATAATCTTAGCTTGGACAGAATTGAATTCAAGACCTCAGCCTCGCTGGCAGTTCCCACATCCACTTCCTCTAAATATGAAACTTTCCAGATATTCTTAAAGGATACATACTTCAACTAGCCTTCAGATAATCTTCTAAAGCAAAGTCATTCCTACCACGCTCTGTTTTCAGATATTCAGATATTTTGGAGTCCAGGTAGCTGAATATTCCCAATGTTATAAGCCAGAAGGACCCCATATCTGTCTATAATTTCCCAAGAGCAGAAATGTTTCGTTCATTGTGTTAGCTTGAGCCTATTGCATGTAAGGTGTTAAAATATAGTAGATGGTTTAGCAAACAAATGCAATGCAAATTAACTATAATTACAAATTATTACCCATGTGCCATCACCATAGTCCCATGCACTCTTCCCATCTATTTTGATCCTGTTCCCCTCTTCACCCCTGTAAAATGTCTCTGATTTATAGTTGTTCATTGTTTTTCATTTTTACTTTATTACAATTGCTTTTTTTTTCCTGATCCCTTATGCTCCTGCTATAAGTGAAACCATCCATCAATTTTTTTCCTTTCTGTGTTATTTCACTAAGCATGATCCCTTCCAGCTCCATCCATGTTGCTGCAAAAGGAATCACACCAGTGAGAAAGGGACATATTAAAACAACTACTAACAAAAAATGTTGGTGAGGATATAGAGAAAAAGGAACTCTCCTACACTGCTGGTGGGAATGCAAACTGGTCCAACCACTATGGAAAGCCATTTGGAGGTTTCTCCAACTGCTAAAAATGGAGCTTCCATATGACCCAGCAATCCTACTCCTAGCCATCTACCCAAAGGACACAAATACGCTGATTCAAAAGGACACCTGCACCCCTATGTTTATTGCTGCTCTAATCACTTACACCAATTCTAATATTTCTTTAATTATATAAAAACTTGTTGACATGGATTTTTTTTTTGCAGTCATTTTTTTCTTGTTTTATAAGTGCTACTGTGTTTTAGGGGTCCAACTTTGAATAGCCCAGGACCCTTAAAAAGTATTATATATTTAACAACTTTTATTGAAAATACAACATAAAGTATCTGCAAAAAAAAAAAAAAGTATATATTTGATATTATCAATTTTGAGGATATTTCCATCCTTAGTCCATACACTGAACACCTCATAGCACTCCCTCCCACCATCAATACTTATCCTTCCTATCTGGAAACCTGAAAAGCTACATATATGTGGGAATGTTATCAGCAGTCTACTAACAATGCAATAGCTTTCTTGAGTAATACAGGTGTCTTTTGTTCGGAGCAAGTTTTTCAGCCAGTTTGGCAAAATAGCGGGAGAATATTGGCTTTTCAAGATCATTTCACATCATACCATATTGGCAGTTATTTATCTTCTCAGTATATAAGTATATGTGATGTTTGCCAAGGCTTATTTTGCCTTTGCTTCACCCTGCTGCACTGAGAGACTTGGGCAGTCTCTGCCTTTTTCTCTTCAACTATAAAACTAAAGAGAGAGTAGGGTAGTGCTTCAAATAATTTAGTGTTCTCTGCACGTTAAAGAGCAATGGTTCTGGGGCTATCTGCTATGCATTTTGTATGAAAGTAAAATAGAAATTCCTAATGGATTCTGCTGTTTCTCTCACCCTCATTTGGCATCAGAATCCTAAGGACAGTAGAATATTTAGGAGCCAGTGTATACTTATAAACAATAAAATGATCTTTAATGAATGGACAAATTCATATTCTACCAAGATATATATATATATATATATGTATATATATGTATATGCATATATATATGTATACAGATATATATATATATCTTATTGAACTAGAAATATAAACTTCACAATATGTTTTTACTTTCTGTATTTTCAGCACCTTAAGAAGATTCTTCAGGCCACTTATTACTATTCACATAATTGTATGCTAACTTGAGCTGAGTCTTTAACCTTATGAGGATCAGCATCCGTACTATATCATCAGAGGGAAAGCAAATTCACATTTGTTGTAAGGAAAGTACTTGCTGCATGAGATTCCTTTGCTTTACAAATAGAACATGGAAGCCCTCCCTGATGGTGCAAAGGGTTAGGACCAGCACTTCAAGCTAGCCATAGCTGCTCCAGTGCAAGTTTGATCCCTGGCCCCATAGTTGACCCACATGGCACAGCAGACTTGTCCTGTCTCTCACGCTGCTCTCCTTAGCAGTGTGCTTCATCAATGTGCCTACTCTGCTCCTCACTCTTTCTCTGGTAAATCCTCTCACCACCTCTGTACCTCGGACCTGTATCCCAGTTCTGTAAGCATAAATAAATAAATCTTAAAAACAAAAAATAGAGCATATACAGTATATCCTATTTTTATTTTATTGAAATAACATTGCATTAGAACATAATACAAATCTCAGGTGTTCGTCATGGAGAAGTAACATGTGATACTTCCTATTTAATAATAGTAGTGTGTCAATCCCAAGATGAGCTCAGAAGGCTGTTACCCAAGCATGCTATGTCCTGTATGGTGTAGATACATACACACACTGGTGTTCATGAGGATAAAAAAATGGTTGCATCAAAGAAACCTCATGTCACCACCCCCCCCACCCCCCACCCAAAATGTAGCGGCTTAAAGAAACAAGTCAATTGATTTCTCAATCACGTACCAGTCTGAGGTGAATATTTCCAGTTGGTAACTGTTGATGGTGATCATTCAGGAACCCAAATTAAAAGTAGCTTAGATATCTTCAATATCTGCCCCCCAAAGATAACCTAAATTCCATTTATGAACTTAAAAATATGGACTACAAACTGATAAATTTATCATATAGCAGTTTACAACATGACATATAAATTAACTTATCTTCACCCTAGAAATGTGCCTTTTTTTTTTTTTTTTTTTTTTTGCATGCTGAACTGGGGTACAGGCCAGAGGCTCAGGGGCAGTGAGAGGCAGAGACAGAGCGGCGAACAGAACAGGCAGATCAACGAAGTACACTGCTGAGGGGAGCAGCGGGCGGGTCAGGAGAGGTCTGCCACGCCATGTGGTCACCTCCGGGACAGGCGGGAATCGAACTCATGAGGAAGCGGCTTTAGATTCTCAGTGCTGTGCTTTAACCCGCTGCGCCACCAGGGAGGGCCGAAATGTGCCTTTTAAAAAAGAAATTGTTGCATAGGAACTGTTATATAGGAGGCAAATCATTGACCAAACTTACAAAAAATGCTCATATTCTAGTTGTATTGAAAGCCCAATTAATGAAGCTGAAGGCTTATTTCCTCTAGTTTGAGTTTTACAGTCAATAAAAACAGGAAAGGATTGAGAATAAAGGCCTAAAATGTCTCACATGTAGTCATGTCATTTGCCAATGTCAGGCTGTCTTTTCTGTAGAGGAAGCTAAACTTCAAAATATAAACAAATAAATGAATTCCTTTGTGTTCCATTTTTGTTGACACTGGATTTTTGTTCTGAACCAAAATAAAGTATTTTCTTTTTCTGAAAAGGCGTGACTTTAAATTGACCAATTGACCAAAGAGGAAAAATAAGAGGAGACAGTGGTGACTGTTTTTATTTTTATAGTGCACTGTAAAAGACCTTTAACCAAAAAAGTTTGAGAGGCTGCTAGGAATAGTGTGTTGAAAGGTCTTGGTCTCCTTTTTCAAAAATGACTTGAAGGATGATCCGTATTCATCTCTGGAGGGGTAAACAGAGTCAAGAAACGTAGTCAGCTTATAAAAGAGCATATTTACCAAAACCCAGAAAATAAAGAAGTTATATTATTCACATTTAGAGATTGCAAGGTTGTTTACTGCCATGCACAGTCCAGATATTCTATTGGACAGAATTATCATGTGATTTCTCTGTTGGGCCTGATCTCTTGGGATAGTAGACCCACAGCAGCTGAGCAAACACTCTGGAGTTATATGTAGCTCAAGACCACCGCAAGCGCTGCTGGAGGGCTTCTGGAGGAGGGGAAGGCAGCCACCCTGTGGAATCTGAGGGAGTGACTTCTGAGAAAGCGGTGGTCAGAGGGGGTGTTTCAGAAGCCTGTTGACTCGGTGGAGAACTCCAGACTCCCAGACTGTTTTCATCATCCCTGCCCTACCTCCACACCAGGTTAAGTCTGGGACCTCCAACCTGACCCTGTCAGACAGCCACAGGCACTGGTGCTAAGTCCCAGCAAACTGCCTTTCTGCCCTCCCACTGCTATCCCACAGTAGTTTTGGCTCACATCATTTCCTGCTACATTTCCTTTCTCCATTGCCATGTAGAAAAGTGTGATGGGGCATGAAAAATAGTATCACAAGCCAAATAATACACTCTATTTTAAAAAGACTGGTCCGGTGTCCTTAAATAAAAAATAATTCTGCTTGTAATTTCCAATGTCAGGCTACAAACTTGCAAGAAACCCAAAGACCGCAGGATGGGGTGGTATAGACTCAAGTGTGCTAGAGAATAGAAAAAGGAGCTAACACAAGAACCTAGAGAAAGCTCTCTAACTAAAACATGTGGCTCTGACGTTGGACGTTGGGCCTTGATGGCATTTGTTCTAGTCAAGGTCTTTCTATGACACAGAACATCAGGTGAGGTTAGTTATACATATAATCCCTGCTTAATATTAAGTCTGTAAGATTAATTATACCAAAGTACAATTTTTTAGCCTATATTAGTAAGGACAGTTTCATCTCTTGTAGCAAACTTGATATTAACAGAAATAGTTGCAAGCCAAGACTATCCAAATATATGAATATGTTGTTAATGCAAAATATTCTTGGTAAATAGTTCACCCTCCCCACTAGCATGCAATTTGCATGTGTGCATACACACGAGCACTCCAGGGAGGACTGGGAAGAGAACCATGAGTTAGGAAAAATAACTAAGGAAAAAGTAGGGCAGACTTGGAAATCAAAGCAAACTTACATCTAAATGATGTGATTAATAAAATAGCCAAGGAATGGCCCTCAAACATCAAAGCAACACAAGAAGAGGGTCGATTTTCCTCCCATGTAGAGTAAAGGGAATCATTTCACAGTACAAGTTACCGCAATATACACAACATTCGTCCTCCTTTCTAGTTTCCAGTCATAACAAGAATTACTTAAAACACATACAGAGTGAAGGAAAAAAATTTGGTATTGAATATTGAGAATTTAAGAAGAGAGAAGGTATTTCCTCCAGAGATTGAAACTCTACCGAGATGTGTGTGTATACACACACACACACACACACACACATACATACACACACACATATATATTTAACAGAACATATATATTACACTATATATATACACACACACACATACTGTGATTTTATACAATTTTTTCCTTTACCTTATATGCCTGAAATAATTTAATCTTGCAACATTTTTACAAAAGGGAGTATAAACATTCACATTATTAACATTTTAATGGCAATAAAAGAACAAGAACAAAAATTTCAACAGAGGCATTTTTGCCAAAAAGAGTTCTCTTGAATGAATTTTATGATGGCATGGAAAAAAAGAGTAGGGTGTGTTCTCTGTAGATGTTTGGAAAGTTATAGGCTAGATTTTACATTCATTTTATTATAATGCAAGTCTCATTAAGTATTTTCATGATATTGATATGATATTATGTTAAATATAATTAGCTACACAAAATTGTAAAATGAATCCTTCTTTTACAACAGGAAAATCTGGGGGTTACTGCCTTAACCAACTGATCAAATACAACATCTCCAGTAATTGGACTCAAAGTTCTGATGTGACTCTTGGCATGATGCTGTTGGCAATATAGTATTCTCACTAAAATATTTCACCTGAATATAAGCACAAGAAAACAGTCAAACAAGTCCAATTATGGAACATTCTCAAAGAAATTGTCCCTGACTCTTTGAGAAAGTACTTGCATGACAGAGTGTCCTATTCCTGATTAAAGGAAATTAAAGGGACATGACAACCATATGTAATATAGAATTTGTATTGAATTCTGAATCAAAATAAGTGCAATGAGAACATTTTTGAGACAACTGCAGAAATTTGAACATGAATGCAATATTAAATATTATTGAGTAGAAATTAAGTTTCCTGGATGGTTTTCTAAGCCTCTCTTCATTCTTAAGAAATATTTGCTGAAATATTTTGGGGAAAGGACATATCTGAAAATTGTTTTCATATACTCATATTGGTGTGTGTGTGTGTGTGTGTGTGTGTGTGTAGAGAAAGAGAGAGACAGAGGGTGCAAAAAGGTAAAAACAACACATCTAGTTCTTCCAATTTAATAATTTTTAAAATAGAAATGCCATTGATTTATGGAATAAACTTCTCTTGCTAATGATGACTTAACTTAAAATTTGTTACTAGAGTTTAATTCAATATTTACTAGTGAAATTGGTTGACAGGACTTTTTGAGATAGACTGCTTTAGTTCTGTCCTAAATGTCTGCGTATCTAGTATCCTCATTATTGTTCTTATTGTTGTTCTTTGGTAGAAATTTTGTAGGTTTTATTGAGTAGTTTGGATAATTTGTTGACCCAGAAGTAGTTTACAAGAAAATGTTTCAAATTCTAGTTAGAAGGAACTTTTTTTTAGGAGTTAGTTTATAACTTTTTATCATTGTCACATATAATGTTGGCTATATTATTTCTACATTTTGGAGTTTATTTATTTATTTATTTTGTTACACATGATATACCAAGTAGTCAATGTATAGTGTATATTTAAAAAACAATTAAAATATTTCTATTTTCAGACTATAGGTTTGCCTTATATGTGCATAATAACAGATCCACTTCATTAACTTTTTCTTCAGTTTTTTTTTATATACTTACATACTTATTTTTCATCCATTGACCTGTCATTAACTACTTTCCCACTTTCATGTCCATGGCAAAAATGTCCACCTACCTCCTTCAGACTAGCTATGGCTATGTATATTGCTTTGTATAATGAAATGTGAACAAAGTAGCATGCATAATTTCCAGGAAAAGTCTTTTTTTTTAACCTTTTATTGCAGGTGTTATTATTTACCATGCTTATCAAAATACCTAAAAGGAACATGCAAAAAAATGACACTCTTATTTTGCATCTCTCTGTGAAAAAGACAAAGAAACTGCCCATGCTAACCCATGATGAATATGTAAGAAAAAACACCTTTTCTTTAGTCTTCTCTTTTGAGTAGGAAAATGACCTTAATATTCCAGCAGAAGGCTCTTTTCACCTCATTGACTAAAAATGTGTCATATGTCCATTTCAAGAGCACCCAATAGTAATACACATGGAATTTTCATGATTGGCCTAAATGAATGAACAGGGGTGAAATTAAATTAGGTTGTCAACCATAAGGACTTCTGTTAATAACAGATCTTTCTATTAATATGGATACATATTTAGAAATCATTGTTTTTAAATAGGCACAATAAATAGTCTATAGAATTATATTGATAAATACAAGACATAATCTGCTTTGGTTTCTTTAGTTATAGGTTCCACATTAATATGTATCTTTTCTTGGGCCCTTTATTTACAAAAATAATCTCTTACATGTTTTCAGTAGAATCAGATAAAAGGTTAAAATACATAATAATCCAGGGTAAACAATGATCTGAGTATATTTGTAGCTCAACAAATATATATTTGTATATTGCCTAAGAAAAGGCAACAAATACCCATTTCACCAAGTTGCTACACTTTCTGACTGACAGCCCAGCTAAGTTTGGATTTTTTGTTTTACTTAGCTGAAATATGTATTCTTGTGTGGACATCAATCAATGTTATCTCTTTGGTACTGTTCAATTTATTTATGTGTAACAAATGGAAGCTGATATAATGAGACTGTGGGGTTCTCATAAGTTAATGATCTTATGATTTGAATTGAATTTTAATAGGTACATTTTTAAATTTAAAATTTAAATTTGTTAAAAATGTTTTCTGTTTTCCAAAGTGCAATATGGATATTTAAATATATAATATCTTTTCATTAGAGATATAGTCTCATTGAATAAAAGCTAATAATTCAGAGGCTTTTTTAAAGTATTTTAGGACAATGAATTCATATAAGAATCTAGCAAATAGCTGGAAGAAATCAATCACTTCCAAACAGATGATAAGCTCTATAAAACCAAAAAAAAAAAAAGAAAAAAAAAAGATAAAGTCAAGTCTCAAAATCATAATATCTAGTATACTAAAGTATAGAGGAAGTACTTGTTAATAATACAATATAATTAACACTTTTGTTGAAATATTAATGCATATAAATGGTTAAGAAAAATGAGGCAACTTTCACTACCAATTTCTTTACAGATATAATGTATGCAAACAGGTATACATACTTGTTTATAAGTAGGAGCAGCATAGTATACATGTTTTGCACCTTTCTTTTTTCACTTGATAAAATTTTAGAGATCATTTTCCATTAGAACATCTCTTTTCAACTTCTGCATCTTTTTTTTTTGTAGAAATAGACCTTAATTTAACCTGTTCAACCCCCATTTAGATGTACTGAACTTTCTTCCAGTCTTTTATTAGTATAAACAATGTTGTAATGAGCATCTATTTTTGCACACTTAAATAAGTATATTTGTAGGAGAAATTCCTAGAAGAGAAATGTTTTCATTAATTCACAAATCAACAATATATGAATCAGACCTGCCTATTATAAAGGCATTATCCCAGAGGATATATTCAAGAATGAATAACTCTAAGAGTATTTAGCTGATTAGTAGGAAGAGATAAATGTTGAACAAACCTTATTTTTGTGAGAAAATGCATCTCCTTTTCTTTAACTGCTTTTTCTGGTGAGCTCAACTAGTTGACATTACAACAGATTGATTTATTCATGATTTCCAAAGTGATTCAATTAATTTGGGGGGATTACACATATTTCATAGACTTTCAAACAGGAGAATAAATGTCTGTTATACGTAGCAAAATAAATACCATCAATGGGAGTTTGCGAGAAAAAAGGAGCAGTTTGAAAAAGATGTTTTCTAAATTTTCTCCATAGTTTGTTCAAGACTCATCTCTTATTCACATTACCTTTTTTTTTTTTAATGTTTTATGGGTCCTTTGTGAAATACTGAAGGTTACTGCAGTATGACTTAATTTTGCAAATCAATGTTTCTTTAAAATTCAACAAATTTTCAATGAGCTTTAATTAGGCAGAGAAGAGGTTCAGAACTCATTTTTAAAACGTACATGATAATTAGAGAACATCAAAGAGTATTGTTACATTTTTAAATAGTAAACAACCAACTGTTAATGATTTAACAAATTCCAAATGTGATCCCCATAGTACAGAGAACTGGAGCTTATTTTTTAAAAGCAAGTATAGATTAAGCTAATGATTTACTCAATCCCTCTTTTCAAAAAGTAGTTTCACCCAAGATTGCATCTGTCATTGCAAAAGCAAAGTTCATAGACTTTTGAGGCTAAGAGGGACCTCATGTATCATCCTGCCCACCAGCAGATGAAGAAACTGATTTGATCAATGTATATTTAGTTACCTACAGGCTGAACTAGAACACAGTTCTCAAGCCAGGTCACTTTCTACTATCATTTACTGTATTTGTATTAATATACATAAAGGTACTCATGCCACTAATAAGTTGACTGTGTTATTTTATTTTTAAATCAAAATTGAAAGCTAGTTTATTTTGAAAATCACTGATATGTAGTAGGGATACGTCATGAATAGGGAAAGAAGTCCATGTTCTGCATTTGATCTTAGCCAAAAGGCCAAGAAGCAATAGAAGGCCATATTCTGGTGGGGAAAGTATATAACCATGATTAGAAAATGTTGCAGGACTAGAATGGGAAATCCTGCTTGCGCTCATTAGCCTTTCTCCCGTGGGTCTATTAGAAGTTGTGACATGTCTGTTCTATTATATTGTCGCTGTTGTAAATCTACCACACTTTAATTGCAATTAGAATCCCTTAAACTTGTATTGACCTTTACAGTAGATTTTAAAACATGTCTCTATTACTGTATCTGATCCTCACAGTAAATTGGGAGGCAGATACTATTATCTCCAATTTCTAATTATGGAAACCATTGTTAAAAGCATGTGACAGCCAGACAATTGTTAAATTGGGCCTAGTACCCCATGCCTCTGGCTTTAGTCCAATGAGTAGGTTATAATTTAATCAACCTGAATTTTACAAATTCTACATATCTAGTTTTCTGGGAATGCTGAGGTCACTTTAAAAGGGAGATTCTTTAGTGGAAGCTTTGGTTATGTAAATATCCTAATTATAGCATGTTTTCTTGGAAAAGGAATATAGTAGCACCCAAAATTTCCATGGATGTGCTTGTGGCTGTTAGGGAACTGTGAAGAAAGCATTTTGCTAGAAGCATGAAACCACAATCAGCTTTGAGTTCCTCAGTTTGTTTGTTCCATCCTTGTATGGGGATAAAGAAACTTGAAAATAAAATATTGCTAAAATGAAATGTGTCTGGAAAGAAGTTTACCAAAATGTTACCAGTCTCTGGGTAGTTGGATTACAAGTAATTTTGTGTGAATTTTCCTATAATAATTATGCTACCTTTATAATCAGAAATCATATCACTTATCTATAGCTATACATACTCCCTAGACTCTTCAAAAAGGAAATAAGTTTAAACATCCTCAAGCTGGATACTTGGATATGTTGATATTTAGAGATTCCCCTGACTAATGAACATTCTCTTTAAAAAGAAAAAAAAATCAATATGTAAATAAGCTAAAGCATTTATTAAGGCAGTCTTTCATTCTTATAACAAATACCTATTGAGCACCAATACTATGCAGATTATGGCTATATAGGCACTAAAAATATAGCACTGAACAAGACACATGAATTTTTTAAAATTAAATTTATTAATTTATGTACCTATTTACATTGTTGTTCATTTTAAGATAATGTTTACTTCCCCCCCCATTCGCCCATGCATCATCACCACAGTCCCCCACAATCCTCACTTCCTCTTTCCAATCCATCTCCCTCCCCCTCCCCTGTAGGATATCTCTGGCTTATAATGGTCTGTTTGTTTATGTTTTGTTGTATCGTGTTTTGTATTGTAATACTAATACAATTTTTTCCCGATGTCTTATTTGTTTCTCTTATATTCCTCCTATAAATGAAACCATTCAATATTTTTATTTTTCCTTCTGACTTATTTCACTGAAATGATCCCTTCTAGCTCCATCCGTGTTGCTGTGAATGGCATGAGTCTATCTTTTTTGATTACTGAGTAGTATTCCATTGTGTATCTATACCATATCTTCTTGATCCAATCATCTAATTTTGGGCATTTGGGTTGCCAAACACAAGAATTCTTGCCTTCATGGACTCTCCAGATTAGAGGAAGACAGACACAAAAATTAAGATGAATATAATAGAAAGTGTTAAATAATGCTAAATGATTAGAAGAAAATGAGATCAGGGAAGAACAACGGACCACTTGGGGTGGGGATAGTTGGAATAGGGTGTTTAAGGATTAATCTCTATGGTGGTGACCTGAAAAACGTGAGGAAGTGAGCCAGATTTTAATTCTGGAAGAAAGAAATCCAAGTAGAAAAAACAAAGTCATGGCACACAAGTGTGCTCAGCATATTCTGGAAAGAGCAAGGTGACCGGAATGTCTGGGAAACTATAAGCTACAAGAAAAAGAGTAAGAGATGCCATCTGCAGAAAAGAAATATCATCAAACTTATGTTTTACCATCACTTTGGCTACTGTGTTAAGGACAGACCAAGGCAAGCAATGAGAGATACAGAGAGAACAGACTTGGGGATTGCTATAATATCTAGGTGAATAGAGTCTTATCCAGGAGGGTAAGAAGGAAGGTAGTGAGGAGTAGACAACTTCTCAATATATTCTGAAAGTGAGGCCAATGGAATTTGATTTGATTATGGGCTGAATGAGGATTGTAAGAGAAAGAGTCAACAATGAGTCACAAATATCCAATTGAGCAACTACAAAATTGGAATCTTCATTTTTTTAAATAAGGAAGACTTCAGAAAAGGCAGATTTTGGTGGACAGAAACAGGAGTTCAACTTTGAATGTACTAAGTTTGAAATGTCTGTCCGTTATTACAGTAGAAATGTGGATTTGCCACTGGATATTTTATTGGGAGTTCAAAGGAGTGGTTAAAGTTGGAGATATAATGTAAGCATGGAGATGACAGTAACTGCAAGAAGGCAGCTAGGGGCCCTCCCCGGTGGTGCAGCAGGTTGGGACACAGCATTGCAAACCAGCCGCAGCCACTTCAGTGCAAGTTCAATCCCTGCCCGGGAGATGATCCACATGGGAGATGATCCACATGGGAGATGATCAACATGACGGCAGACCTCTCCTGACTGCTCCCCTCAGCAGTGTACTTCGTCGGTAGGCCTGTTCTGCTCCCCATTCTGTCTCTGGTGAATCTTCTCACCCCCCCCACCTCTGGCCTGTACCCTAGTTCTGTATACATAAATAAATAAATCTTTAAAAAAGAAGAAGAAACCAACTGGGAAACAAGAAACAAGTGAGACTAAAAGAGAGCAGGATGCGATTGAGACCTGGGTCTGAGAGAGAGAGCTCAGAAATGAGGAGAAATAAGACACAGCCTAGTTCGTAAGTCATGTGACTAACTTAGTTTCAAGATGAGGACACCACCAGCTGGTTGTTTGTTAAGTGAACAATGATTTGTGCTTGAGACCAATTATTTCTTAGAAAATGTTGAGTCATGTTTATTACAGTTATTAACCTATCACGTCTATTCCAAAAGAAAGGCATTTTAGAGGCCTGCTATAATAGAAAGCGAAAGTTCAGAAGTATCAGTTTGAACACTATTTATTCTTTATGTGTTCTAGGAAAGTAGTTTATTTAACTACTTATGTTCCCACATCTATAAAATAGAAGCAATACTAGTAACTTCATTCTGTTACTGAGGAAAAATAGATATAAAATCCCTGTGTTTATTCCTAGCAAACAATAGGTACTCAACGATTGTTAGTTTCCTCTGTTATTAAATGGTGTAATTGTTAGGGTCAGTGTAATAGACAGATATAGGGGCAGATCTATAATACATTCTGAATTCTGTGAAATGATCCATGATAATCCAATTTTCCATTTCCCCCTCTCTTTTATTTCTCAGGTGCCAAATATGTATCCCCTGACAAAGTTTTAACTCAGTATCACAAGCCCCAAAATGAGGAAAATTTTTAATGGAACTGGCTCCACATTCTTAATGTCATGAAAGCAAAGAAAGGCTTAGGAACTATTCCAGATTAAGTTAGAATAAAGACATTACAAATAAAAGCAATGCATGATCCTGGATTAGATTCTGAATTGCTGGAGGAGGACGGGCTGTTGTAGGACATAACACGAACCACTGACAAAACTGGAATTTGGACTATAAATTAGAATACATGTTGCTACTATGTTAATAATTTTTTAAAAGATTTATTTATTTATTCATATAGAACTAGAATTCAGGCCAGAAATGCAAGGGTGATGAGAGGACTCACTGGAGACAGAGTGGGGAGCAGAACAAGCTGACTAACAAAGTATACTGCTGAGGGGAGCAGCTGGCGTGTCAGGAGAGGTCTGCTGTGCCATGTGGATCACCTCCCTGGCTGGGTTCAAACTGGCACTGAAGCAGCTGTGGCTCACTTGTAGTGCTGTGCTTTAACCAGTTGTGCCTCCAGGGAGGGCCTATGTTAATAATGTTTAATATCCTAAATTTGATAACTGTGTAATGATATCCAAGGAATATTCTTGATTTAGGAAATAAGCACTGAATCTTTATAAAGTGACAATTATAAATACTTATATATGCACTAAGAAAGAGAAAAAATGAAAACAAATATGACAAAATGTTTAAAAGTTGGTTAATCTAGGTAACATATATAGTATCTCTGAATTATTCTTGCAGTTTTTATAAATTTGAAATTTAACTTCAAAATAGGAAGTTAAAAATATTATTTCCTGGATTATGCTGCTAATTATCTCATGCTAAAGTTTTTTCCCCAGAGGTTGAGACAATTTTTCATTAATATATATTGTACATATTTTTTTATATATTCAAATTTCACAACAAAATAATGAAGAATGTTCATATAATTATATTTAAATGGAAGCTTATGTTAAATAAGAAGTGATAGAGGTTTGAACTTGATTCTTTAGTTAAAGAAACACCACTCACACCCTCTTATGCTTGGCTGATATTTAAAAACATAACAAGACACTTTTTTCCATTTAATTAATTTTTTAAATAATTTATTTATTTAATTATGGTAACAGTGGGATTTTCCCCATTGGGTATTATCACCATAAAGTACCTGACACCAACTCTCCACAGTGGTAGACCACAGTTGTCCTTTGTGCTTCCATTCCTTTGTTCCTATTCTTCCTTCCCTCCTCCTTGAATGCTTCAGTTCTCTAACCAGTGTTCAAGAGGTAGCTTTTATTTTTATGCATACAGAACTGGGGTATAGGTCAGAGATGCAGGGCCAATGAGAGGATTCCCCAGAAACAGAGTGGGGAATAGAACATGCAGAGAAGCTGAAATACTGAGGGGAATAGTGGGTGGGTCAGGAGAGATCTGCCACACCATGGGGGTCACCTCCCTGGCTGGGGCTTGAACTTGTGCTGCAGCAGCTGTGATAGCTTTATAGTGCTGTGCTTTAACCTGTTGTGCCACCAGGGAGGGCCCTCAAGAGGTAGCTTTTAAAGTTGTCTCTCTCTGTGTCTCAGTTTTGTTCCTCTACATTCTGCATATTAGTGACACCAACCAATCTTTCCCCTTCTTTATCTTTCTCCTTCTGACTTATTTCACTTATCATTATCTCTTCTAACTCCATCCATATTGCTGCAAATGACATGAGTTTATCATTTTTGACTTCTGAGTAATATTCCACAATAGGTATACACCACATCTGTTTTGTAGCATTTAGGTTGTTTCCATAGCTTGGCTATTGTAAGCAGTGCTATAATAAACATAGGAGTACAAGTTTCCTTTTACAGTCATTTTTGTGAAAGTGCAACCCCCGACACCTAGGAGATCTCAGTTCAATCACATGGAGTAATAATAAATAATGATTATAAGATTGTTTTTGAACAATTAAACTGCAAACAGAAGTCTTTTTGAAAAAAGGCATCATGGGAACACTGGTAAAAAGCAGCAACTTTAAACTCAGAGAATTATTACTTAATTTCTCCAACCCTTGTTTTCTCATAAAGTGGGGACAATGAGATCTATGCCATGGGATGTGATAATTAAATGAGAAAATGCATACAAGGTCCTTTAGCGTACACAAAATAATCCACTCAATGTAACACCTCCAAATGATAACTGAGGTGCTTTCAGTATTCATGGCAATTTTTAGGAAAGCAGGTGGTCCCAACTTTTCCTCATCAGGAGCCACTAGAGCTAAGGTATCTTATTTTGAAGAGCTTTGCTTTCCCCATCTACTGACTCCTTTCCTCCTCAAAGCCATAATTGCAGTTCAGTGCTGAAATGATTTGCCAAACCAGATTCTGTCACTTAGGATTTCCCTTTGCCTAGTTTTCTTCAAGGGATGGAAACCAGCCAGAAAAAAAAAAAAAGTTTGGAGGTTAGCTAAGACGTTCTCCTAACTAAATATGGTCTGGGGGAGATACCGAAAAAAGCCAAAAGTGTAGGAAAACAATGGCTCCATAATCAAGATGGACACACTACATTTGTAAGGTTGATTTTTTTAAAATACTGTGCATCAGCATAAAATTCTTCATTGTTCATTTTCTCCACTTTCTTGATATGATTTTCAAGCTTCATATTTTCCCACCTCTTCTTTCCAGCACTTTACATTGAAGGTGATTGGAAAAACATATTTTACCTGCCAAATATCATGAAGGTAAAAATATGCTATATTTTCTTTCTACCACCGAAAAGTGCTTTGTCTTGTTTCTCTTCCATCTAACTCAATACACAAAAACACTCGATCTCATTCTGAATAATTTTCACCAGTTATGGTGAGAATTTTTTTTTTAATTTTTAAAAACATTTATTTATGTGTGCATACAAGAACTGAGGTACAGGCCAGAGGTACAAGAGTTAAGGGGATTCACCAGAGACAGATCAGGAAGCATAACAGGCAAATTGAAATACACTGCTGAGGGGAGCAGTGGGTGAGACAGGAGAGATTTGCCACACCATATAGGTCACCTCCCTGGCCAGGGATCAAACTCATGCTGCAGTGGCTACAGATAGCTTTTAGTGCTGCACTTTAACCCCTTGCATCACCAGGGAGGGCCCAAGTTCCTTGCTTCTTTGCAGATCTAAATGGTGAGTTATCACAATGTGATAACACATATGTCTCCTTTCCTCTGCTTTTCAAATAGAAAGAAATTAGGTAGCAGTCCCAACACTGAAGCCAGAACTGGGGGGTGGGGAGTTATCATCCATAATTCTCTCACATGAAGTCTTTCAGAAAATCCAACCTCCCACAGAGTTAAGGGTCTCAGCAAATATGGCATCTCTCCCATTTATCTCTCCTCAGCTGCCCAGCAACCTAGAATAGGGCCATTTTCCTTTTGGAGAGGTGAGAAATTCAAGGAGACTAGTGTGTGGAGTCATGTTTGGAAGGACAGACCCCTGGAGAGTGCTTATGATTTCTGATGAGTAGTGGCTTGGGGCTGCTGTTAACCACAGCACAGCCTGCCCTGGGGGGCACGTCTACCTTACCAGCTTGCCTGCTGAGATCCTCATGGAAGCTCAGTAGGCACAGTAGGGAGATTGTAATTCCCAGGTTCTCACAAGGCAACTGAAGCCAACTTCAAACCCTTGGAAAATAATTCAGGCTGTTTAACAGTGGGGATCCACCAGTCAAGACTTGTGGATGAATGTCAGCCTCCCTCATTTAGAAATATAAACCCCAGCATATAATTTGCCAAGTATGTAAGTATATATGAAGACTGGAATCTGTGTCTCTCTACGACTACTAGATTCAGTTGAATTCATAACTATGTATTCAATGCTTCTGTATATATCTATACCGCTGTATGTTATAAATGCCAGTAGTTTAAGGGATGAAGTCAGAAAGAAAGGAATGTCATAGTTAGAGTCCTTTCTGTGTCTCTGCTTTGTTTCTTAAATATTTCTCACAAAGATCCTGAGAGGCTTTGTGGTTTAGATTAAATGTCCACCCTCAGGTAATGGAGTGTTAAACACTGGCCCTTAAGTCAGAGAGACCGTTCTTCTTTTAAGATTAGACATTGCACTAGGAAGTAAGAGCTGCTGCGTTCTGATAAAATATTTACGGGCATTGAACTGAAAATTGACTTTCATGTCTCATAAAATATTATTTGTCTTCTGGTTTTCTTCAACCATTTAAAAATGTAGAAATCATTTTAAGTTTGGGCCCTCTCTGGTGGTGCAAAGGGTTAAGTGCAGGGAGTGCTACAAAGCACTACACAGCACTACACAACCACTTCAGCACAAGTTGAATCTCGGTCAGCCAGGTACATGGCACAGCAGACCTCTGCTGTCTGGCCTGCTGCTCCCCTCAGCACTGTACTTCATCAGTCTGCCAGTTCTGTTCCCACTCTCTGGTGAATTCTCTCACCCCCTGCACCTCTGGCCTATACCCCGGTTTTGTATGCATAAATAAATAAATCTTTTTTTTTTTTAAATCCTTTTAAGTTCATAGGTCACTTAAAAACAGGTTATGTATCCATACCATGCCATGACCACTCAGCAAGAAAAACAAACGTTTGATATATACAACTTAGGGGGCTCTTTAGTGTTACGCTGATGGAAGAAAATCATTCTAGAGCATATATCCAGGGTGATTCCTTTATATAGCATTCTCAAAATGACAAAATTACAGAGACAGGGGACAGATTAGTGGTTAAGGGCCTGGGATAGTTGGCGGTAGAGGCGTGGTTTGTGAGTACAAATGTATAGCAGGAGAGAGATCTTTGTGGTGATACGGCAGTTCTGTGTCTTCACCAAGGTGGCACGTCCATAAAGCTGAACACGTGATAAAAGGGCATAGGAATGTGCACCACACACAAAGTAACAATACGGATTTCCTGGCTTTGATGTTGTACTGTAGTTATGTAAAATGTATCCAAGAGGGAAAACTGGGTGAAGTATACATGGTATCTTTCTGTACTGTCTTTGCAAGTATATGGTGAATTTATAATTATTCAAAATATAAAAAGTTAAGTTAAAAAGTGAAAAATAAACAGTGGTTAGGGTTTGGTTCATAAGCTGTAATTTGTTCACCACTAGATTAGGAAAAAACATTTATAGTATATATAACAGAAATAATTAGCATGCATAAATATATAATACAAGACAGTAAGGAAATGGCAAGCTACCCAGTTTTTAAAATGAATAAAGGATGTAAGTTATTCACAAAGAAATGCAAAGGCCAATAGGGATATTTAAAATGGTTCAAACATGTTACCTTAATAAAGAAAAAAAATTAGGAAGATGATCAAAATAGTACAGTAATAAAAAAATTACTGACAAGCATTTTCCCATAGTATTGAAGATGTGTGAGATTAATAATATCAAAGGTCTCATTATCTACTATAGAGAAATGAATAGAGTCATACATTGTTGGTAAAATAATAAAATGTAGATTAAATTTTGAAAGAAAATTTAGTGGAGTCTATGAAAAATTTAACTAGACATCGCTTTGTAGCATCAGTTTTATTGATACAATTAGTTTTGTGGGTATAAGTAAAAAGGATCAGGAAAGTAAAGTAACATGAGTAAATTGTAAGTAAAAGGATATTAAGGTAGTTCTTTATTTTTTAAGCACCTCTATTGAATTGTAAATTATATACTAGAAAATTAGCTCATTTTAAATATGCAAGGCAATGCTTTTTAATAAATTCACAGTTGTATAAGAATTACTAAAATTCAATTTAGAACAATCCCATTACCCACTAAACATCCCTTATCCCTATTTGAAGTCATTCTCCTATCTCAAGTCGAGGGCAACCACTAGTTTACTTTTTCGTCTATAGAATTGTGTTTCCTGGATATTTCATGTGAGTACTGCAGTTTTAGTTTTAATTGGGATATGTTCAATACTCAACAACATAAAATTTCTTACTAATTCTCTAGTATAAACTATGGACCTGATTTAAAATCATGCTCAAATTTAGTTTAAAAATCTCTAGAATAAAGCTGCAAGAAGAAGGTTCAGAGGGTATGCAGTAGCCTACAAAAGAAATTAGTATTTTAACACCTTTGCATGTGCTGTCTTTCTTCAGAATTTGATAAGCAAAATCAATTGAACTTTGTCACAGTAATACCATGCAGTTGTTGTACTGTTTCCCGTCCATCGGGGATACAAAATTGATCTGTGTATTTTCAAAGCAGGAGGCATTGGTACTTTGACAGAGTTCTATTACAGTGACAATGTTCTTATTATGCCAAATGTCTAATGTACACCTAATGATTGTATTATACACAGAAAGCTGTTATGCTCTGATTACCAACTGCTGTTTATAATCTTTTGAATGCATTTTTCTGTAGCTGAAAAATGATGGCAAAAAGTCACAAGAGGGAGAAAATGGAAGAGAAAGTGATCCATAAACAATGGGGCTTCATATAGCTCCATGTGGCAACATCAAGCTTCAAGATGTCTGAGAGTTTCTGACAAGTTTTAGGAGCATGAAAAATGCTAAGGCTTAATAGCAATAAAGCAAATAGTAGCCTCTGATTTCATCTGTCCATGAGTGTCAGGATTATGGTAACACTTGATATCACGAGCCCTTTACAACTTAGGTCTGATGGCAACTGCTGAGCCAACTATACCCCAACATAAATCATCAGTCATCTTAATCAAGTAGAGATCAACTTTACTGTGGGAAAACTGCTTATTTAAAAGTTCAGAGCTATTTTCTATTTGTTGTGATCCAATTATATTTTCAAATATTTGAGAGGTTCAAGAGGGAATCAAAAGGACTTTACTCCTTTGAGTAGTGCAGGTATCAATGCTACCTACAAGTTGAAGAAATGATAGGATAAGAATAATGATAGAAAACAGAAAGCCTAGGGTGTTTCTAAATGGGGCAGATTCTGAAACTCTTCCATCTTGTTTCTATGTGGCATTTAAAAAGCAATCATTTTGGAAGAAAAATGAGAGAGTGGTAAGAAAAGAGCATCATCTTCCCCATGGTAGAATGAACACAATTTGAGAAGAACAAAGGTTTAACGGAATGAGAGGAGCATTTAAGAGACTAAAATGAGTTCAGCTTGATTAAAGCAGAGATTGTCAGGGAGAAAGTGGCAAGAGATTATCTGAAGTGGTAGTCAGGGGCCAGTAAGAGATACTACAGTCCTAACAATTTATTCAAGGACAATGGGTAAAACTCTTCAAATAATCTGAGTAAAAGCATGATCTGATAAGGTCTGGATTTTTGCAGGGCCATTTTGGGTGCAGGCTGGAGAATGGTGGTGAGAAAAATGAAGCTGGAGACAGGGGGATCAGTTAAGAGATGATTGGTAATCCCTAGGAGAGGTGATCTTACTATCACAGTGGTATAGGTGGAGAAAAGTTATTGCCATGGTGGAATCTTGTGCTCTTGACCGTACAATGATTGAAAGAGTGCAGGGGGTGCAGGCAAGAGGGGTGTTAAGGAGACGCCCATGTTTCTGGTTTGGGCAACAAGATGCCCGATGGTGCTAGTCATTGAATTAGAGATCAATAGATATTGAGCTGATTAAAATGTTGTCCATTTTGGACATATTAAATTATTTAAAGCCAAGGCAGAAAATAAACAATTATCATGAACTTGATGCTCAAGGACAGAGACAAGGAAAGGGGTAATAATTAAAGATATAGAATGGATGAGATGAGGTGAGAATAAGGGGGAACTGGGGCTCAGGAGAAGGTAAAACTCTCAAGAGTATTATTGGAACTGGGATTACAACCCAGGTCTTTTGACTCCTGATAGAGAGCAGCCCAGTTTGAGTGAGTGTGAGTTCCAACTCAGGAAGCAAAGAGCAGTTTGAATCCCAACTTGGCCACATTAAAAAAAAAAAAAGTATATTAGGTTACATGAAAGTGACCTAATGTCTTTCATGTCTTATTTACCTAAGTTATGGTGAAGAGATAACCTCAGCCACAAAGGTGGAAGAGATTCAATGAGAAAGCATATTTAAAGCATCTATCTCAGTGTCCGACATATCAAAATATAGTAGCTCTTACTATCATGTTCAATAAATAAGAAGGAAAAGTTTCTTTGAAGATTATTATAGCTAGATTAGACAGAAGGATATTGATTTTAACATTAATATAAATTAGATCACTTTCACTTAAGATGCTAGATTTTAATTTACAAAAAAATTTTATTTTTCTTTTAAGTAGTAGTGTGCTACTGGGGATTTGTTGGTCAAAAAATAAACTTCAGGGCCCTCCCTTGTGGCGCAGTGGGTTAAAGCACTGCACTAAGAAGCTTAAGCCACTTCCGCTGAGTTCGATTCCCTCCTGCCCCGGAAGAGATTCACATAGCGAGGCAGACCTCTTCTGACCTGCTTCGCTCAGCAGTGTACTTCGTCAGTCGACCTGTTCTGCTCCCCACTCTGTCTCTGGTGAATCCTCTCACCACCCCTGTACCTCTGGCCTGTACCCCAGCAGTTCTGTATGAATAAATAAACAAATCTTAAACAAACAAACAAACAAACTTCATGTAACAAGAGATGATGTTTTGCTTTCTATTTCAGAGTAGCTCAGCCTAAGGCTCAAAAAGATGCAAGAACTACTTACAAATTCATACATGTATATTAGGGGTGACTGGTAGTATATATGAAACACTACATTTCTTTATAGAGAATACAGTATAATATCTGGAAGAGAAAGTACCTAACACATGGGCAGTCCTGTTTATAATCTATTTTGGGGAGGAAAGGGCCCATACAGAAAGAACATGATAAATATGCTAAGTTTATACAATACATGCTCAATGATAAATATTCTAAGCATGTACTTCAATAATTCTCTCATCAGAGCAGGCTTGTTACCCCCACCATCAGCAGATACTGATAATTAATCAACTGAAATGAATCTTTACAGAATAAACAAATCTGTTATACATGAAGGATGATTATATCTCTTTCAGTTGTGAAGGCTTTTCATAACTTATTCATGCCAATGTTATGAAGACTTTTCTTAGGGAGCGAAATTCTCTTTTTGGTGAGATCTTTTTTAGACTATTCCTGGCATTTCAGCCATATGCAATAGATGTCCATGTAAAAAGCATATGGGGTTTTGGGGTATTACTCCATTTTTTCCTCAGTAAAGAGAGAGTGGACCCCTTGTTTTGTTTCATAAATAATCTTGCTGATAGATCAGTGATGGTTTTTTTCTCTGATCATGGAAGTGAGCGTGAGGTGTCTGATATCTAGAGGGGAACAGGCAGCTCTATTGACAATAGTTGCTTGGAAGTTTATTGATGTAGACATTAACTTCTAGTGCTAAGGAGTATGGAAAAAAAGTAGTTATGCTGGACAAAGAGAGGTCTCAGGCTGGTCCTATAGAAAACAACAGCTCCATGAATAAAAGGTACAGATAGATTCTAATTTATTCTTAATACTACCTTCAGACTCAAATGAAAGATAATTTTTCACAGGTCTGTTACAGCTTTGAAAACTTTTGTGAACAGAGGCTTTGATGACTTTTTTTTTTTTATTAGGACATTTGTTTAATGGGTTTGGAAAGCTCCTTGGCATAGAAGTGCATGCTTAATGTCTTTTTCAAAAATTCAGATTTCAGGTCCTCCCTGGTGGTGCAACAGGTTAAATCACAGCACTATGAAACTATCTGCAGGCCACTGCATTATGAGTTCCCCAGCCAGGGAGGTGACCCACATCGTGTGGCAGACCCCTCCTGACCTGCCTGCTGCTCCTCTCAGCAGTGTACTTCATCAATCTGCTTGTTCTGCTCCTCACTCTGTGGTGAATCCTCTCTCTGCCCCTGCACCTCTGGCCTGTACTCCAGTTCTGTATGCACAAATAAATAAATCTTAAAAAAAAAAAAAGATTCAGGCTTCCTAATTCAGGGCTTCTATCATGTAATGCAATCTATTGCATGCACAAGTTAGCATCTGACTCATTTTGTGTCATTCTGTGAGAGCTGGGGCTTGGGGAAACCAAGCTGACATTCTGACTGTTCCTATTACTCTAAGTGTTAAACTGTGCTTTGTCTCTGACACAGATGTCCCGTGTGTTCTGCCAACATCCATGAACTTGCAAGCAGAATAAAACCTCAGACTATTGCGCATTTTAACACTCGATTTCAGCATATCTGATATTTAATGAGTTATTTTAAATTTTAAGATACCTTAAAAATTTGCCTAATTTTCCAGTCATTTTACAATGAAATTTAGGGTAGAGTAAATTGATGTATAGTCAGTGAAAAGGAAACTATTTCAGAAGGTGATATGGGAAGTCAAATTGTCAAAACATTTTCTAAGTCATCTAAAGTACAGGCAACTAAAAAAAAAAACTTGTGAATATTTTCATTGCAAAATCTCAAAGAATGAATTTTTTTTTCTTAGAGTTAGACCTAAAACTTCAGTGTAGGAAGAAAACTTAAAAATCAGTTGATTCAGTTGACTCCTTCCATTAACAACATCAAAATGTATCTTAGACTAATTCTCATTGGCTTTTGCCCTCTCCATAATGACTTTTATAATTTTCTACTTTCCTCAGAAATACAGAAAAAAATTAATGTATGAAAATATTCATCACATATTACTTGTGATTGATAGAAATGATAAATGACTAAAGTCATCAGAAATGGTTAAAGTATTGGTAAACTATGATGTCATATTGGGTAGACAACCATAGTTATGTGTTTTAAGAATAGTTAATGGCATGCTAATATGATGAGTTAGTAAGATGTAAGAATTGTGTTATCCCTTTAGCATAATACATCCTTATAACACATTCTCATACACATAAAGAAAAGAACTGGAAACATTACTTTAAAGTAGTAATAGTTGAGTTAGGGGAGTATTTATGATTTTTATTTTTCTTCTCTGTTATCTCTGCATCATTACAACTACTCGTAATATAATCAAATTTTAAAAATGTCTTTAACCGATATAATGAAAATCCTATAACTAGATAAATAATTTATACTAAGATTCAATCTTTATTTACAACACTATGGGGTTCATTTTATTATTTCTCCTGTCCATTTATATTTCTCTTCTGCAGTGAGAAACTACAACATGCAATGCAATTTTGAGGGGTCAGGCAATAGAATCTTACTTAATTTCTTAGACTTGGACCCTATACAGCTCTGCCCTTCCTACAATTCATCATGCCTATCTTTATGTGAAGTCATGTATTACAAATATAATCCCTAGAATTTTTACCTCTGGTAACTCCAGCTAGTGTCTTATGATTGTGGAACTTTTCTTAGCTGTCTTATTATTTCAACTGAGTCCAAGTTAAGGAAATGTTAGGCTAATTGACTTCTTGACTTACTTTTCCTTTTTCAGTTTTCCCCTTTGTGCATCAATTCTCCTACCTTCTCTTTCTCTCTCTCTCTCTCTCTCCCCACCACACACACATAACTCTAACTGTAGATCAGCACTATTTAATAATATAATGTAAGCCATTAGATATTTAAAATACCTACTAACCACATTTAAAATGCTAGTAAAACATGATGTTAATTTTAAGAAAATATTTTATTTAGCCCAATATGTCCACATTATTGCTTTTCAACATGTTAAAAATACAAAAAGAAAAAAATTAAAGATTAAATTTATGCATACAGAACTGGGGTACTGGCCAGGGGTGCAGGGGCAGTGGTGGGAGGATTCACCAGAGACAGAGTGGGGAACAGAACAGGCCAACTGATGAAATACACTGCTGAGAGGAGCAGTGGGATGGGTCAGGAGAGGCCTGCCACACCATGTGGTCACCTCCAGGGTGGGGATGGAACTCATGGTGAAGTGCCTTTTGCTTCTTAGTGCTGCGTCACCAGGGAGGGTCAATAAAATTTTTTTTAACAAGATATTTTTTATCTGTTTTTCCATTCTAAAATCTTCACAATCCAATGTATATTTTATATTTTCAGCACATCTCAATTCACACTCAACACATCTCTTGTGTCAGTAGCTCCTGGTTGATCAGCATTGATCAGCAAAAGTCTAGAGAGATATTTTCCTTTACAATTTCTGTTCTCTGTTACATTAGCCTGGGGCTTCTGAAATGTAAGTGCCTGTTGGTGGAAAAATATCTACATTTAACCAGGGGCTTTAGGTGACATTATCCATCAAAGATTGTGACACACACATTGAAGGAGAGCAGGTGAATTTTTCCTGCGAATGGAGTAGACAGTCACCTGTCTGACCTACCTATCTTGCCAGTGTATATGACTGGATCAAGAGGAGTTTTGCTTCCTTAATAAAAGACCACTTGCAGTTTAAGTACAGGAGTCATTGATGTCCTTAATACATTTCCACTTCTCCAAACCCACCCTCATCAAAGTTAATAGCTTCCTGTCCTACTTGAAGTTTGAGGTTGGCTCACTGTATGACGTTGGTGAAGTGAACTGGGAGAAAAACATGGAATATAGGGTTTGATTGAGCTTCTGCAAAATCAAATAGATTCATTTTATTGGTGAAGAAACTAAGTCCTAGAGAGGGTATATGATCTGACCACAGCTATTTAGCTGCTTACTGGAAAAATGGTATTAGAACTAGAATCCAGGTTCCCTAACCCTCTCTCTATTACATTAAATCTCAAGTCACATACTTTTCACCATGTTGGTAGAGTTCACGAATCAAGTGATTCCTCAGGATCTATCCCAGAATTATAAATCTTTCAGTTTTCCCATCAAAATCCAATCTTCTTAAGTTATTTCTTCATACCAAAGCTAAGAAAAAAAAATTACTGTAATAAGTGTAAACAAGAACAAAAAAAGGATGCAGAACAAAGAAATTCCCTCTTTAGAAAGGTGGGGTCAGGGCAGGCTTGTAAGTATCTCACTAAGAGAGGGGCTGGCTTGGTGCTTCAGGTGGAGGGAACAGCAAGTACAAAGACCTTGGTTCAAGAAACACTTGACCTGTGAGGAACTGAAGGCAGCCAGGAAGCAAGGTGTGGAAGGAACGAAAAATTGGAGGGGCCACATCATATGGATCCTTCCAGAGCAAAGCTTAGACATTCTAATAGAGAGATTCTCCTGCCACTTTAAAAGCTGATGAGTTTCATTTTAACATAAGAATTTGACGTTTGAAGACATTCCCCCCCCCCCACTTCACAACAAAGAGAATTTTAGCTTTGCCACCTGCAAGTTTTGGGGTGATAGATGGTGAGTGGGCTCTACTTCTAACAGTGGGCCTCTGATGGGCTCAGACAGTAGCAGCAGGAAGATAAAGTGCCACAAAAGCTGAGCAGCAGGAAGATAAAGTGCCACAAAGCTGGTGACCCTGAGGCTGCAATTGTAATTGTGTTCAGCTGACAAGTTCAGTCATGAACGGTTGAGTCTCTTATCTTCTAATTTGAAACTGAGAGCTAAGAGGAACAGGTTGTTGTTAAATATCCAAGTGCTTTTAAGTTCTCTACCTTATTGAGTTGTAATTTCTATCTTCAAAAGTATATTTTCCAATTTTAAATTTACCGACCTCTCACCTCCAACCCCATTTCCTGCCTTTGAAAGACACTCTGATCCTCTTGCCCAGTATTACTATAATTTTTTTTAGGACTTTATTATGCATATAAGAATTGTGGTACAGGCAAAAGGTGTGGGGGTGAAAGGGTTCACCAGAGACAGAATGGGGAGCAAAACAGGCAGATGTACTGAAATACACTGCTGAGGGGAGCAGCCGGTGAGACAGGAGAGGTCTGCTGTGCCATGTGGGTCAGCTCCCTGGCTAGAGATGGAACACATGCTACCGTGGCTGTGATAGCTTCCAAGTGCTGAGCTTTAACTCCTTGCACCACCAGGGAGGGCCCAATATTATCATTTATAACATATTCTTATGAGCCATTTATACAATGCTTCCAACTTAGAGCTTTTGGGGTACTATGTCATCTGTCACAATTCAATTTAAGGTACTCTAGTAAATCTTGAAGGTTGGGGACTTGATTTGAAATTGGAAATGTGTATTCATCTCCAAATTTGTAGTGACTATCAGATTTTAGTGGTTTTCTTTGCCTCCTGCAACTTGCTATGTAATTCAGTGCTTATTAATTTAATCATTTATTACTGAATTGGGATATTTGACTATTGATCAGGACACTATGGTGAATCATATTATAAAGTGAGTAACTGTGATTCCTTTTCCTTTAGCAGATCCTCAATAGTTGCTATCATGGCCCCACTTAAGTTTGGGGGCAACTCATGCTCACGTTTTATATTTGGTGAAACTAAGGGCCCACCAAGTATTCTGAAAGTGGGATAGGTGCTTGTGAATGCATGTGCTGTTCTCAGGAACTAGCTGTTCAAAGAATTGCTCTCAGAGCCTGTATCGCAAACTTTGGGGATTTGCTTTCAATCACACTTATGACTGAACAAAGATTTCTGTTTTCTTGTTCTGACTTTTTTCCTCCCTTCTCTTGCTTTCCTTTTTACCTCTAAAAATGTTGACAGAGATTTTTCCTTTGCATTACCTAAGAAGTTAGCTCATATTCATTTTTGACCTGCCTCTAGTCACTCTCAAGAAAGCCTTATCATGCTTGATCTGATACTGGGCAGGATTCCAGAAATGCATAACTACCACAGAGGGACTGTGTCCTTGACTGGCTGACTCAGCTGCAAGGTCAAAACTTGGAGCTCTTCACTGTCACTGGGGGCTCCTTTTGCTCTATTTTACAGCTTCTTTGTAAGGCCTGGCATTATATTTACAAAATGCAAGTTGTACCAAGGATCATGATTGCAATTATATCTAGAATTCCTTATAGATTAGGTAATTTTCAAGCCTTTTGCTTGTTGCCCTCTCCCCCTAATCTTATCTGGGGAGCATGCCTGTAGTGGTAGTGGTAGCTATGTCCTCCGTTTGCTTGCTTGTTTGTAATGGAGTTGAAGGAAATGCAGCTTAAGAGCATGGCCAAAGGGCATCTACAAGGCCGAGCTGCTCTGGGAAAGGTGAAAGCTCAGAGCAGGACATGTTGCTCAGGCTTCTGAACTCCTGGGGCCTGGGCTTGTGCTCAGGCTGTGTGCTTTGTTAGCTCATGAGCTTTCCCCATGATCTGGCTTGGCTGCTTTCCCAGCAAGACAGGTTGGCATCTGATGCAGGTGGCTAGTTTCCTCAGGCTGCCTGCACAAAGTACCATGAACTGGGGGGCTTCCAACACATTTTATTCTCTCAGAGTTCTGAAGGCTGGAAGTCTTGCAGCTGCACCCTTTGACCTCTGTCTTTTTTTATCACATGGCATCCTCCTGGTGTTGGTGTGTCTTTGTCTGACAAGGACACCATAGCAGAGGATGCCCTCATCTCACCTTAACTGATGACATATTCAATTTATAAATGAGTCACTTGTGAGGTAATGGAGACTGGAACTTTGGGGGACATAACTAACCCATCATAAGGACTGTTTTGTGAAAGTTCAGTGTCAGCTATTTTTAAATGACAGGGAAGTAGGGGACAGAGGTGGATGGCAGAGTGGCAGGTGCCCAGCTGATGTATATTTTGTCCTCAGATGATGTTTTCCCACACGACTGTTTGTTGGGAAAATGGAAGCTGAAAGGCTACCTTGACTTTTTTTTTTTTTTTTTACTATGGTTTAAGATTTTGGAAATTTCTTACTTGGGGAAATTATAGAATGAAGAGGGAAGCTTAATTGAGTTTCACTCCAAATGTGTATGGAATACATGGAACCCATAGTGCATCAGGATTGGTAGGTTGGCTAATGGCCCTCTTCAAGATAGCCACCTCCTCATCCCAGAGTTCCTGCATCACTTTATAGGTCAGAGGCTTTGCAGGTATGAATAGAGTAGGGACCTGGAGGTGAGGTAATTATTGTGGATTATCTGGGTAGAACCTGAGTGTTACACAGGTGTCCTTCTAAGAAGGAGAGAAAGGGAGATTATAGGCCGATGAGGCAGTGTGAGGGAAGCAGAGGACCAGAGAGAAAATGCTATGTATGTTGCTCTTTTCACTTGGAAAATAGAAAAAAAAAATATCCTCCTCTAAAGTCTCTGGAGAGAGCACAGTGTGAATGGCACCCTGATTTTGGCTCCATAAGACTCATTTCAGAATTCTGATCTCCAGAACTATAAGAGGACAAAATTCTGTTGTAAGTCACCAGATATGAGTGGCTTTGTTCAAGAAGCTATAGGAAACTTACACACAGAATTTGAGTCCTTGCATTTCCAGTTAAAAGCATGACTCTTGCTCTACCCAGACACAAAACCTTAAGACTTAAATAAAATACAGTAAAATATTAATGTGACTTGTGCAAGTCATAGATTAAGAATGTTTTTTGGACATTGCTATGATTCCCAAAATTTTCTCAAGATTTCATTAAGAAATCTAACACTTTTGATTCTTCTTCTTTTTTTTAAGTGACTGGGTATTAAATACAATTATAAAGCACAAAGAAATTCTGACACAAGCTATAAAATGGATGAGCCCTGAGGACATTATTATGCTAAGTGAATTAATAAGCCAGTCACAAAAAGACAAATATTGTAGGATATGAGGTATCTAGAGTAGTCAAGTGTTGTGTCAGCAGCACAGCAATGAAAAAAAAAAAAAGAAAGAAAGAAACAGGAGTCCTGGAGCAGGCTCCAGAATGCTGCCTCAGAGCAAGTAAGATCCTGGCTTTTTTTTATTGACAGAGAAGGGTGGGTCAAACTGAGCACTACTAGATTTTGGCTTTAGGGAGGGTAAGTCCAATGATATGCACTCAACTCCCACCCAGGGTTCCAATTTTATTAACAAGACATTCTACTGATGAGTCACCAAAACCCTCCTGCCTTCTACACACACACACACACACACACACACACACACACACACACACACACACTCACACATACTGCATTCTGGGCCATAAAGATTTATACCAATTGCCCTAGGGCGATCAAGTCTTTTGCTCTTGCCTAACTAGAAAGGAGTCTTGTAGGCTATACCCAGTCAAGAATTTACAAAGACAGGAAATAGAATGGTAGCTGCCAGGGACTTGGATAAGGAAGGATATGAGTGGTTAACAGGTATAAGTAAGTTTCAGTATATGACATGCTATTGATTACATGGGGATGTATATTTTTCTGCCCCTTTTAAGTCCCTTCATAGCAGATGGGACCACTTCTCCCTGTGAGTTTTAGACTCCCCCCCCCTTATCATCCTTTTCTCTATAAATTCTCCTATGTTTGCTTTTCTCTTTATTTATTTATTTATTTTTTGTTCTTTGCTTGATCTTTGTCCTCTGTCTAGCTACATAGCCAAGTCTTTCAGGGCTTTGTTAGATCTCAGTGTTAATCAATTCCTCTGTTTTGACATAGTCAAGTCTTTCAGGGCTTTGTTAGATCTCAGTGTTAATCAATTCCTCTGTTTTGAAAAGATTATTTCTTTGGTTTCTTCAGTATAATTTGTCTATTGCACATACACTTTCCAAATAGAAACACACACCTTGAAGCACTCCCCTTGCGACATCCATGTTAGCAATGTGCAAGCCAGAATGATATTTCCTTTCTCCCACCCCCACATATAATCAATCATCACTACTGACTAATTTTACCCCTTGGTAATCGCCAGTCCTATCCCATCTCTGGCTTCAGGCCCTTAGCCTGTCTGGATATTACAATAGTTCAGTCGTGCTCCATCTTCCACAATTATAGCAGAGTTATCCTTCAACATGTGAACCTAGCCATGCTACTTTCTGCTTTGAAGCCCTGCAGAGATGGCACACACCCTTCAGCATGGCACCCAGCACAGTCTCTGACATGTTTCCTTTCTAGCTATTCATATTCTTCTTCCAACATGTCTATAGCTCCAGTTACCTTTCACAACCAGTCACCTTCATACCTCGCTTTAGCTCCCTAGTAATTTTGGGAACTTCTGCCTCTCCTCATTTTCTCTGGCTCACATACCCTTCCTCTCCACCTCACTGAACTAATTAATACACAGCCACTTTCCTGCATTCGGCTTAGGCATCATCTTTTCTATGAGGCTTCCCCAGTTCTCAGTGTTCCCATCACACCCTGGAAAACTGGTATTGACTTAAGAAGTCATATCCAAATGATTTATTTATGTGCCTGTTTTGCCCTAGCCTTGGCTTTGTAAGGGCTGGGATTACTTCTTAAATTCTTTTGGTGTTTCCAGCACTTCCCATAGTGCCGGCATATAATAGGAATTAAACCAGTGTTGATTAATTAATTATTAATAAACACTTTTGCTGGTTAGATTATATCCATAACTCACAAGACATTTAAAGTCCCTTCCTCCTGACCACCACTGTTTTGATGACAGTGAGAAATGAATGAGATTTTTGATGAATAGAAATAAGACCCCTGGAGATTATATATTTTAATATATTTTTCTTTTTTTTTTTAAGATTTATTTTATTTGTGCACACAGAACTGGGGTACAGGCCAGAGGCTTAGGGGCAGCGAAAGACTTCACCAGAGGCAGAGTGGGGAGCAGAACAGGCAGATCGATGAAGTACACTGCTGAGGGGAACAGCGGGTGGGCAGGAGAGGTCTGCCACGCCATGCGGTCACCTCTGGGGCAGGAAGGAATTGAACTCATGCAGAAGTGGCTTTAGCCCCTCAGTGCTGTGCTTTAACACGCTGTGCCACCAGGGAGGGCCTAATATATTTTTCAATTAAAAAAATGACCTATTTATTTTAGTGGGGACTATTTGGGGGGATCTTTAAACTCTTTTCATTTATTCAGGTTTCCTTTTTTAAAAAAATTGGAGTGACATTGCAGTACAACATCATGTAAGTTTCATGGGTGCATCATTATGAATCTATATAGGCAGGCATATACTACTTTAAATTCACCAGTAAAAATCTAATTTTATTCTTGATCATATAGTATAATTGTCTCCTTTTACCAGATCTACAAATCCTTGTGTGTGAGGGGCAATCTTTAGACTTCTACCTTCTTAATGTGCAGCACTGAAATCAAGTAACTCCGCAAATACAGGTAGGCCCTGCACCTGATACCCCTATTTGGTAATGAACCTTAACTAAATTGGACCTACAGGGAGGTGCGCAGATGACATTACTTTTCTATCTGGTCACTATTTTTTAAAATTAAAATATATTTATTAATCATACATCATTCTTCATTTAGTGCACTTTTTCATCTCAGTTGCAATCTCTGGGGCACTTCCCACCACCAATTCACCCGTGTGCCATCACCATAGTCCCATTGCCATAGTCCCTTGCACTCTTCTGCCCCAATTTTGGTCCTATTCCCCTCTGGACAATATTTTTGCATAAAAGGCTTTTTGCATTATATGGCTGTAGAGTGGAAGCCCTTTGATAAGGAACCAGCAAGGAAAACCCAGCTAAACATGCAACCTAGTAAAGTTCCCAATTTTTGCCGGGCTGTGTGCCCTCCCGTGGGTGTCGCGGGCCCAGGAGTAGCCTCAGGTACCAGCAGAGGCTAGGGGCTTCCCAGGAGAGGCCAGGAGACCCTCTCGTATCTCAGCACCACCCCGCGGTCCTCGCCACAGCCGCAGAGGTCGCCGCTGCTGGACAGCGCAGCCAGGGTCACCCGCCCACTAGCAGTCTACCGCCCCCGGGCCTGCGGCCGCCTGGGCCTTAGGGCAGAGGCCGATCGGATCACGCGCGCCCGGGCGGCCAGCCCCGGCCCAGCCAATGGGCTGGCGGCGCCCGCATGACCCGCGCCGGCGGGAGGGCGTGGGGAGGCAGGCCGGGCGCGCACGCTGCCGGGCTGTATCGCCGCCCCCGCCGCCGCCGCCGCCGGGACGGGAAGTGAGCCTCTCGGGCCCGCAGAGTGAGTGTGTAGCCGGGGTCCCGCAGCCGCCTGCACCCGGGGCGAAGCATGGCGGCCGCCAAGGTAAGTGCTCGCTGCCCCGGGCAGTGCACGGGCGGGAGCCGGCCCAGCAACAAGGAGACCGGGCGCTCGCGTGCCCGGTCGGTGCACAGCGTGCGGGCAGCACTTCCACCTTGCAGCAGCGGGAGGGTGGTGACTGCTCTCCCGGGAGGTACTTGCGGGCCCAGCGGAGACCGAGGCCAGACCTTGTAGCTGAAACTTTGCCGACTGGATCCTCCCACTTGGCTCGGGAAGGGAGTCGGTGCCTGGAAGACACCGGGGGACCGAGCCAAGGCCGGCGAGGAGGAGCTGGCAGGTATGGGGCCCAGCGCCCCGGGCGGAGGAGGGCTCGGGGTGGGCAGGCCCTTTCAGCCACCCCAACGCACTTTCTCCTCTTGACCCCGGTTGTTTACTCGGGCTGCTTCTGGGGGACACTAGCCAGGGTTGAAGCCTGATCCTATTAGGTTTCAAAGACTCCGCCCCCCCGCGGGTGGGGAAGTCACCTTGACTTCCGTTTTGGAAATGCTTGGGATAGTTGGCCTGCGTGTGTACTTATAAACTACAGAGAAAGCCCACTTCCCCTCCCTCCCCCCTTCTCATCCTTCTTCCCCATCTCCCCATCTGACAACACTTACATACCGGCCTCTGAGCATTTGAGAAGCTTCATTTTTAGAAATGACAAAACAGATTGTCCTGGGAGCCTGCAACGCCTGTGAAGTTCTACTTAAAAGGAATTCTGTGTAATGTGACTCATTCACAAACCCAGAGGAAAGGCAGCTCTGACAACCTGACCTTTCCTTTTTCACTGTTTCTTGAAACCTGGACACCATTTCAGTCTCTTTGGACTCTACTTCAACTTTTCTGGCAGAATACATACATTCAAGTCCCAATCACTTGAATCATGGGAATTTATTGATTTTAATTTTAAGTTCATGAAGGCAACCCTTTAATCAAGCCTATGCAACTTCTTAGCTCATTTTAAGTGCAGTGAACTTAAATATACCCAACATTTCAGACATTTGTCCTTAATCAAAACTCTGTGATAACCCTCAAGAGGAAAACATGGCCAACACATCATATTCCTATTTATTCAAGCAAACTAATCACATTTGCAATGGAAATTGTAAGCAGACAAATATATTTAAATGCTGTTCTATGACTTAAGTTCTCCATCTCCCCAAAGCTGCAAGCTTCTTAAAGCCCTTCGACTATGTAGCCTAAGTGACCTTTCTTTTCTGTAATTACTCTTGAGTTCCATGTCAGAGTGTGCTCTGGAGTGTGTGTGTGTGTGTGTGTGTGTGTGTGTGTGTGTGTGTGTGTAAATAAGAGAGAACATGTTGTAGGTGGATTCTCTGAGGATCTCTGAGATTGAATTTGGAAACTGTTGCTTCATTAACCCTTTCAAACCCAATGGCCCTTGACCTTTTCTTCATTTTAAATTTGCATGTAGAGGAAGTACAAGCTTTGATATGAATTCATCCCCTCTAGGTGACTTCTTCCAGGAGAGTGGGTGGGAGTTGATACCCATACTTGATTGTCATTTTCATATCTGCTGGAGAATTAAATAATTTTACTTAATTTGGAGATAAAGTAATTATGGAACTTAAATTGACGAACATGCATATAATTGGAGTATAAGGTAATACTGACTAACTAGTATGAAGTAAAATAAGTGACATGGAAGCAGACTTAATTTTTTGGTTGTATTTTTATTAAATTGTCACATATCATTTAGGACAGTTTAATTTTTGTCAAGTAGTGAGAGTCAGAGAAAAATGAAACATTTCGTGTTTACTCTTTGGGAACTCATGTTTTGTTTTATTCATTTAAACACATGTCTTTTCAGGTAAGTATGTCTATGACCTGAACCATCAGGATTCCTAAAGAGCTATTATACAGTATCAAGGACATATCAAAAAATCAAGTCAGAGTAGATAAGAAAAACAGGATAAAGAAAAAGTAAGATTATGAAGGAAGGCCTAAAATTAGTGGGAAATAAGAATGTACTTGCTGTGGTGACTGAACTTTCTGAGAGCCAAAGCAGAGAAGAGATGACCAATGGTGTCATTTATTTGGGAGAGAGAGATCGCTTTGTACTGCTGAGGATAGTTCTTCATGTTCTTGTAGTTGTGAACAAACTGCTATCATATCAACATTTCTTAGTGTCTCTCATTGTAGGTCCTGGGCAGTCAGGAAAGTGTAGTCTTTATTAAAAGGTTCTAAAATGAGCTGTACCTTAGTCCAGAGCTGCTTCTTGATCAGTTGTCTTTAGTCACCAGCCTGTGGGGTGATTTCCTTAGCTACTAGTTAGTGCTTATCAGTCCAGTTAAAAACCATGTTTGCTTTTTTCCTGGATCATAGCTAGTCCATGTTGCTTTGTTGAATACGGAGCCATAGCTTAAAGATTTCATCTAGAGGTATGATTGACAACCTCTCTTAAAACTTGAGGAGCCTTTCTAGGGAAACTGGGCCAAGAATCTGGGGCTCAAACTATAGGTCACTCTAGCATCACTCTGATGAATTGTTTGAATATTTAAACTGTCTTAGTATTTTCTTAGTGACACCTAGCAGTTTCTTGATCATTTGACCGTTTCTTCTTAGTTTCTTTGGTCTTTGAATGAAATTAGCCTAGAATGTAAATAAATTTGGGAACCAATTAAAGTATTAATATAAGAAAATTTGGTTTGTTGGACAAGTATACTTTGCATTCTTGGTTGAATTATTGCTGTGATTATGGACTTACTTAACTGTATGTCAGATTTTCTGTAATATTCCAGATGGGACTAAACTGAGGATACAAAATTTACTTCACTGGGGCTTCCAAGAAGTTCCAGAGCCATATCATGGCCTCATTGCTGTCATGAAAGTGCCCTCATTAGGAATAATGTCATAGGGGACATAATAAGTGTTATAATAGTTCAGGTAAACAGTTCATTTCTGTGGATGTGACAAAGAATTCCTCAAAGGTGGTTATATTTCAGTAGGGGAAAGAGGAAAGGCCTCTTCCAGTTATAGGAAAACTGAGTGGCAGAGAGGTGAGAACACATGCTACATTAGGGAATAGCAGGTAATAAAAGAGGGGAAGAATGGCTTACACATCTAGTAAGCACTCTATGTGTTAGTTGCTCTTTCTAAATGCATTTCATGATTAACTCATTTAATCCTTCTCATGGTCCTGTGAGTTACATATGCTCACCTCTGTTTTACAGATGAAGACTCTGCAATGCCAAGAGGTGTTATCAGTGGCCTAAGGACTAATAATTAGGAAGTGAAGAAGCTAGGGTTCATATTCAGATGATCTGACCCCAGAATCTACTATTACCTACTCTATCCTTGGACTGCCTAGTAGTTGAACATGTGGAGAAGCAGAGTATATGGGGATGGTGGGGAGATAGCTTAGGAGGAGAAATTAAAAGACATCAGTGTAAACCAGACTTTTATTTAAGAGCCACTACGATGCTGTGTGCCAGGCACTTTTCCAAGTGTTTTACAGTGAATAACTCAGTTATCATAATAATAAGAAGTACAGTGCTCTATTTCTGTCTCCATTTTACAGGTGAGAAAACTGAGGTCCTAAAAAATTAGGTAATTTCTCTGGGTTTTCCTATTAAGTGATAATAGCCTGGATTTGAACCTATCAGCCTCTGTTTAAAATCTCCCCTCTTAACATTTATTTACCCACCCAGGCCTAAAAAAAAGAGCTCTATTTGCAAATGTACAAATTAACCAACTGACCAAATCACTCACCATCAATTATGGACTTGTAAATTTCCCCAATATCCCAGTCCAGCAGTTTTGTATCTGTAGAATTCATTAACACTCAGTTTATGGCTTCATTGCAAAGTTTATTTGTTAAGTGACATTTGAACCAGATGCATAGACCAGAAGTCATATATACTTTTTCTGTTAACAGTTTCATTGAACTGTGATGCATATACCATACAGCTTACCCACTGAAAGTGTACAGTTCATTGATATACTTACAGAGTTTCTAGTATTTTTAGAGTTGTGCAACTATTACAATCACAATTTTGACCCCCTTGTTCATGGCTTACGACTTAGGCAATGTACTTCATTTCCTTGCTTTTCATGTTTCTCATTTGTAATGATACCCTCTTGAGATGTTTGTTATTGAAGGTAAAAATGTGATTGAATTTCTTGAAGACATTCTTCAAATCGACCCTCCCTGTGGTGCAATGGGTTAAAACACAGCATAATGATGCTAGAAGCAGCCACTTCACAAGTTTGATCCCCAGCCAGAGAGGTGTCCTATATATGGCGCAGCTGATCTCTCCTGACCCGCCCGCTGCCCCCCTCAGCAGTGTACTTCATCCATCTGCCTGTTCTGCACCTCACTCTGTCTCTGGTGAATCCTCCCACCATTCCTGCACCCCTGTCCTGTACCCCAGTTCTGTATGCATAAATAAATAAATCTTTTTTAAAAAAGAACCTCTTCGGCCCTCCCTGGTGGCGCAGCGGGTTAAAGCGCAGCACTGAGAATCTGAAGCCACTTCCGCATGAGTTCGATTCCCGCCTGCCGCCTGCCCCGGAGGAGACCACATGGCGAGCCAGACCTCTCCTGGCCCGCCCGCTGCTTCCCTCAGCAGTGTACTTCGTCAATCTGCCTGTTCTGCTCCCCACTCTGTCTCTGGTGAAGCCTCTCACCGCCCCTGAGCCTCTGGCCTGTACCCCAGTTCTGTATGAATAAATAAATAAATCTTAAAAAAAAAAAAAAGAACCTCTTCTCTCTCTGATGGCAAAAACTACTGGGTATTTGGTATTTGGTGCTATGAGAATATCAACAAAGCAGACCGGTTTTTGTGCTAGGCATGAAGATGAGAATGTTTGCTTTTATGCTGCCATGATGATGGAAAATATTTGTGGTTCCACTGATGTTTGAACTTAGAGTTTCTTAATAGGTGGTGCTACATGGATCTTGGGGTTTATATAATAAGATGATCCTTATCTTAGTAGTTTGTCCCTTACTAGGTGAAGACATGGACTTCAGAAAAATTTGTAATTGTTCCACATTCCCTTGAAACACCTTTGCTCATGACCCTGTTGTAAGTGAGGGTTCTCAGTACATAGTCATGTGGGCAAGTATAAACGTACTGATGCCTGGGTCTCACCCCAGAGGTTCTGATATAATTGCACTTGGGCCAAACCTTGAGCTCAAAGTTTTTGAAAGCCCCTAGGTGAGTGGAATGTGCATGGAAAGTTTTCAGCCACTGCTGTAGTCTGTTTTCATTCTCTGTGCCTCAGGTGATCTACTGGAGGCTCCTTGGGATAAAGAAGGAATGCGTGTGATAAAAGAAAATCCCTCGCGTGTCAGTTCAGTTGAAGGGCATGTAGGTGTTCCTACAAGTTTTCTTTCTTGATAATTCTTTTTTCAACCTAACTCAACTGCCTCCTATCACTTTAGAACTTATACATCAAGTTTATACAGTTTGTAATTGTTCTAGATTTTAGGTTTCGTCACCAAATTGATGAAGTCTCATTGGTTTTCTTGCCACAGTAGGTACCTGAGCGTGAAAGGTTGCAATGAGTAACCTGGTCTTGCAACCTTTCCTTACTAGTTAGTTAGATTTTTTTCTGCCCTACTCCTGTGCCCATGTGTTGTTGAGTAGGTCACAGGACTTCTCAATGCTGGTCAGCAGATTGAGAACTGGAGCAAGGAGTGAGGGGGAGGACAGATGAGGTGGTGTGGGGAAAGTTACAAGCCATTCATGGTGTTTTGTGAGAAAACCGCACAAAACATTGCCAGAAGAGCTCTTGCTTCTTTCATCTCTTTCACCTTTTGTCGTGTGACCTTTTTATTTTTTTTAAGCTTTATTTATTTATACATACAGAACTTGGTTACAGGCCAGAGGTGCAGGGCGGTAAGAGGATTCACCAAGGACAGAGTGGGAGCAGAACAGGCTGACTAATGAAGTACACTGCTGAGGGGAGCAGCAGACAGGTCAGGAGAGGTCTGCTGTGCCTTGTAGATCACCTCCGGGGTGGGGATTGAACTCATGCTGAAGTGGCTTTAGCTTCTTAGTGCTGTGTTATTACCTGCTGTGCCACCAGAGAGGGCCCTGTCCTACGACCTTTTAGTAGAGTCTTAAATTGAATCGTTCCTTCCCCTGGTCTTACTGTTTATGAGGTTTAGGCCTGCTGAATGTGGACTGTTCTTGCTCAGCCATCACTGCTTCATAAACACCTGTCCTTCTCACCGTATTTCTCCTTGGGTGCCTTTGGATGGGTGTGGACACAGAGGTCTGTTGGGAGGGGAGAGTGAAGAGAGAGAATGTGTTTTGTTGCAGTGATAGAATTGCATTAGTAAACTATTTAAAAACTACTTAGGAAAACATTTTTTTCATGACCTGTTTAAATGGACCCTTGTGTTGGGTCATGGTGACCGGGTTAACTGATGGCTCTGGTCTGCTAGTCAAAATTATTCCTAGTGACTGATTTGTACAATGGTGGTCTAGTTTGTTAATTGGAATGTTTAAAAGATCGAGTACTTGCACTCACTACTTCCTTTGGAAACTAGCTCTGCAGTTGCATGGGTGAAAATAGACCCAATGGTTCCTTTTGACTTAAGGTGCTGACAACATAGCAGAATGGGCAATGTTGAAATTCTTAGCAATTCAACCTAAACAAGCCACTCTGTTTAATGACTGTTATTAGCCCAGTAGCTTTGTGTTGATTTCCATATGTAGTCACTGTTTCAACATGTTATCCATGAAAACTGTTAACTTGATATGAGAGTTAGATATTGCAAGATAGACTTACTACGATAGGATGTCTTTTGCATAAGACGTGTACAGTACAGTTGTTAGATAATTGGAGAAATAAGTGTAGGGGAGGAAAAAGTTGTCTTTAAATCCTTTTAGGGTCCCTGGCTGGATCTGAAAATTAACCTGACAAAGATAGATTAGCAGGAGAAAAGCATACAAATTTTAGTGAATTTTTTAGCTGACATACATGGGAGCCTTCACAAGATCCTAAAAACCCAAAGAAGTAACAGAAGAAAGTTTTTATATTTGCCAGACAAGAAAATAGTAAATTTGTGCAGAATTGACCATACAAATGATTTGGGCTAAAAGTGGTAAAATAATCAAGAAGTAACTAGGAAGATAAGGTTAGTTGACAAGGTTCTCGTGTACAGATTTCTTGACCCCAGCTCACCCACACCTGTTGATAAGAATGTCTCCTTCCCCCAATTCAGGGAAAGTACTTTTCCATAGAGATTTCATGACCTGTTTCAGGAAACAAAGGTGTGTGTGGGAAAGAGGTGTCAGAGTGACCTTCCTGTACCTAACATTTTCTCAGATTTCTTTAGTGTAAGATATTCAATATGTCAAGGTGCCATATTTGGGGGTAGAGTGTTCTGAGCCCCATGGAAGGCCTGGCTTGAACATGCTTGAACTCCAGGTGTAGCTTTAGCAACTTTTCTGAGTTAGACATGATGTGATTTGCATCGGCCTGATTCTGGCTGCTGGTGTAGACTGTGCTACATTGGACTCTTGCTACTGTCAGCTCAACATCAATTTCTCTTATAGAAAGAGGCTGCCTGCATCACAAAAGAAATCGATAACTGTAGGGATAGAACCATGGACTAGAGCAGGAGAATCTGGCCTATAAATAGGCATGCTGCTTTGACTGGTGGTGCGAATGTGGAGTACCCACTGACCATAGGGGTGCTTAGTATCACGCTAGAGATAACAAGGACCATCTGACATCTGTGATGAATTGGTGACATATAAAGAATGAAAACACTTGAGCATTAAGAAGTACTTTAGGAATGTCAATAGATGGTAGACCTAACTGAAAATTAGGGGACAGAGCTATTATTTGATCTTCCTGAGCAAAGCATGGTATGCTTTATTTTTATTTTTTAAATTTCATTTATTTTTAACAGAAAATATTAAGGGATGATTTGCTCCTTTAAAGCTCAAAATCCACTAAATAGTTATCAGAATGATTAACCAGTGAGGCTGCTTCCATTGCCAAATTATCTTGAGTTGTCTTTCTGGAGCTTTGCTATTGGAAGTTTTTGGCCCAAGTTATTGGTTTTACTTGAAAACTTGCTAGAAAGACAACATTTTTGGCCGTTATCCCAGGCCAGTTGCATCAGAATCTGCATTTTAACTAGATCCCCAGGGGCTGTGTGCACATTACAGTTTGAAGAATATTGGCCTCGAACTCATCATTGCGTCATTAAATGTAGCTGCTCTTCTAAACTAAAAGTGTAACACCTTGTGACTTGGTTGTACATTAGTCCAAATTTTTGCAGCATTAAGTGCATATTGATAAAGTACAGTATAATTGCAAGGATCTAAGAGCTAATTTTGATTCCACATTGAATCCAGGATATCATTTCAGGACACATCTCTGAGTTACTGTGGAAGGGAATATATGATTATTATATAAGGGCTGTTCTTTTCTCCATTTCTTTACTACCTACCCATACTGAAAGTTGGGTAATATTTCTGAATTGTCCTGAAAATGAACTGAATACCTGTTCTTTTTTTTTTGACATTCTCTCCTGAGGGTCACCAATGACCTCTTTTCTAAATCTGTTGGCTCTTCTTACTTCTGGCCTTATGGGGCCGAGTCTACCTCCCCTTTCTTTCTGGAATACTTCCCACCAGCCTTCATCATGCCTCGTGGTTGGCCTCTTGAGCCCTTATTTCACTCCTTTATTCTCCTTTGTTGGATTCTTTTCATCACTGTGCTGCCCCCCTCCCGCCCCCATCTTCACCTGGTATTCTCTTCCTTCTGAAGGTGAAAACTCCCTGTTAATCTGCAGCCCAGGCCACTCACTCAAGTGCCAGCCTTATGTTTTCAGCTGCTCATTGGAAATCTCACTTTTAGCTCACCACTGAAGTTTCCTACTGAAGTTTCCAGTCTGCTCAGTTCTGCGGTTGTGGGAGACAGGAGAGACACCGTGGCAGGAATTTAGATGTGAGGCTAGGGACTATAGGGTGCTTGAGGCCCTTCCACTTCCCTGGAGCAGGTGTGTCCTGCCTCCTCTTTAAAGTTCAGCTTGTCATTACATTTTAGCTATAGAATTTCTGTAATTTCTAAGTTGTTCTTGCCTTTGGTTTCTTCCCTGTATTTCCCTCCTCATTTTGTCTATCACTATCAAAGGAATCTTCTAAAATTGGCTTTTATGGCCATATGGGCACTGTGTTCATGAGCACAATTCTTTACAGTTAGTAAATATAGTAAAATGCTATTGCTAGCATCTATTTGCCAGCTCTTATACTAAATTCTGGGATTCCCTAAGTGAGTCAGTTATTGGGCTTGTTTTCAAGCTATCAGGATTAAAATAACCAGATAATAGGAAGACTCAGACATCATTACCTGGTATTTATAATCATCTGCAAAGGGACAGTTGATAACCTTATTTGACAGATAAGAAATTTTAGACTCAAAAGGTTATCAAAGAGTAATAACAGTAGTTTATGTTTTTATAACACTTATAAAAGCCAGGCACTTATCTGAGCATTGAATATATGAAGTAATCTAATATTCACAGTAATCCTTAGGACATACAAGAGCTGTTGTCTACATTATACAAATGGGGAATTCATTAAAGAGTGGCAAAATCTCCTGAAGCACAGAGAGATGAAGTGACTTGTCCAAGGTCACACAGCTTGTTGGTAGCAGCCCTGTGATCTGAATGCAGGAAGCCTGGCTCGCGAGCACTTGCACGTAAGCACTATATAACATTGTCCTCTTTAATTTACCTTGCTTCACAGTGTGGCTTCATGTTGCCTACGGAATGAAATTTAAGCTCTTTAGCCAGCTAAGGCCTCCTTGGTCTTGGCTTGATTTTTCCAGTATTACCTCACACTCATTCCCTTCTCATATCCTTCACAGTGGTTTGTGAATGGGAACACAGCCAGCAGCTGCTGACATTCTTAGCCATAACACTTTGGCAACAGTGTAGTAAGAAAGTCGCCTGTTTGTTTGTTTGCTTGCTTCACTGGGAGTTCCTCAGAGACAGGAATGTTTAGTGTCCTGTATACCAGTGGGCAGATTTTGCTGTTTTTGTCCCTTTAATTTTAAGAACAAAGTCTTATTTTTTTTAACCCATACTCTTTGGAACACCTTTAAGGATGTTAAAACCCATGTCTTAAGTTTATGTTTTCTTACCATTGCTTTGTTCTGATCAACATTGAGTCCACTCAAGGACTTTGGTTGCTTTGTCTTTTAAATCTTGTTACTCTTCAGAGTCTCCTGTCCAGCTTTTGTTTTTCTGCTTTTTACTTGATAAGAGAACTGGGTCATCTTTCTGGTGGTTTCAGACTTTGGATTACATCCTTTTAATGTTTCCCTTTCCCTAGTTTTTTCCTGACAAGTGATAGCTAGATCTAGAAGCTTGATTAAATTTAGGGATCTTTTTATTTTCACTTTTTGTCTTTGGCAAAAATTCATCCGAGGTGATGCTGATGCCTCCCAAGAGTGACAGGTACTTGAACTGAGTATTCACGTCCGGAGGCATATGGCCCTGCCTGTTTCCTGTGATGTTGATTTGATGAGTGGATTTGGATGTTGCCATTCTGGTCCATCAGCTTTTTCCATAATGTTTTACTTTTAGGTAGCTACATCTTAATATTAACAGTTATTCTTTCTGGTACATTGAGTTAAAAATGATTTTCAGTTTCAGTACATACACTTGTGAGTGTGTGTGGGTACACACAGGTACAGAAAGGTGTATAAAAGGTAGTCCCTTATTTGTGGTTTTGCTTGACATGGTTCCCAGTTACCCACAGTCAAGTATTATACACAACCTGAAAATATTACATACAATAAAATATTTTAAAAAACAGACCACATTCATATAACTTTTATTGTAGTAAATTACAATGAATAATAGTAAATAATTAGTAATTATTTTATTCATTAGTGGTAAACTTTTACTGTGTCTAGTTTACAAATTAAACTTTACTATAAGTACGTATGGGAAAAATACTACATAGGATTTGGTTAGTACTGAAAGTTTCAGACATCACTAGTGGTCTTGGTATTTATTCTGTGGATAAGTGTCTACTGAATACATATACATGTGTGTGTATAAATTTATACATATAAATGAATATATATCAATTATCACCAAAAATGGCTATTAAAGTCAATTAGATAGTAATTACTGTGTGTAGAGACTCTGTTTGACATGATGAGAAATGAACAGTAGTGATAATTTTGCAGCATTGTGAAGGTATGTAATGGGACTGAATTGAACATATAAAATGGTTAAAGTGTTTTATTTTAGGGTGTTCTAGCACATTAAAACAGATGAATTGCAAAATGACATAGTATTGAATTTTTAAAAATCTGTGATTCCATAGTAAGTGATTTTTATTATTCCTGCAAAAGAGTCAAGTGAGACTAAGGGTGGAGAGTTAAAGCTCTTATTTACTGAAGAATGTTAAATATAGAAAGTAAGATAGAATTAGGAAACAAAATTCTTTCGCAACCTGCAAAGTAATAATTGACTCAGGCAAGGATTCTCAATGGATGTTAAAACCTTTCAGTAAAAGATTGTTGTAATTCCCATTGTCTCAAAGTGTCTCTCTGTAAATTACTTACTAACTATAAAGAGAAAAAAGCACCTTTACAATGGAGAATTCTGCCTCAATCTATAGTCCAACTTAACAGCTTCAGGAAATAGGATAAGCTGGCATTGTCCCTACTAATGTGATGCAATAAGAGATACACAACATTGCCTTTGGAGAATTTTTGCCAAAAAAGCATTATATCTGAAACTAGTCATGAAGAAACAGTCAGACAAGCCCTGACATTTTATAAGACTGCTGGTGTGACTTTAAAATGTCAGTGTTATGATTGAAAAGGTTAGATTATAGGAGACTCCCAAAAAGTCTTGGTGACCAAATGCAATGCTTATGCCTGGATCCAGCATTAAGAAAGAATGACCCAATGGGAGCAGCTCATTGTACATTAACTGTTATTGAATTAATATGCTATGACTTACATAATGAAGTACCATGAGCTGACGGACTTACAAAGAGAAATTTATTTTCTCACAAATCTGGAAACTAGAAGTCCAAGTCAAGGTGTTGGGTGTATAAACATCTGAAATCCTTTCCCTTTGGCTTTTGGTAACTGTCTCCCAGTCTTTACATGATCTTCCCTTTCTGTTGCTGTGTTCTATTTCCTTTTCTTATGGTGACACCAACCCTAATGGGTTAGGGCCCATCTTAATATCCTCTCTATAGCCAGGCACATACTGAAGTACTGGGGGTTAGGATTTTGACACATACATTTTGGGAATACACAGTTCGGCTCCTAGCATTGCTTTAAAATTGGCACAGGTGAGATAATAATGTGGTGATTCTAAAGGAGAACTGTCCTTTCTTAAGTATGTATTTTATATTTTCCTATTAGATTTTGAACTCCTGAGGACAGGGACCTTCTGCAGATAACAGTTGTTTCTCAAAGAACTTACTACATAACATTCAGACACTCGGTGGAATTCTTCCATGTATAAGGCATGCCTTGGAAAAATAAAAGGGGGCAGAAATTTTCTGCTTTGTGAGTGGCTTGTTGGATACTTTTCTTCTTTTTTTTTTCTAATCCACCATTTTCTCAGTCCCTCCACCTCCCACCAAAATAAATAATAGTAACTTGCAAGTACTTGAGCATCCAAGAGTGCTCGATGGAGAATCAAAGTTGCAGAACAAGCCTTGGCGGGGATGGGGTTGTCCCAAGGTAGATGAATCTCCATGACTCCAGTGAGGTATTGCAAAAGAAAGTGCCTTGAGAAAAGTGCTCCCTGTAGACCAAGAATACAGGGAAACATTCCCAGTAGGCCCAGCCAGTATGTCTACTTCCAGTCTAGGAAAGGAAAGGCTGGTGTTTCATCTGACTCTGCCAGGCCCACTGGCAAGGCCTTTAAGTTCTTCTGGGTCTTCACACCCTTACTTTATTGCAGGTTGATGTTCACTTTGCATTTGCAGACCCCACCTTTTTTCCATCATCTCCCATCTAAGTTCCAGAAGTAAAATTTCAGCCCAGGTTCTCTTCTTTTGTGATGTTTGTTGGCATTTCTGTTTGTTTTGACCTCCCACAAACTGAGAAGAGCCTGGTTTTGAACTTTGCCCAATTTTCTTATGAGTTATTTGCCTTTTCACATTGATTTGTTCCAACAGCATTTTTAAACTTGGCCTTTTGTCCTGTCGTACATTTTTTTTTTTTGCTTGTTTGATATTTGGGTAGTTCATACCTATTTTTGATTCTTTGATTCATTTTAAATAAGTTTGTTACATTTTTATTAATCTTTTCCCTTATGGCTCCTGTGTTATATAAATTCTGATTTGTCATGTTTAAACAAAGTGTTACTTAAGAAACCACTCATGTTTTCTGTCAGTCTGTCTCTCTCTCAGATTAAGTCTGGCTCATCTGAATTTATTTTGATTTAAAGTGAAAGGGCACAAGAGAATGTATTTGTGATGAGAATCCTGGCTGTCTGAGGGTGCCTCTTCTTTTACTTTGGCTTTATTTCGACTTCTTGTCTGTACTTCAGGCATATGAAGTTGATGCACACATAATTTTGAACAGGTAGGGTATTATTTTGTGGAAGCAACTTTGCTATAGTCCTTTGATTTGCTCCTTTCTCTTTCTGTGCATTTATTATGTTAGCTATTCTCTCTCAGAAGCCATTTTAACTTTCTGTGGCATTATCTGGGCTCCAGCAACTTGTGATCTTCTAAGTAGAACCTTTCAGCACTTTATAAATATGTCATATACTTTTTCTCTTCCTTTGTTCCCTATCAGGAACATAGATCCCAGTCTTCCGAACAGCACAATCAGTTTTTATTCATTTAAGAAGCAGTCGTAATTTGACACTTGCTAATATGTAATAAATTATATTGGGAGCAGTAATTACAATTGCAGCTGGTTCCTAATTATACTGTAACCTTGATGCTTTAAAAAATTTGAGACTGAGTTCAGCATATAATATTGGAGAATAATATTCTGCTTTAGGCAGGTCTGCCTTTTGCTGAACTATGGGCATTCAGGTATTGGAATGTCTATTAAAAACACTTTTAAGTTGCTTCCAACTAAACTTTTTTCCAGTGGCATGACTTAAAAAGATTATCTCTTTGCCTACCAAACTCTTGGCACATCTGAAGTTATTAGAATAAATATCAAGACAATCTGGGGTTAGGGTCATATTAGGCTATGATTTACTACTGAGCATTTAAGACAAGTGTTTAAAACCTGTTTCTTCATCTGAAAAATGAGGATTTTAATGGTTCTTTTGCCTTAAATAGCTTTATTGATATTTAAATGAGATCAGATGTAAAGCCTTTTTGCACCATGCCAGGCATAGAATTAGGGCCCAATGAAAGTTCTTTGTTGTTATTGCTGTAATCAGAACAAAAGGTCCACCTTGAAAGACTTTAGCTTAGTGCCCCCAACTTCAACATCATTCTGATCTTAGTTTGGCCACCACTCTACTTGTGATAGCATAGACTGCCACATGCTTGATGCCTACCATTCAGTGTTAAGTCTGTCATTCCCCAGGTGGGACAGGGTCTCTGGTTTATTTGACATTGTCTCCTAGTAGGTGACTGGTAAATGGTTGGCTCCCCATAGGTGACTGTGTCACATGAATGAGCAAATTGTCTAAGGCAGTGCTTTTCTATTGGAGGTAGGGAGTTTTGTCTCCTGGGAGACATTTTTGGTTGTCACATTTGGGAAGAGAGATTGCCATTGACATCTAGTAGTTAAAGGCCAAGTGTGTCTGCTAAACATCCTTAAGTGCATTAGGTAGCTTTCTATAGCAAAGAATGATTTAACTCAGAACATTCTTGGGGCCAAGGTTGAGAAACCCAGGGTCAAGTTTGAGAAACTCAGGTCCAAGACAATCTTATAGCTTTGTAGAAAGATACGGGTTTGCGGCAGATCAGACTGTTTGACCTGCAGTTTACTCAACTGTAACGGGAAAGAATCCAAACTGTTTCAAGGACTCCCTGGAAAGAAAGGAAGATTGTACAGGGAGTTGAGCACTTGGTGACTCCACCTAACCATGTTCATCTTACTGGTTCTGGATACCCCCCTGTTCCTTTTTTTAAATAGACTATATATATATATATATATATATATTTTCTTTTTCTTTTTCTTTCTTCTGAATAGTTTAGGTTCACAACAAAATAGATAGAAAGGTACAGGGATTTCCCCTATTATTCTGCCCCACATGTGGATGCCTCCTTCATTATCCCATTATCTGCTGCAATTGCTGAACCTACATTGACACATAATTATCACCTAAACTCCATGGTTTACATTAAGGTACACTCTATTCTGTTTGGGACCGATTTTATAATGATTTTTTCTGCCATTTAATATCATAAAGAGTGCTTTCACTGTGTAATTCCCCTGTGCTATGCCTATTTTTCTTCCCTACCTACTAGTACTTGGCTACCACCAGCCTTCCACCTGTCTTTCTAGTTATAGCCTTTTCAGAATGTCACATAGTTGGAATCATACAGTGTGTGGCCTTTATCAGTTTGGCTTCTTTCAGAACTTAATATGCATTTTAGGTTTCTCCATGTCTTTTCAAGGCTGAACTCTCATAGTTCCTTTTTGTTATTAAATAATATTCTACTCTTTATGTATTATAATTTATGCTACACAATCAGTCTAGTCACTGACTGAAAAAAACATCTTGTTTGCTTCCAAATTTGACAATTATGAATAAGGCCACTATAAACACCCACATGCAGGTTTTTGCATAGATAGATGTTTTCATTTCCTTTGGGTAAATACGAGGGACTATGAGTACTAGGTTACATGGTAAAACATGCTTAGTTATCAAGAAACTGTTGATCTGTCTTACAAAGCAGCTGTACCATTTTGTATTCCCACCAGCAATGAATGTTAGTTCCTGTTACTCCACTTCCTTACCAGTATTTGGTGCTGTCAGTTCATTGAGCATTCTAATAGCTATGTAGAGGTAGCTCATTGTTTTATTGATTTGCATTTCCCTGATAACCTTGGTTGGGGAGCATTTTTTCAAAAGCTTATGTGCAGTCTGTCTTTTGGGGGTAGGTTCTATTAAGGTATCTGTTAAGGTCCTTGCCTATTTTTTTATGAATTGTTTATTTTGTAATTGTTGTTTTTTAAGAGTTCCTTGCATATTTTCGATAACAGTTCTTCATATCAGACTTACGTATTTCTTGCAAATATTTTCTCAGTCTTTGACTTATCTGTTCATTCTTTAGAGATTATCTTTGGCACAGAATAAATTTCCATTTTAAAGACTCTCTGAATATTAGTTCTTTTTTTTCATGGATGATACCTTAGGTATTATATCTAAAAGGTCATTGCCAAATCCAAGAGCAATGACACTTGGATTAGTTTTTCTCTTCTCCTATCACCTTGGGCCTATATCCAAAGTTCTGTAATCTGTCTTGAGTTAATTTTTGTGAAGTGTGTAAGGTCTGTGTTTGGAATCCTCCCTTTTGGCCAGTTGTTTCAGCGCCTTTTGTTGAAGAGACTATCTCTGCTGCTTTGTCAAACAATGATCAGTTGACTATGTTTGTGCAGGTCTATTTTTAGATGATTAATATATCTTCTTGGACAATTGACTCCTTTATTGTTAAGTCCCCTTTTTATCCTTGAAAACTTTCCTTGCTTTAAAAAGAGCTCTCTCTGGAAGTTTATATCACTACTTCTGCATTATTTTGATTAGTATGTATAGGAGATATTTTTGTCCATTTATTTTTGTGTCTGTATTTTAAGTGGGTATATAATTGGGCGAGTGGTGAGCATGTAAGTCTCTGTCTTTTAGTTGGTATGTTTCAACCATTGACATTTAAGGTGATTATTGATGGTCCTACTTGGTGTTCTCTGATCTTACTGGATTTGTAGTTTGGTATCTGACATTGATTTGGAAAATTTTCAGTCAATATTGCTTCAGATACTCCTCTTGCTCCTTTCTCTTTCTTCTTATTGCATATAACTTTTGTAGTTGTTTCACAGTTGTTGGGTATTTTCTGACTTCTAAGATTTTTTCCTTTGTATTTTTTTTTATCTTTTGAGGCTTCTCATTAAGATAGCCTCAAGCTCAGAGAGATACTCTTCAGTGTTGCCCTGTCAATTAACTAGCCCATCAAAGGCATTTTTTCTTACTGTATTTTTGATGTAGTTTTTTTTTTTTAAGATTTATTTATGCAAAGAAGAACTGGGATGTAGGCCGGGGCAGGGGAAGATGGGGAGATTCACCAGAGACAGAATAGGAAGCTGAACAGGCAGATGTACTGAAACACACTGCTGAGGGGAGCAGCAGGCGAGACAGGAGGGGGTCTGCTGTGCCATGTGGGTCAACTCTCTGGCCAGAGATCCAGTTCAGGCTGTAGTGGTAATAGCACTGAAACTCAACCCCTAGGACACCAGGGAGGCCCCTGTTTTTTTTTTTTTTTT